>NC_071090.1:14319582-14624582 GCF_027358695.1 Spea bombifrons
CCCCCCCCGCCCCCCGCCAGGTACGCACCCCTGCCCCCCGGCCGTGTCTATTACAAAAAAAAAATGGCGTTTCAACTGGGGGGCATACGGGGGGGGCACAGCATGATGTAGGGGGGGCCATGGCCCCCTCTGCCCCCCCCTGCCAACGCCACTGATTTCAAGCCCCACCCTCCTTTTAAAGCTTCCAGTCTGTTATTCTAGCTCAGCATAACAGAGTGATCTCCAGCCTGCTTTATCTAGAGAATCACTGAAATTATGTCAGCTGGTCCTTTTGGGGGCAGGGCTGAAATGCAGAGGAAATGTGTTTTGGGGATTATGTTAATTTTCATGGCAAAGAGCGACTTTGCAATTGATTGCAATACATCTGATCACTCTTCATAACATTCCAGAGTATATGCAAATTGCCATCATCTAAACTGGGGTAGCAGACTTTGTGAAAACTTATATTTGTGTTATTCTCAAAACTTTTGGCCATGACTGTATAATGAAAGGTGAGTCCAGAGGACGTCAGGGACCTCCTTCTTTTGGAGAGCCCCCCGAATGGTGTTTGAAATAAGAGAGAAAAAAAAAAGCCCCCAAATTTCATCCAAGCTGAATGGCAGGGAAACACTGTGTACAAGTCTAATAGTGATATCAGTTATGTTGGTTGAATTATGGAGGGTTTAATAAAATTTGTAAAGTAATTGTAAATGCATGTTTCAGCCAAGAAGCTCCAACTTATCCTGAAGAAAATTATGTAATTTGTGTGGATACATCAAATATGGAAAACGGGAGTTATGAATTAAAAAAAAACATCATAAAAATAGGGTTTGAACCCCCAATCCCAGAGGGCTATCCCATGTTTTCCAGGGAGACGTATCCCTCAATGCAAGACAGCTGGACTGTCGGGAAAAGAAATTAACTCCTTTCACCCTCCAATTGGTTCCCTCTTAGGTTGAGCTCTTGAGCTCGAGAGGCTGTTGGATTTGCTTATGATCCTTGCCCCTTAAAATATACAGCAGCCCAGACAGAGTAGAGTTAAGTCAGACACGACAGGTTCAGGACAGGATATCTATGAATTATCAGGAATCAGGCCAGATCAGGATTGGAGAAGTCAGGAACATTAACACAGCAAATCAAAACATTAAGAGCAAACTAGCAGCTTAACCACACAAGGGAAAAAGTTTATTAGTTTGAACCTTGCTCTGAGAATGTCACATCCATTTATTTTAGTTGCCACTAGGGAAAAACTAGACTTGGGCGCCGGCGGGGTCTCCGTCTTCGTGTTCGGAGAAAAGAAAATCTTCGCATTCCGCGAATATTCGCCCGGTCCTGTCTTCTCTTCGGGCGAATATTCAAGGACATTCTTCGTCCTCGTTTTATCTTCGTTTTCTCACGGTTTCCAATACAGTCGCACACACATACATTCATGGTGCAATCCGAGGTGTACACAATACACATTGCCCTAAACTGAGGGCCAAGTTGCTCCTGAGCAGTTGTCTGAGACTTAGACAAATGTTCTGAGGAACTTGGCCTGGGAGAAACGGGGCTTATTTATTTATTTATCATACACACATATCCATAGATGTTTAATAAAAGAATAGGGATTTTACATTTTTAATTCGATTTTAGACCACTTTTAAATACATGCCTAACATTTGCCTAAAGTTGGGTCTGTTGGCAGGTATGCGGATGGAAAAATGTGGGACAAGAACTAAAAATAGTTTAGGGTTAATGTATGGTTATGTTTAAGAGTAGTAGCAGTACAGTGGTTTGATTAAAGATGTATTATGTTTAAATAATAATTTAATTTTAATGGGTGTTAAAAAAAAAAAAATAAGGGGGTTAATTAATTTTGTTATATTTTTAAAGTTATATTTATTATTTACTTTATTATATTTATTTAATGTTTATAGTGCTTCCTACCTAGTTACCTACCTGCATTTGCATACCTAGTTTAGCTAAATTTGATGGGACAGGACTGGAAAAAAGCAGGACTGTCCCGAAAAATTTGGGGCATTGGAAACAGAAAAAGGTGAATGAGCGGGCAATTAACGACCCGCTCACCTGTTTATCCCCGGGGCAAAGCATCCAAACACTGTCAGTCCTTGACATTTGGGAGCAGAATTCCAGAGCTCAAACACTAGGTCCTAGCATAAGTTGGCTACACCGGCGGAGGTAGCAGGCGTTGCCACACTGCAAACAAGCGCAACCAGGGGGAGAAACTACCTTGACCATTAGGGAAAATTAACTTTCCAAGCTAAGAGCTGGGTGTCCCAACTTGGGCAGATTGAATTTAAGAAAGGTAATCTGCTCCATCAGATGAGGTGCCATGCGTGAGAGCTGTGGACTCAGTATGTTTCCAGTCATAGAAAACAGGCGCTCACTTTGAACAGTGGTTGGCGGACATCATAGTAGCTCCTGCGCAACCCATGAGAGTGCAGGCCACACACTCTTCTTTTCATCCCAGTAGCTAAGAGGATCAACATTAGGCACAGAAGGAACTTCACAGAGGTAAAGTTTGACCATTTTAGCAGCACTACTCTCCTTTCTGCTGCTAGCTCTGTCAGATGGTGCTACTATACTCCCAAGTGGCTCTTCCCAAAGCGCAGCTGCTCCGCTGTGTTGTGCTGCTTGTGGCACTGCTACTGATGCTGCTGCTAGGAGTAGCAGACAACATTATCTCTTCCTCCTCCTGCACCTCTCCCTCCTCGGACAGCATTCCCATTTTACGCTGCCAGTCATGTACCTTTTGAACCAATTGCTCCTGGTAGCTACTGAGAACATTGAATTTCATTGCTAGCTTTCCCTTAATCCTTGGATCGCAAAGGAACGCTAGCATCATTTTTGGACTTTCTTCCATGCGCTTGCAAAGGCGTGCTTTTAGCAGTTCCTTCAGCTTCCTGACTATGGCTGCTACGTCAGGATGTAGAGTGCCACTGTGACGGAAGCCTCCATCACTGGGGCCACTGGAGAAGCCTGACTGCCAGCCTCCTCCCTATTGACTATGGGCCCTGGGTTTGTAGAGACTTCTGTGGCTACCCCCAGCAGTATCATCTCATCACTGGCTGAGGGGATTATCTCCAGCAGACAGCCAGGATCTGCCACCAGGGAGTGACCACCATTCTTTCAGTTTAAGTCTTCCCCCCACCTATTGTATTGTTAATCCCGTTACTGCCCCTGTTGTCTCTGGGAGGCAGATTAAGGGGGCGGTTTGTGTCCCAATATCTTGTTTTGTGTAAATATGTGTTTTGCTGGATATATCCAGCCCTGTGTGTGTGAAATAAATCAGTCTTCGTTTGGTTTTACCCTACACTGGGTCTCGGCTAGTGACTGGGGAACCGGGGAAAGTGTGTTGTCCCAGGCTAAGGGAGCACAAGATAGCGGAGGTAGTCGGTCGGACTAGCCAGCTCCGTGACAGCCACCTTGAACAGCCTCACGGTTTCTGCCTAGATGGGAGAACACTGGGATTACCTGGGCCAGACTGGCAGTGTTTCAGTTTACATTTTCTGTGGCATCACAGACTGATCACTGTCCAATCCTCCCTATTAAATGGAGATGTAATCCCAATATTATGCTTTGAGGCAAGATTATGGATTGCCCTCTGCTGCTCCAAAATCCTCTCCAGCATCTCTAAAGTGGTGTTCCACCACGTACTGACATCCTGTCATAGGCAGTGTATGGGAAGACCTGCCCTCTCTTGCTCATCCCTCAATAGTTGGCTAGCCTTAACACTATGGTGTAAGTGCCCAGCGATCATTCTGCAGCGTGACAGAACTACTGCTTCTACGTTAGTTCCTTCTGACATTGCTGCCTTCACTACAAGATGGATGATGTGGGCTGCACAGCGCACACCAACAATATGACCATCTCGCAGCGCTTTCACCATATTGGCACCTCCGTCAGTTACCACAAAACCAACTTCAACATTGGTGCCCGCCTCTGCTCCCACCCAAAGGCTAAACATTTTCCTCATTGCATGCAGAATATTTTGGGAAGTGTGCTTTTCATCCATCACTTCTGCATGAATGATCGGTAGCCTGTTGCAGCAGCTTCCTTGGGCACACGGGGCTGCCACCAGTGTGCTGTCAAAAAAAAGAAAGGCATGCTGCCCACTAGGTGCACTCCACAAATCTGTTGTGAAATGAACAGACTGACCAGCAGCCTTGGAAAGCTCCTCTTTCACTGCTGAAACACAGGACCGATACAATGAGGGGACAATGTTCCTACTGAAAGTGGAATGTGATGGAACTGTGTATTGTGGAGCCACAGCTGCCCTCTTAAACATATCTTAAACATATTAATTAATATAATTCCATGATATTAATTGATTAAATTTTTTATACATAATAAATATTATTTTTAACATATAAAATTCAATATATTAACTTTGCAAAAACCCATTTCAATACACATTACATATTTTTTATGTTTTTACTGGTGGAGAGATTTCCTTTATGGATCTTTAGATTCAAATCCCTCGATATTTATATAATTTTTTTCATATCCTTAGATATTTATATAGTTGTCTATTAAAGAGACAGAATATACCTATACTCTTATAACATTTATATTACTATTCCACTCTATGTACATCACTTAATTCATCACTATATTTACTTTTCATATTAACACGCAGTAGGCTCATTCATAACACTTCACACACTCCAGACACCAAACGTCTTTTCCTTTTCACTTTATTTCATTCACATTTGAATACATAGAGACTTTATCTTCTGTGGTATTCATCACATTCTACCACACGCACTATAACTTTAACATGTCATTTTATTCATTTCCACTGAAATAAACATATACTGTATAAATAAACATCTATATATATATTAACTTAGTGAAAAAGAGACACATTCATCTATATAAAATCCAATCGCTTCTTTGAATAAATAAGATATTCTCAATACCGCTATTTATTAATTTTATTTTATCCTTTCATTTACACCTCTACCACTTTAAGGAATAATTTCACATATAAGTACACATATATACATATATAATGTCCGGTGTCCCTTTGGTGGATGTGTCTCTCTCTTTGCGTTTTCTCTCCGTCTTCTTTTCGTCTAATTCCGTTGATATGGATGCCAAAAGCGTCTTCACTTACCTGTCTAATTAACCCTAACCGTATGTCCTTTTAACTCCACCTTCGGGAGGATCGCATCATCTCAAGTTAAAATTGAGCCGCCCACCAAGGATTTCCACTGATGCACGGAACTCGGCAACACAAACAAAGTACGCATCGAACCGCCCATGTTCTTCAAATCTTTATTGATATGGAGGACGGAAGACACACGGCAATAGAAGGGAAAACGGATGACGAAGACGACCCGCGACAGTGCGTGATGACGCACACAAGACGGAACAACAGGAACAAATGAAAATGGACGGCGCGATGACGAAAACGGACGACGTGAGATGACGCATATGCGGAAGTACCTATATAAAAAACACAATAACGAGACAAGATCACTTATTTCATCGATTATACTTCTACTGAAGAAGCCAAGTCGGCGAAACGCGTTTAGAAGGATATTTCTTGGACTATTCTACATTTCAAAACCGGACTTTTTATTGACACTCTTCAAGCACTTTTGGTGCACGAACTAAATGTGAGTGTATCTTCTACTGGCAATTTTAAACATTTTCTCCTTTATTTTAGACCGGTTACCTACTACAAATATTTAGCAACACAGGTTTTGATTATAGAGTTTAGAAAAAAAATCCAAATTTCAGTTGGAGGGGCCAGCCCGTATATATTTCCATCCTCCTGCATACAAAATAGGATTGTGAATACTGCCTCCTGCGTGATAGATCTAACGAAAAAAAACAGTTGATCTGACCGGATCTAACGAATATCTACCAAAATCCATAAACAAAAATCCAAATTTCAGTTGAGGGGGGGCCAGCCCGTATGTATACCCATCCCCCGCACACAAAATAGGATTGTGAATACCGCCTCCTGCGTGGTAGATCTAACAAAAAAAACAGTTGATCTAACCGGATCTAACAAATATCTACCAAAATCCATTTTAAAAAAATCCAAATTTCAGTTGAGGGGGGCCCAGCCCAGGAACCATGACTCATAGATTCACAGACTCAGAGTAGCTCTGATTCATCAGTTCATTGATTCAAAGAACTGATCGAAGCAGCTCTGAGTTATCAGTATACAGCACACTGAAACTAAAATTAACCCTAAAGACCTCATTAAACATAACTGACCCTAAATTAACCCTGAAGACCCCATCAACCATACCGCCCCTAAATTAACCCTAAGACCACATCAACCATAACTGCCCCTCAATTAACCCTAAAGACCCCAACTTTCAGCAGCCCAAATATTAATTTTATACTTACTGTTAGATGAGTTGCTAAGCAGTGTCAAGGCTATAAGGAAAGGGGTGGGGCAATCTTCGGTGTGACTGCAGGGAGGGACTGGGAAGTAGTAACTGCTGTGAGTGACATTGAGTGAACCGATGAATCGGATCATGAATCGATTCATTTCAATGAACGACTCGAAATGAATCGACTCACTTTACTGATCCTAACTTCCCATCACTACTCTGGCACCCAACTCTGAACTCCTCTCCCAAAACTAGTCCCAATGGCCCCTTTTATCACCTCAGCAATGTGCTATACAGTTTGCCATCTTCTGCTCATTCCACAAGAACTGCGGATGAGTGACACAGCAGTAATCACTGAAATCCCTACAGGGGTCACATGTATATTGGGGTGGGTCAGGACAAGTAGGGATTTCTTTCGAAAATATTATATATATTAACTATCATTTAGTATGAAAAATATCTAAAAACGTGGGAAAACACAGTAAATGCAACTCCCTTATCCCATTTACCTTTCCCAGAGCCCTCTTTCAAGTTGCTCACACTGGGGAGCAGCCTTGCTTTTACCTTGGGAGTCACAATATATTGTGTGACATGACACCGCTGTGTTCCTGGAAGTTCAAGAATTCACTGTCATTTAAGTGTAACCAACGCTTGCACCAAATGCCGTTACAGTCAAAATATCAGCCAGCAGCCAGTAATGACAGGGTTATCTCCCTGCCAATGCAAAGACCATATAATGTAATATTACATCTAGGTGGTCGCCTGGCACACAATCATTAGGATGTAACAGTATGTTCTATGGTCATTAAGCAAATAAGATAAGAAAGGAGTATATTTAACTGTTCCACTGTTGTTTTTCAGGTTGGCAGCAGAAGAGTTGTACAATATGGAGCTGGAATCATGTTTATATTGGGAACAATAGGAAAATTTACTGCTTTGTTTGCCTCTATTCCTGATCCTATTCTTGGTGGAATGTTTTGCACATTGTTTGGTGAGTTAAGAGCCTTAGTAGGCTTAATTTTCAATGGATGTTTTAAATTTGTATATTTGGCTATCCATAATTTATGTTTTCCTACTACACAAAGCAGCATTTTATGTCCACCCAGTTTTCATTATTTTTCAAAACTCTTCTACACCAATATGGCTTAAAAGTGTTTCTTTTTCTATATTTTATAAGTCTAAATACTAAATAAACTTATGTGAGGATATTTACTGTAACGGGTTCACCAAGAGAGCTGTAGTTACTCCCAGAGATCACCCAGATGTATCCTCTTGTTGTCCCCGGAATAACTTCCAGCACCAGCCAGCATGCACACCTTGGCACCCTGCTATGTCTACCCAATAAGTAGACACACAACTACCTTAAATTGAGCACATTAGGAATGAACAGTTTATTCTTGTAAAACATAGACTCATATAGCCACAGAACTTCATTAACATAAATCAACATTGATAAACAGGTACATGTAGACAACCCAACCTTTAATCCCCTTTAGCTACTGAATCTCCCCCTGGCAGCAATCCTGTTAATGGGATTAGTTTACACAATGGAGTTCCTGTCTGTTTGGCAGCCAGGCTGGAGCCATCTCGGACTACCTTGGGACCCTGTATGACAGGTCATTCTGTCACATATCTCCCCTTTTAAAAAGAAGACTGAACTGGGGCCAGACCCCAACCGGGTCTGCAACCAGTACAGTCGGGGGGCGCAGCTGCGTCGCTCCTAGAGTTGTGGATGCAGGGGGCTGGCAGAGGCACCTGTCCCACTAACCAGTACTGGGGTGCACTTAGAGACTGGAGAGTTCGGGTCCCAGACGAGGACAACAGTCCCACTCGCCAGGGCAGGGAGACAGGGTCCGTAATCTGTGGGTAGTAGGCTTGCTTTGAGTCCTCTCCAGGGGCTCCAGTGTTGGACAGTTCCGACACACACTCCATCACATTTACGTATTAAAAAACTCATCTTGACACTATAAAGTCAATCATCAGCTTGGCAGGCAACAGGGTTTCACAAGGTCTCCCACTCCCTAGCTGTTCTTCTGTATGTCTTCTGTATTCCTATAACTGACCTGTCTGTGTCCTGGGCTGGGATCCCTCTCATTGTCTATTTTTTCTAATAATTGTGTTAAAAATATTGTTTTGTTTTACACTAATCATTATAATTGTATAGCAATACAAATAAAAAAGCACACAGCAAGGTGAGCAAGGCAAGCATTTTTAATAAAATATGCAAATTGAAATAGAGTAAATCACACAATACCTTTACTTGTCCACTCATTGATCTCTGGGCCTAGAAAGTTTTTTCCACTGAAGTGACTACACATCAAGGAGGGTGTTTTTTCTCTGGATAAGTAAAAATGAAATCGTTCAATTCATTCCTACAGTAAGTAAAGGAAAGGAAACAGATGACCAAATACACATACCAGGACAGGCTCTGCCACACCAACGCCGAAACACACACCAGGACAGGCTCTCCCACGCCAACACCCAAACACACACACCAGGACAGGCTCTGCCACACCTGTGTGACGGAACCCTCCATCACTGGGACCACTGGAGAGGGCTGACTGCCAGCCTCCTCCCTATTGACTATTGGCCGTGGGTTTATAAGGACTTCTGTGAGGGGATTATCTCCAGCAAACATCCAGGATCTGCAACCAGGGAGTGACCACCATTGTTTTCATTTAATATCAGACCCCTCTACCCCATGGTGCATTATTATCTTGTCCCCTTCTCCCACCTCTCCCAGACGGAAGCCGGCAAGGTCCGCTCAGCTCTAGGGAGCTCCCAGAGTGGAGGATGATGAACAGGAGAGAGGTGGACCTTCATACAAAATGTGTGGATGTCGAAAACAATCAAATTGTCCTCTATCCCGCAAATACCAACCTGAGCAAAGGGGATGCCAGGAGTCAGCCAGAATTTGAGGCAACTGGTTCAAAGGTCACTATGGCAGAGGGCCCTCCAGGAGGCTGTTATACGTGGGGGTCAGTGTCTTCCAAGCTCCGAACAAAAGATTAGAGACCAGCGGGAACTACGGATGTCATTCCTGGGACAGCAACCCCAGGAGCAATGG
The DNA here is from genome assembly GCF_027358695.1 of Spea bombifrons. NCBI lineage: Eukaryota > Metazoa > Chordata > Amphibia > Anura > Pelobatidae > Spea > Spea bombifrons. The sequence goes on from NC_071090.1 coordinate 14,328,985, forward strand.
ATATCCGAATTGGACAAGCTGGTCCAACAGGAGTTAGAACTGGAAAATCGGTATCGGCCTCTATTTAAGGTAGAGGCCTGGAGCTGCAGCTCCATCAGCCCCTACATTAATCTGGCCCTGTCCCTTGGGGCATTTTCTCCAGGAGTGCATACATGTGGCATTAACAGCATGATATTCCAAAATCAATTTAGATAAAAAAAGTGCAAGTGTACAATTTATACTTTGCCCTCTTTGCTGTCTTTCAACTCATTCCTCGCAATTAACTCCAAACTTACCAGTTTTGCACTTGCTCTGGTTTAAATAGAATGAATTTGCACATCAAATTTTGCATCCACCTCTCATTATGAGGAAGACTAAAGCCTGGTATAAACAGTGGTGTATTTATATTTTGCGCTGCCTTAGGTCTGACTAAGCTCACACGCCCCCTAATTTTAATTTACCTATCCCTTCCTGTCTAGGCCACACCTTTTTCTGTTTTTGACCAATCCCTCCCTCTGTAAACTCCCACTGTAAACCCTTCATCTCTTTGTCCCATCCCCTCATATTTAGGCTCCACATTTGAGCACCACTTCTTCCTTTCTACTGTGGTTAGCAAGTACCTACTTGCATGTTTTGTTGTTTTGTACATAATTTCAAATGTTTTGTCGATTTATTTTAAGAGATAATATAATTCAATAAAATGAAATGTGTACATTCAATCATTATCACCATGATCAGTCATTCATGTCAACTATACTATAAGGATCACAGACACTTAAATTGGTTGAAATAGTGTGTGGCCAGTCCATGGTTTGAACAGTAACGCCACACAAATGTTTCAAGTGCTGTTACTGTACATTCATACACCATGTGTGCCATATATTGAGCTAAATTATTGCCCATGTAGACAGTGTATGTAAACATGCATGGTTTAAGATCAATCCAGCTTGTGCATGCGCTGTGCATACGTGGCAGTATGTACTAGACTTGGGCACCAGGGGGCTCTTCGTCTTCGCGCTCGCCTTCGGCAAAAAAAAAATGTCCCTGCCTTGCCTCTGTTCCCATGTTTAGCTTGATCCATTCCTGGATTTCCGTATGCTGTGTTCTGTACCTCTGATTCCTGGATTCTAGTTCTGCTCTTTGCATCAGCTCCTGTTTCCTTTATAAGGTGTGTCCCACCCTCAGTCTACAGTCTAAAGGTATGTCCTTCTTGGTTCTGTGTTTGGATTCAATGTTTAGTTTATTATTAATTCAGTAAGCAGGCTTAAGCGTTAGGACCCACCGTCATCGGAGTACTTTGGTGTAGTGGTGGGCTAAGCATACTATGGCCATGTGATGTGAAGGATTCTCCAATTGTTATCTTATAGTCCTAGGCTAGTTCCTGTATTCTTGTTTGTGTCTTATGTACCTTTGCCCTTCTTCCCTGAATCATCTGAGAATTTCAGTTCCTCTCTCCTCTCCCCATGTCCCAGTTAAGATGTCCTATCCTTGCTTAAAAGAGAAGCGTCCGAGGATTCCGGCTCCTCACTCCTTCCCCTATGTTCCTTGCCCTGTTCCCTGTCCTTTGTTGTGCCCTGTATCATGTATGTCTTGTCTGGTTATGTTCCTTGCTCTGTCCTCCTTGCTTGCTATGTTTCCATTATATATTCTGCTTAGCTTCCATACTCCCAGCCTGCAGCACCCTGACATGATTCTAGTGCCACGATTCTCATGCCTGCTCCAGGGTGCCTGCAGGATATCTCCAAGTTTTGTCAGATCCAAGTTTTGTTCGGATTACCGCATCCAGCCAAGTTTAGTTCTGCTTTGTTCTGGACATCATCCGCTGCTATGTCAGGGTGCTGGTATGTGGCTGCTCAACCCTATATGCCCACCAGGGAGAGTGCAGATGCCCTGCATCAGGCCCTGTCCAACTCCACTACTGCTCAATACCTCCTGAACTCCATCTTTGGGCGCTCTGGGTCTTTACAGTCGTCTGTATGGACCCAGTTCCTGACAGGAGACCAGTGGTCTCCCCGCTGTCTCAGTAAAATGTCCGTACCAGTGACTTTGTTGGTCACTGGCACAGACTTTTAACTGTTGCAGCAGGGTCCCAGGTTGTTTTATTTTTTATTTTTTTTCTGGATAGCAACTAGTGGTAAGGGGCCGTGCGAGTGAGCCTATTGGCCGGAAAACGTCATTTGCATGATGGCACTTGTGGTTGCTTTCCAAAGCAATCACAAGTCTATCGGGGTCGGGGGTTGTGTTGCTGCATGCCTTGATGTCGAGGCATGTCAGCAACACCGTTTATGCTTAGGATGCGATTCTGATCCCTTCCTAAGCTGTTTTAGCCTGCCGCCGCACCGAGCATTTTTCGTGCGGGGAGGGCTTTCCTACGCTGCCCGTCAGTTGCAATAGCTGCCCTTACTACCAGGTTTAGGATATGTGCTGTGTAGGGCTGCAACAACTAATCGATAAAATCGATAATAATCGATAATGAAATTCGTTGGCAACGAATTTCATTATCGATTAGTTGAATCGATTATTATCGATTATAAAATGAGGGTTTTTTCAGAGCAAACGCTCTGAAAAATCCCCCTCATTATATAATCCGTTTAGTCTGACTCACCGTCTCACAGCAGCAGCTCCTACTTACTCCCCCTCCCTGTAATCACTGTGACAACTGGCCCCGCCCCTTCCTTCTCCAGGCCAGAACCACATGGCTGTGACACTCATCTAACTGTAAGTATATGTACACATACATACATACATACATACATACATACATATATATATATATATATATATATATAATGTGTATGTGTGTATGTATATATATATATATATATATATATATATATATATATGTATGTAATATATATATATATATTTGGGCTACTGAAAGTTAGGGGAGGTGGGGGTTAATTTAGGGGCAGTTATGGTTAGTGGGGTGTTTAGGGTTAATTTAGGGGCAGTTATGGTTAATTGGGTGTTTAGGGTTAATTTAGGGGCAGTTATGTTAATAGGGTGTTTAGGGTTAATTTAGGAGCAGCTGTGGTTAATGGGGTGTTTGGTGTTAATTTGAGGCAGTTGTGGTTAATGGTGTGTTTAGGGTTAATTTAGGGGATGCTGTGGTTGATGGGGTCTTTAGGGTTAATTTAGGGGATGCTGTGGTTAAGGGGGTGTTAAGGGTTAATTTAGGGGCAGTTATGGTTAATGGGGAGTTTAGGGTTAATTTAGGGGAATCTAAATCCTGGGGGCAGTGAAGTGACATATCTGGGGGTATAAGGCATATACAGTATATAAGGCATATGTGGGGAGGGCAGTGTGGCATGTCTGGGGAGGACGGAGTGGTGTATCAGGGTGTATAAGGCATATCTGGGGGTAGAGTGGCATATCTGGGGGTAGAGAAGTGGCATGTCTGGGAGGCAGGGTGGCATGTCTGGGGAGGATGGAGTGGGGTATCAGGGGATATAAGGCGTATCAGGCACAGTGGCAGATGAGGGAGGCAGCGTGGAGTGGCAGATGTGGGAGGCAGCGTGGCATATGTGGGAGGCATTGTGGAGTGGCAGATGTGGGAGGCAGCATGGCGTGGCAGATGTGGGGAGGGCAGGGTGGCATGTCTGGGGAGGATGGAGTGGTGTTTCAGGGGGTATAAGGCGTATCAGGCACAGTGGCATGTGGGGGGTAGAGTGGAGTGGCAGATGTGGGAGGCAGCGTGGCGTGGCAGATGTGGGGGGCAACGTGGAGTGGCATATGTGGGAGGCAGCGTGGAGTGGCAGATGTGGGAGGCAGCGTGGTGTGGTATATGTGGGAGGCAGCGTGGAGTGCTGTGGTAGGCAGCGTGGCATATGTGGGGGGGGCAGCATGGCATGTCTGGGAGGCAGCGTAGCAAGCCTGGGCTCAAATGTGCATATATTGGGGGGTTGGTTGGGAAATAAAGACAAGAAATGTATTATCAAAGTTTTTTTATTCTACTGTTTGTATTTAACATCATTTGTTTAGTAAATTATTTTAAATGAAAAATTTACATTCATTTTTTTTATCCGATTAATCGATTAATCGAAAAAATAATCGGCCAACTAATCGATTATTAAAATAATCGTTAGTTGCAGCCCTAGTGCTGTGCAACGCAAACCCACAAAGTCCCCATCTCTAACGCGAACATAAGGCAGGCTAGATGGGGAAGGGACCAGGGAGATTAGTAGACGATCACGAAGATTCTCCGTGTGATGTGTCTTCGTCAGGGCCGGCCCTATAATGGGGCAGACTGGGGCAATTGCCCCAGGCGGCACTTTAGAAGGGGCGGCACTTTGCCGCCCCAAGCGTTTTTTTTTTTTTGTAGCGGAGGAGAGAGCGAGAGAGAGGGGCACCGAGTGGTTTTCGCTTACCCGCTCGGCGCCCCTCTCTCTCTCCTCTGCGGCGAGTCTCCCTGTTCGGTCCCGGTGCCGGCTTGTAATGCAGAGCGCCGGAAGTGACGTCAATTTCCGGTGCTCAGCATTACAAGCCGGCACCGTGGCAGAGCAGGGAGACTGTTTAAAGGTAAGTACGGGGGAGGGGTCGTATGGCGTCGGCGAAGTTTAAAATGCCCCCCCCCCCGGCGTCGGGGGGGGGGCGGTGTTTTAAACTTCGCCCCAGGCGGCGTTAAGTCTTCGGCCGGCCCTGGTCTTCGTCTAGGTTTTACCGAAGCTATCTTCTCTTCTTCATGTCTTCGGAACGAACACGAAAACGCACTCTTCATGCTCGTTTTCATGTTCGTCCGAAGACGAATGCACAAGTCTACTGCTCATCCATAACCTCAGCATGGAGTAGGAAGGATCTATAACCCTACTGCCCTTCTGCTCCTGTCCCACCCCTCCTGTCACCCTGTGTGCTTCTGCCTACACTGGCTGCAGTGGTCCTGTCCTTCTCCAAATATTTGAGCAGCCACCAGTGAAAGAAAGGGATGCTGTGCAGGCAGGGGTCTGTTGGCTGTAGTAGTGAAATTACAGCCACAGCAGGGATAAATGAAAAAGAAAAAAAACACTCCCCGGCGCCGATAACTGCGTTAAACCTCGAATATAGTCAGCACCCCCACTTTAAAGACCTAAAGTGTGGGGGAGTGCAGCCTATATTCAGGCCAATATGGTACATAAAAGAGGCTACATGCGTCTTATTTACAAAAGACTTATAATGATGTACAAAATCAGACACTGGTTAAAAGAATGGAGAGGGAAGGGATTTTAACTCATGGCATTAATGTGAGTACTGGGGTTGCTATTTTGTTTTCTGTAGATTTCAGTCCTGAATCTTTTTCTGTACTTCAAAATTATCAAAAGGTACAGTATTAGAAGTTACAACCTCATTAGCGGGTAAAAATTGTGTTTTTATTAATGTTTATGCTCCATCCATAGGTAATGAAAGATTGTAATGTTGCTGATGTTTTACTTTTGGGAGGTGATTGGAATTGTATCGGTAACTGATCAGTTAAATCGTAACCATATACAGCCTCATCCAAAATCTGCTAGGGAACTTTGTTCTCTTTTAAACCATTTTGATTTGATAGATGTTTGGAGAAATGTAAATGTTAGATCCATTTTATGGATATAAAGATAATTTTAATCTTTTTGCACAATGCAAAATTATCCCAAATGGTTTGTCAGATCACAGTTTAATTACACTGAAAGTTGTTTTTCCTTTAATAAAAAGTAAAAGTGCATTTTAACCCCTTGACAACAATTGATGGGTACGTCATGCACAAACATCCAGTGCCAGGACCGTCATGGGTTTAAATGGGTGCAGAAAGTGAACTACGTTCGGTTTCTGCACCCAAACAATGTTGCTGTAATACTTGATGTCCAGGCATTCAGCATCCGGAGCCATGTCAACGTCCTCCATACACTGTATGGCATCAGACGCCCGTTTTAAAATTCAATGGTGTCGCTGAAATGCCTTGATAGTGAGGCATTCAGTGACACTGAACAGCGTGCTGCGAGATTTGCCACTCACAAGATGGTGGTGCGTCCTTTAAACCAGACCCTCCTGAGAACTCTGGCTCCCCTTGCAGGTTAAATAAAGGTACTGCACTCAACCATGCAAGTCAATGGAGCCCAGCTTTCTAATCACAATGTGATTAGTAAAATAAATATTAACAAAAATAAAAATAGCAAATAAAAAAATGGTAACATGTAAAAATAATTTCCCACTGATTTCAAAAAGGCTATATATATATATATATATATATATATATATATATATAATATTTGTAGTCCTAAAATATCTTCAAACAATTCTCGCATGGAAAGAGTTAAAGTACTGGCATGTTAAATGCCCATGGGGTGTCTACTTTTTAAAAATATATGATTTGATGGGGTAAATTGAATTGGCCGGGTTCAACAATGTCCTAATTAACACAGGGGGAAGGATGACCACATGTCTAATTTCCATTTTGAAAAATGCACACGTGCTGAACACATATCGGGGTGTTGTGTGACACAAAAAATACTACTGCAAAGTTTGACAAAAGGTCATTAGTGCATGGAAAGAGTTAAAATACCAGCATTTTAACCCCTTCCGTACCGGTGACATACCTGGTACTTCCTGGTTGGGTGTCACCCACAGACCGGGACGTACCAGGTACACCATCAATGATGTGCAATCCAGTGTCTCTATGGACGCTGGGATCGCGAGGGCCGGCTGCTTCTGACTGCTAGGTGTCCCCAGCGATCCCTAGCAGAACGTGGTCGCACGTGAATTAAAATATTTAAATAAAACTGCGGTCTTCAAGGGAAGCGCTGGTCCTGAAGGGGTTAAATAGCCTGGGGTGTCTAGTTATATGGTTTTATTGGACACATTGAATTGGCCAGGCTCAAAGATGTACCAAATGGGCAATGGATCACCAGATGTCAAAGTTCAACATTGAAAAATGTGCATGCCCCAAATGTAACCCTTTTACCCCCATACACCCAGGCAAACCTTGTTACTAATCACATATTGGGATGTTGTGTGACATATACCAGGAACTGAGTAAAATGTGTGTGGGGAAAAAAAGCAGACTGGTGGTAGAATTAGTGCATGGAAAGAGTTAAAATACTAGCATTAAAATACCCTGGGGTGTCTAGTCTTCAAAAATATATGGTTTGATGGGTTAAATTGCATTGGCCAGCTTCAAAGATACCCCAAATAGCACATAGGGAAAAATCACCAGATTTGGGAAAAATGGTTTTGAAATAGCAAAATGCTACTAGTACATATTGCCCCATAACTTGCTGAAAAAAGCAAAAAAAAAAGAAAAAACTTTTCTAAACTCAGGACAAATAGTAGAATCTATTTAGCAGGTTTTTTCATTAGCTTTTAGATGAGTAAAATATTTTTTAAGTAAAAGTCAGTCCTTTTTTCTCAATTTTTCACCATATTTTATAGTTTTTTTATAGTAAATGATATGATACAATCAAATTTTTTCAAAATAATAGAAAACTACAGCTAAACACGAGCATATCAGAAATGTTAAAACAGCCATTCTCACGAAGGGGTTAATACTTTGCATAATTTGCATTTTATTGTGAAACGTCTGAAGACAGCGATTAGTAATTTTAAAAATAATTTCTAGATCTTTATAAATCTTTGGAGCAGAAATATGTTAGTGGAAGAGCTTAATTTAAAGAAACGGTGTGGTGTTAATCTGTTGGATACAAAAGTACAGGGTGCTTTAGTGAGATGCACCAACTAAGAACTTCTTTGGCCTAGCAAAAGTTTGCTCAGCACAAGTTGATCCAATGCTTGAAAACTCCTGATGGCCATGAGTTGATATTCAGACATTTGCTGTTAATTCCTATTCTAATGTGTTCTCAAGGGACACTTGCCATGAACAGGAGATGCATAGTGTCGGAAATGGGTTATATTTGGAAAAAGGGGATTCCAGGTGCCGACACACCTTCATCTAGGGGTAAATAGTTTAAATCCACCTGGCTCGAATAATCACAAGAAAATGCTTCTTTGATAAGAAGCATTTTCTTGTGATTATGCTTCTTTGATAAGAAAATGTAGGGTTTAATACTGTGATGAAGCCTATGAAAGGCTAACACACACAGGGTTACATTGGTAATTAAGATGTATGGTAACAAGGATGTAACAGAGATGTAAGTAACTGCAACAAGAAAAGATTGTAACAAGGTATTGGGGGAGACACACAGTTCTTAAAAGGGCAGTGACACCATGTTTACAACATAAGATCAAAAGTCTTACAATAAACAAAAGTTTCTTTTACAGATCTTATCACACATTATGTACAAACAGGCCCTACTGCTTTCAGAGACAATGCAATACGCTATTTACAGTTGTAAAGTTGCTCTTTGACATAGGCTTCAGGAGGGTACATTTGTATTTAAATAAGTCTCCGCCTGTCCTTTCTGTGAGCATGTGAATTCAACTGGCCAAATGTTGTTTAGTTACGTCAGATCACTTTAACTCCTTTTACACCTATGACTGCAATATATCTTTTTTTATATAAATATGTTATAAAGGTGTCTGACATAGTCTGCATGCTACCTCCACACATGGTATCCTGGAAGACCTTCCAAAACATGAAGTGGGGATGATCAGAGGGCTAGAATGCTTTCTAACATTTGATGTTTTCTACTGCACTTGATGCATTGAGCTCCGGCAAAACTCCAGGAATCGATGGCCTTCCAGTGGAATTTTATATAGTTTTGGACATTGAAAATTGTGTCCATATAGATTGAAAGTTGTTATAAGCTCACTAGCACATCATTACAAATCTGCTTCAGAGATTTTCTGGTTTCAATTCTGGCTTGATTTCTTTAGACAAAAAGGCTTTTGACAGCATAGATCACACTTATTTGTTTAATGTTTTTAAATATTTTTGCTTCAGTGTTATTTTATTGAGTTGCATCTGGTTGCTTTATTCTAACATGTTCAGTGTATTTAAAATAAATGGAAGAATTTCATTTTTTCCCCCCATTAAGAGTGGTATCCGACAAGGATGTTCTTCATCCCGGATGGTATATGCATTACCCGTTGAACCTTTATTGTGTAGACATCAAAAGGTTTTAAATGTTTTTTTGATTCCTGTAATTCTAATAGAACCTGTTAAAGTTTTGGCTTATGCGGATGATCTGTTAATTGTTTTTAATAACTAGCAAGATATGGATGTAAGAGAACATTTTTGAAAGAGCCCCATCTGCACATATTAATTGGAGTAAAAGCAGTGCAATGCTTGTTGGCATGGCCAGATTAACATAGGGGCTGATGAAGCTGCAGCTCCAGGCCCCTACCTAAAAATAGGCCCAGTCAGGGCCAGGAAGGCTCACCGAGAAATTTTGTGGGGGCAAAAGCATGCAGCAACCGCGATCGCAGGGGTAGCAACTGCAACCGGGCCTGCCATATTAGGGGGCCCAGGGGCCCAGAACTCACTCACTTCCGCAGGGGCCATGCTGCTTACCTTGCGTTACTCGCACGTTACTGTCTTGTACTGCCCAGGGGAAGCAGGAACCCAGCGGAGTCACGTAAATTTCAGAAGTTTGTATCTCTGTTAATTAAGTAATTTAAAAAGTCAAAGGTATCTTTTCATCCTCTATGTCAACCTCGCAATCTGTAGATTAACCTGGTTTATTGCATAATGTGAAATAAAGCCTATTCCTCTTTAGTACTCTACTATATTTCTGTATACAAGACTGTGAATTTGCATGCACTTCTGTTAACACTACAAATAAATTACCTTATATGTTTAAAACTCCCAGTAAGTTCCATAAACGCGACAGAGTCCCTGACAGAGTCCCTTTTAAAGTGCACTGTAACTGTAAAATGTTTAAATCATCTTATTTTAATGGCATCTGTGGTGTTTAAACCAAATATAAAAATATATCTCACAAAGGTTCATCTACTTTAACAGATATTTAATAAGAGACAAAAACACAGTAACATACAATAAATGAGTGACAGCCCAACATACAATGCAACACTTTCCAAGACTAACCTGCAACCTAAAGGTCCAACTTAACCCAGCACACCATCGATTACCCCATCCATGCAGGATGGTGGGCAGAGAGAAACTGAACTAAGATTTTGCATTCAACAGGCATATTGAATCACTGTAGGTGTGCCCTCGTTAACATATCAAAAGACATGTAATACGGGAAGAGTTCAACTGGCTAAAACATTGACCACAATACTTATGTCACCACAGCATCAATATTATTCTAACTTATTGTAAGCAGTCTATAATTTAGATGCGCCTGCTTGCAAACAGTAATCTCCTGCTGCAATGAGACATTAAGGCTGCTAAGCCATTTTCCACCTGGGTGCTAAGATAGTTTTTGGCATTTTGGTGCATTCTCGTTTAAACGTGTTTAGAAGTACATTTCTTGGGAATAAACTATACAAACCATATATTGTTTTTTCAGCACACCCAGCAAATTCCAAATATACCATTTTTATAAGTGTATGTCTCATTAGGTTTGCAAAATAAAGCCAAAAATGGGGAAAAAATTTTCACTTCTGACTCAATAAAAACTAGTTTGTAATTTTATTTTTCTAAACTCTAATATCAAAATCTGTGTTGCTAAATATTTTTAGTAGGTAACCGGTCTAAAATAAACAGAAATTGAGAACAGTATACTGTGTTTTTCTAATATTTTATTGCTAAAAGTTAAAATTACTAGACTATCACAAAAGACATCTTTAAATTAAATGCATAGCTGCCGTCAATTAAACAGCTCTAGCTGCCCGGGATGTTAAAATATGCCAACAAAGCTATATATTTTTAGAAACTACTCCCCCAGCTGCAGCAAATGAGGTCTTATTTGACATGCACAACAAATAAGTGAATATCACACTTTATAAAAATAAATAAAAAATTAAATTAAAAGCGACAAGTCTTGCGCACGCCAGTTTTGTGCTACTAATACATGCAGCCCCTCATATGATGCACCAAGGGGTGTAGTTTCTGAAAATATGAACTTTATGTACCATAATTTAACTTTCCAGCTGTCTAGAGCTGTCTAATTGCAGACATCACCCCAAAATGTTTTAAGACGATTTTTTAACAAGATTCTCAAATCTGCCATATCTAAAGTTAAAGTGGTCTAGACATCTGGGAAATTAAATTAGGGTACATAAAGTACACGTTTCAAGAAACTACACCCCTTGGAGCTTCAAATGAGGGGTTACATGTATTTCTAGGACAAAAGTTGAGTGCACAATTAATGATGGAATATGTCGCTTTGGCTAGAAAATATGTTTTTTCTAACCATAGTGACATGTTCATTTGTGTCTTGCGCGCTCCAGGTTTGTACTAGAAACACATGCAGCCCCTCATTTGACGCGCCAAGGGGTGTAGTTTTTGCAAATGTGTACTTTTTGTGCCATAATTTAACTTCTTACGTGAGCAGTCAAGGCTTCAACGCTAATTACTGACCATTCACACGCCTTTCATATCTCCATTCACTCGCAGAAGCACACACCATACTTTCCATACATTCACTCACAAAAGCACACACCATTCTTTCCACTTCAATCCCAAAGAAATTATGGTAAAGGGAGAAAAAAAAATCACTTTTACAGCAAAAATAAGTTTTGCAGTAAAAATGCAAGGAGCGCCAGGGATGAGATGGTTACTCACACAGACTAAATGGCTGATTTTAATAATATTTACAGTTCATCAGGATTTCAAAAATTGCCTTCCTCTACCATTGGCTAAATTTAACCCCGTGATCAAAGGGATCATGAGGTTAAAGTTTTGTATCGGCCATTTTTTAAAAGGGAATGTGACTTTTCATAGCTAGATGATCACTGTGGTAAAATTGGCTACCACAGTGATCATTTAGCTAGAATACTTAAACTTTTTTTTTTTTTTTTTTTTTTAAGTTAAACTAGTTTATGTTTAGATAATTTAATTTGGGGTCTCTAGGCAATTTTGATCTTTATTTATCTGCCTTTAGAGACCCCCAAATCATTTTTTTTTTACTTTTTTTTTTTTGTACATTTTTATTTTTTTTACTTAATAATGTGAGGGGCAGATCACCAGGGTAGGTGGTGATGGGGGTACACAGACCTCCATCAAGGTAAGATAGTGCTAGCAACGGCACCATGCCGCCGTTAGCAGTCAAGGGGTTAAAAAAGATTAGTGTACTTTACTGTAGAACCTGCAAGAGAAGATCACTTTTGCATTTTCAACAGCAATGCATAGTATCAATAATGGAAAAGCAGAGGGAAAAACATCTGTGCATTTCACAGACAGCCTATTTTTCCAAATTTGCTTCAGCTAAAAAATATTTCTAATTGTTAAGAAAGAGCTTTACTTTCTTTGCCATTCAAACAAAGATATGTTATGTTGATTCATCATTGGCAAATTTGTATGCCACAAATATCAGTTACGAAGTAAACCAGCATTCAGTGAATAGATCCCATTCCATTTACTGCATCTTACCAAAGGAACTTGACAACAATGAATCTACAATGTGCCATTGTTTTTAATGATCTGACACTTATGTTTAAATATTTTGTTTACAGGAATGATAACAGCTATTGGCCTTTCAAACCTTCAGTTTGTGGATATGAATTCTTCTCGGAATTTATTTGTTTTGGGTTTCTCTCTATTTTTCGGCTTAACATTACCCAACTTCTTAGATTCACATCCTAACTATATTAACACAGGTAAGGTATCATGTGTAAGTAAGTTTAAAAAAATTGATTAATAAATTCCACACTGAAAGCTCAATTCGTATAAATGAAACAGTGTTTCATATGCATTACTATTTGATTTCATATGCATTATTTACATCTGCATTATTAGTTTACATTATCTAGTTATAGGTTATATTGTCTTTTGATGTGTGAGCAAACCCATCTAATGCATTATGATCAATGGCATATTGTACCGGGGCCAGAAAGGCAGCTACAATGGAGGCTATGCTCATTTAATGAAAACTCAAGAATGAGGTGCAGCTAGGGATACATTTGTATACTTGCTGGACCTCTATAACTGCAAGTGTTGATAGTGTTAATGGGATTTAGACAGTTGATCATGCTGATCATGATCATGTTTTTTTTTGGGGGGGGGGTCCTTAACACACTTCTTCCAAGTTCCTGAAATATTGTCTGCCTGTTTGTGTTTAATTGCAATGCATGCTTTTTAATGTCTTGTATGAACAAACCACTGCACATTTTTTCTAGAAGTGGATTTTATACACAGAAATCTATATTCTTTGCAGTCTAACAGATATTCTTTTCTGGATGTTGGCTATTGGTCCAATCCAACAGTTTGGAGTTACACAAATCCCGGTACTGCTCATGCATTATTAAGACAACTATCTTTAATACATAATTCATCTGCTTATAGTTGAGGGATAGCTTTTGTGTGTTTATTATTGTGGGACCAGGACCATCTTTAACAAGGCGCAAAAGAGGCTACCTTAAAGCCCATAGTAACTGTCCACATTTGTGGGCAGAGGGGAGCATGGGCCAGTTGGAAGACATTTTTGATCGCCCACGACCAGCCCAAGGAGGTCATAACACAATAGATCAGACACCTACCCACTTTGCACAATAATAAACATTTTGCCCTACTATTCTCTGACAAAGGAAGTATACATTTTTTTACAATACACAACAAACTCATTCTGTGAGAGGGCAAAGTGCACAGATGCAAAAGCTGTTGTACAGTGTGAAGCACAACTTGCAAATTACCAGAAGCAGTTTTCAATGGCTACGTGTTGTAGAAGCTGGAAGATATAGAGACCTCAAAACATTCTTTTTCACAATACCTTTTTAGAATAATCCCCCCACCATAACTCCTTTGAAGTTAGAATGTGAAATTTACCTCAGTCTTTGTGAGTATCATTTTTCATTCTACCAACTCTGAAAACAAAAAAAAAAAACCCAAACCACTGCGGCAGGTGTACTGGACATGTTGTGAGAAAAAAACCTTCAGCTTTCATTTCTCCAGTTGCTCCTCTCTGCATTGGTAACTGTTTTAGCCCCTTAAGAAAGGAGAATGCAATAACATTCCCACAAGCCGTCATTTGAAGCCAATGACATAATAGTATGTACTCTGCAACTTTTAGGGAAGATTTAAGCCATTTAAGGCTTTTTCTGTGTATGTGATCACTCAAGGAGCCAATCATATGTACTTTGCCAATGCTTTCTGCCACTCTTCTTCACTCTAATTGAAAGGAAGAGACAGAGAATATTGCTACAGTGTGTTTCAGTGTCACTATTTTTTAACTGTATGGGTTCATTTAAAAAAAAATTTTTTAGCATTAGTTAGTAAGTTTGGGGGATGGGGTAAAGGAGAATTAGTTTATGTAGGGTAAAGGAAAAGCATCATTTAAAAATGGCTAAAATGTTATCTTTGCTATTTTTCCATGTTATTCAAATGAAGAATCTACCCTTAGTGAACCTTCTGATCCCAGAATTCCCAGGCTATGATCCTGGCCAGCGAGGAATGGTTACCCTCGTCTGGGTATATCCTGTAATGTCCCCATTTACTGACAAACCTGGAATCGGGGTAAATTTTGCAGAATTGACCACAATAAAGCTTATGTAAACATTCATGGGGGATGATCTTCTTGAGGAGATGCCCTGTTCCTGGCATCTAACCAAGGAAAGCATCAATCCCGGCATCCAACTGATGCAGTTGTACTGGACACAAATTAATGTGCATGGATAGATATTTCACAGTGTTCAGATAAGTGCATTAATAACAATACAAATTGCTTGCTAGTCTATGACCCACACTTTGGCAAATTATTTAAAAACTTTGCACAAACTTTTGCACAAACTTTACCTAAATTCATACCCCAGAAAAAAATACATCAGTTGATTAGTACCCAACTAAATACAAGGGCCAATAAATATCCAAAACAGTTGTGAGAAAGTGCCACTGGATGCGCCCAGTCCATTTCCAATTACGATTACAGAAGGGACAGCAGCCTAACTCCACCAGGTTTCCCTGAACTTATAGGTGTAAGCAGCAAAATTTGATGGGAACTTCTTCACACATATTTGAATAAGGCTACAATTTGTATGTGGATAATTATATTTTATTCAAAATGTATTGTTTTGACACTGACGCCTACACAAAAAAAGGAAAGATTTCCCAAGAATATTGGTAGATGCCCATCTCAGAATGGGTGAATGCATAGAAGTGAATAGTGCCAGTGCACCTGCGTACAATTCCCAGGGTCCCGAGAAAGCTATTATTTCTAAAATAATATAACCAATCAACTACAATGGCAAGGTGTAGGGGCCTTGCATACTTTCCAGGTTACACAGCAGTTGTAGGCTGTTTAAAATGTTTGGGGAAATTAAAGAAAAAAAAATTGACAAACTTTTAATAGGGAGAGAGCTTCCTTATATTAACATGGATGTATTGATTGCCTTAAACCAGGGGTTCTCAAACTGCGTCCCTCCAGCTGCTGCAGGACTACATCTCCCATACTCCTCAGCCAGCCCCTTAGCTGAAGGAGCATTATGGGAGATGTAGTCCTGCAGCAGCTGGAGGGCCGCAGTTTGAGAACCCCTGCCTTAAACTAATAGGCTGATTTAAGGCATTAATTGTAGATGTGTGTAGGGCTAGTTACTGCAGTTTACACATCACCAGCATGGCGTAGGGACTAGGTGAACTTTGTGAGTACATTAGAACTCACATTATACCTACTGTATGATTGTGTTAGGGTCTCTATGCATTTGAATATCTCACTGGCAGCAGATATCGTTGAAGTGAAGCTAGAACTGGGCTAGTTGATCTGGAAATCTTCCAATGGTGGGCTAGCCTGGGTGGCAGTGTGAGTTATTGCCCCATTCAGCAGCTCACATGAAGTTGGGCTTCAGGTAAAAGTTATGAAATAAAGACATATAATGTGTGTGTACACAGGACAGGAGGATATGGACAGGAGCTGGGGTGGTCACTTGGCCTTACTTTTCCTCTGGGCAGAAATATATTCATCCTCCTCTGAAATCCTTTCTTTTCCTATTATTAAATAGTGTCTCTTATCATTTTCAGGTATATCAGAAGTGGATCAGATATTGACTGTACTCCTAACTACAGAAATGTTCGTTGGTGGCTGCATTGCATTTTTTCTGGATAATACACTACCAGGTATGGTATCTTCTGCATTTTACATGCTGTTTTTGATAAAACAGAACACAAAGATGTAATCAACTTAAACATTACAATTTTCTAATGGCTGTTACAACAAGAGCACACCTGCGCTGTCTGTAGGTTGTGTTTAGGTTACTACCTCACTGAGAGAGAGGACTTAATCACTGTGTAATCACAGCCAAACTAATCCTGCCAGCTACACCATTTTATTTTAATCACAGCTAAAGAACTCTTTCCAATTAAATTTTTTAAAGTATATTGATCATATATATATATATATAGATATATATATATAGAGATATATATAGATAAGAAAATACAGACATGTAACACAAAGTGATATACTTTACTTAAATATCATAAATGTTAAAGCAATATACCTAAAAAGGGTGATAACAAGTTGCCTACAGGCAGGGCGCTGATGCACATGGCTGGAGTTGTAGCCCTCAGGCTACAACTTGCACAATGCAAAGGTTCTGGATGAGAAAAGCTGCAACTACCTAAAGGACAGGGCTACACAAGATGATTAGGTAAACAGCTGACACCGCCAAATTGTAGCCATAGATCTCAAAATCTGTTTGAGTGACCGCCAGAGGCTGCAAGTGGTATAAAGCAGACAGAGTCCTGCCATGCACGGTGGAACCATGATATGCAGGGTCGCATAGCACTGTATAACATGACCCAGCTAAGCACCTCTATTAAAGGGGGGCCTGGGTGTGGTGTGACTGCAAAATAGTAATGGGAAGTTTGGTTCATTAAAGTGAATCAGATCATTTCGACTTGTTTATGATCCGAATCTTCGGATCACTCAGTGTGACTCACGGGAGTTACTGTTTCCCAGTCCCTCTGTGCAGGCACACTAACGATTGGCCCCGCCCCTTTCATTAGTCAATGAACCCTCCTGCCTGCCTACTTGAGTGATGTCACTGAAGGCAGAGAGTCGTTCAAAGATTCAAATCTTACAGTGATCCGGATCTTACAGTGATTCTCTGCCTTCATTGGTATTCGAAACATTCAGAGAATATCACAATACTTTTATAAATAAATACATTAATAATCACTGCCCTCAGGATTTACATTCCCTTTTACCTCCAACTGCACCTTAAGTTAACTTTATTAAATTAATTAAATTAACCCTTAGCATTAAATTAACCCATAACACCCCATCAACCATGACTGCCCCTAAAATTAACCCTTAACACCCCATTAAGCATAACTGCCCCTAAATTAACCCTAAACACCCCATTAAGCATAACTGCCCCTAAGTTATGGTTAATGGGGTGTTTAGGGTTAATTTTAGGGGCAGTCATGGTTGATGGGGTGTTATGGGTTAATTTAATTTAATTACGTTAACTTAAGGTGCAGTTGGAGGTAAAGGGGAATGCAAATCCTGGGGGCAGTGATTATTAATGTATTTATTTATAAAACTATGGTGATATTCTCTGAATGATTTGAATCCCTGTAAGATTCGAATCCCTGTAAGATCCGGATCCTTGTAAGATTTGAATCATATGAATCATTTGAATCATATGAATCATTTGAATCATATGAATCATTCGAATCATATGAATCATTCGAATCTTTGAACGACTCTCTGACTCTGAGTCATCGTTCCTCTGTGAATGAATGAGCTGTAACCTGATCCCAGAGTCTGTGTCTGAGTGCTCTGCAGATGACTCACTCTAGGATCAGGTTACAACTGCATGATTCACAGACTTAACTGCTACAAATGAATCGTTCAGTCTACTGAACCGATTCATCCGGATCACTAAAAAGATTCGGATCAAATGAACGATTCGTTCACGATCCGGACATCACTACTGCAAAAGAATTCACACATTAGTACCAGCATAAGGGTCATGTCTGAAAACACAGATTTATAAGGTACAGGTCACTGTATTCTGAGGTGATGATGCATTCATTAGGTCCATGTGAGAAGAATGTGTTGTAGAAAGAAGGCAGGGCAGGGTGCCAATAAATGGCTCAATCAAGGGAAAGAATTAGAATACCACACAACCTTTCAAAAAGAAAATATGTAATACTAGACACCACTACATATCTAATCTAATTTCATCCAAAAATGGCCATGCCACTAAATTTACACAGCTATCCTCCAGGACCAAATAATAAGTCAATACACATGTGACGGAAACTTCCATGACTGGGGCCACCGGAGAGGCCTGACAGCCAGCCTCCTCCCTATTGACTATGGGCCCTGACTTTGTAAAGACTTCTGTGGCTACCCCCAGCAGTATATCATCCCATCACTTGCTGAGGGGATTATCTCCAGCAGACAGCCAGGATCTGCAAGCAGGGAGTGACCGCCATTGTTTTACTTTAATATAAGATCCCCCACCCCAGGGTGCATTAATGTGTTGTATAAGCCAGTCCCCCCCCCCCACACAGTTCCTCCACTACAAACATTTACCCCGGCCATCCCTGGTTTCGGCCAGTAATAGATAGTGGAGGTTGGGACCCTATTGTATTGTCAATCCCGTTACTGCCCCTGGGAGGCAGATTAAGAGGGCGGTTTATATCCCAATATCTTGATTATGTTAATGTGTGTTTTGCTGGATATATCCAGCCCTGTGTGTCTAAAATAAATCAGCCTTCGTTTGGTTATACCCTACAATGAGTCTCGGCTAGTGACTGGGGAAAGAGTGTGTGTCCCAGGCTAAGGGAGCACAAGCCAGCGGAGGTAGTCGGTCGGACTAGCCATATGTCCCACACATATTAATTCATATGTAATTTCATATTTAATAAAAATATAATATAACTGATTATTTTCTTTTATTTGCCAACCTGCCCCCCAGTTATGCACATCTGCCCTACGGCTTGCCACTCTGCTTCCCTGATTTGCCACTCTCTGCAACCCTGATATGCCTTATACCCCCTATATGCCACTTCGCCCCCCTGATATGCCTCATACCCCCTATATGCCACCCCGCCTCCCTAGTATGCCACTTTGCCCCCCCTATATGCTACTCTGCCCCCAGATATGCCTTATGCCCCCTATTTGCCAGTCTGCCCCTCTGATATGCCTTATGCCCCCTATATGCCCGGGGACTTACCGACGCATCCCTAGGCTTGTCCCCTGTGCTCCAGACTCCCTGGTGTCAAGTGGGGGCAGCCGGGACTTCCGCCAGTGCTTCTATGACTGAGCATCAGAAGGTCACGTCACGTTGGTGCTCCGTCATAGACAGAGCCGGCCTTAGGTGTTCTGGCGCCCTGTGCGGACTACTCCTCTGGCGCCCCCCATCCCAAAAAAAGAAAGGAATAAAAACTTGTAACAAAACCCCAATCACTATATACTACGCCAAATATTGATGTGGTGTAGGCCTACCACTTCATTGTCTGGCTTAGTAGTAGGGATGCACCGAAACGAATTCTGGACTGAAACCGAAAGTGCAGCATTTACCTGGCCAAAACCGAATATGTTTTGTAACACACCAAAATAGGACAAAACAATGAAATAACAATTTTATATATATATATATATATATATATATATGATTAACAGCAATCACATTCCTATCATGCCCAGACATACCCAGATTCCAGGATGTACTCGCAGACTTGGCATGATAGGAGTATGATTGCCCTATCTACCCCTTCTCACTCTCTTCTGCCCTATCTACCCCTTCTCACTCCCTTCTCCCTGTCTACCCCCTTTCCCCTGTCTCACTCCCTTCTCCCTATCTACCCCCTCCTAACTATCTACCCTTTCCCTCTTTGAAGTTCACTTCAGGAGTCCTGCGGTGGGGGTGCAAGGCCTCTGCCTCCCAGCTCTGCCACTGTATGGAACAGTATAGAATGATGGGAGTTATGATGTACTTTTAGAGCATAATTAGATCATGAAAAAGACATTGGAAATGGTACATCATAACACCCATCACTCTCACACACTTACCAATCCACACGCATACCAATCCACACGCACACCAATCCACACGCACACCAATCCACACGTATACACTAATCCACACATATATACCAATCCACACACATACCAATCCACACACATACCAATCACACACATACCAATCCACACGTATACCAATCAGGGGAGGGCTGGCAGCCTAAGGCCTGGGGGGCAAGTCAAGTGAAGTGGCTCCGCCCCCTCGCACTCACCTTTCACCTTGCTCCCATCACTATGCGGCCATCAGACTGCTGGAAAACTTATCTTAACGGCCGCTGGGTGCTGATGCCACCGGCTACCGGGAGCTACTTTAATCCTTTTTTTTATTTATTTAATATGCCAGATCGGCTTGCCATATTAAAAATAAATAAATAAAGTATTAAAGTAGCGCCGGCCGGCGGCATCAGCACACAGCGGCCGTTTAGATTAGATTTTGGCCCTGATACACACATATACCAATCCACACATATACCAATCCACACACATACCAATCCACACATATATACCAATCCACACATATATACCAATCCACACACATACCAATCCACACATATATACCAATCCACACACATACCAATCCACACATATATACCAATCCACACACACATACCAATCCACACACACATACCAATCCACACACACATACCAATCCACACACACATACCAATCCACACATACCAATCCACACACACATACCAATCCACACATACACCAATCCACACATACACCAATCCACTCTCACTGAATGCTTTCCTACCTTTCCTCTTTTCTCCTTACAGCTCCTTTTCCTTCTCTTCACTCCTCTTCTTCAGTTCTTCTGTCTTCTTCCGGGTCAGAGGGCACGGACAGCGGTGGGCGCGGCTTCAGTGTTGTGCGCCGGGATCTGACAACAAACCCCGGCGCACAGCAGCTCTTGCCGCGCGGATCACAAGGGAACGGTATCGGAGGTCTTTAACAGACCTCCGGCTCCCTTGAGTGATTTTAAGACGGGTTCAAGGGAGATGCTTGAGCTGGAGGTCTGTTAAAGACCTCCGATACCGCTCCCTTGCGAGCCTGCTCCTCCAGCGGCGGACATTACTGTCCGTCTCTGGAGGGGTGCCGAGTGCCCCCCTGATGAGCGGCACCCAGTGCGGACCGCCCCCCCCCGCTAGGTACGCTACGGTGGCGTCGGCGGACCCCGCGGCGGCGCCCCCTGGAGTGTGGCGCCCTGTGCAGTCGCACAGGTTGCACACCCCAAAGGCCGGCCCTGGTCATAGAAGCCCTGGCGGAAGTGCCAGCAGCAGCGGAAATTGTCTCCATGCATAGCGCAGACATTCACCGGCTGCCAGAGAGGAGGATCCAGCTCTCCTGCAGCGCCACGTGGGATCCTCCTCTCTGGCAGCCGGTACATGCCTGCATGATGCGCGGAGACAACCTCCGCTGCTGCTGGCCGGTACTTCCGCCAGGGCTTCTATGGTGGAGCACCGGAAGATCATGTCACGCCCACATGGCCCGGCAGAAGTTCCGGCAGCAGCGGAGGTTGTCTGTACGAGAGGAGGATCCAGGTCCCCTGCAGCGAATATGAGACGACAGGTATTTTTCAGAACACTTGAACATTTCAGACAAATACGTTATATATATATATATATATATATATATATACATACACACACACAGACAGTCATGTGAAAACAGTACACTCTCTTTGAATTCTATGGTTTCCCGTATCAGGATATAATAACAATTATCTGTTCCTTAGCATGACATTATACAGTGTCATGATTTATTTAACAAAAATAAAGCCAAAATGGGGAAGCCAGGTGTAAAAAAAAACGTAGCTTGTAGAACCACCTTTAGCAGCGATAACGTCTATATAACTTTATCCGTCTCTCACATTGTGGATGAATTTTGTCTCGCTTTTTTGTTACAAGTCTGCTTCAGTTCATTGAACTTTGTGGGCATTTGTTTATGCACAGCATTTCAATGAGGTTGAGGTCTGGACTTTGACTGGCCCATTGGAACACCTTGATTCTTTTCTTTTTCAGCCATCCTGTTGTAGAATTGCTGGTGTGTTTGGGATCATTGTCCTGTTGCATGACCAAGTTTAACTATTAAACAGATGACCTCACATGTGACCTTAGAATACTTTGGTATACAGAGAAGTTCATGAGTGACTCAATGACTGCAAGGTTCCCAGGTCCTGTGGCTGCAAAACAAGCCAAAATCAAGCTACCACCATGCTTGACAGTTGGTAGTAAGTGTTTGGCAAAAAACAAACACAGCATTTCAGCACAGACTGTGCCACTGTGCATTATGACCAAACATCTCCACTTTGGTCTCATCTGTCCAAAGGGCATTGTTCCAGAAGTCTTGAGGTTTGTTCAGATGCAACTTTTCAAACCTAAGCTGTGCTGCCATCGTCTGACCTTGGGTCAAATTTGCTGGGAAATCCACTCATAGGAAGATTGGCAATTTTCTTGAATGCTTTCCACTTTTGAATAATCTTTCTCACTGTAGAATAATTCCGTTTCCATTGTTTGGAAATGGCCTCCAGATTTATGGGCAGCAACAATTACTGTATTGGCTCGATTATAGGCCACACCCTTAAAGTTTGGTGCTATTTTAAAGAAAAAAATATTTTTAAAGAAAAAATGCACATGATGAATGGTTAAACAGTATTTTATCTAATGAACAGGAATACCTGTATTTTAATATTTTTGGTATCTATTATGCAGCATGTAGGTTATATACAAACAGAAATTTGGAAAGCCAATATCCATTTTAAGGTCCCCCTTAATTCATAATGCCCCTCTGCCCCCCCTGATATGCCACTCTGTCTCCAGATATGCTTGATGTCCCCCTGATATGCTTGATGTCTCCCTGAAATGCCACTCTGCTCCCCTGATATACTTTAAGCCCCCCAGATATGCCACTCTGCTCCCCTGATATGCTTTATGCCCCCCAGATATGCCACTCTGACCCCCAGATATGCCACTCTGCCTCTTGATACACTTCATGCCCCCCAGATATGCCACTCTGTGTCCCCCCCCCCGACTTACCAATGCATCCCCAGACTCCCTGGTGCAAGGGCAGCCTGCGGAGGTCTGCACGATGCACGTAGACAACCTCTGCTGCTACTCGCCACAAAGCCCCGGCAGCGGAAGTATGGTGTCTAAGCAGCGGAAAAATATCAGATGCCTAAAAACAGAGGTCTGTAGTTTATTGGAGTAAACAAGATGAAACCGTGTTTTTTTTTTGTTTTTTTTTTATTAGTTATTCTACATTACTATATGGCTCACTGTATTTAAGGTTAAGAGGAAATATTTGGCTAAAGGACTTTCCCTTTAAGTGTCTGTCTTTCTGCTCTCTGGGGAACAAAATACTTAACTTTCCACCTCTTACTTAGTAGATGCATTTAAGTAAAATGTGAGTGTCCTAGAATCCTCATCTGTTCCTTGTAACTAAGTTGGAAAATGTGGAGTGCTTGCACACCCTATTTTCCACAGACTTGAACATTGTCACAAAACATGCACACTCATATTTTATTCCATTATGCAGGCACTCAAGAAGAACGGGGCTTGGTGAAATGGAAACAAGGACCGGATGAAAACAACCAGGGTTCTGATGATTTGAAAAGCTATGATTTTCCATGTGGAATGGGTATAATAAAATACATAAAATGTTTCAGGAATATACCTATTTGTCCAGTTTTTAAAGGATTTAGGTCCAACAAATTCCAGCCTTTTACAATTAAGGAAAATAATGAAAGTAAAGGGAGCATGTGTACTAAAGTCTAAAGCACAGCCATTTTAGTTTTTATTGATATTATTCCTTGATTATATTTACTATGTTAAAGTTAATGAAATATTGTATTAGCCATAAATAAATGTAAAAAATGCATATATATATATTTATGTATCTGTGTCTTCATTGTACTTGCGGCAAACAAATGCAACCATTTCTTAAAATGGCCTATAGCCTGTGCCTTTTGTGTCAGTATGATTATTCTTTATTTAGTTTGTTTACCTCTTTATAGTTTTGTAGACTCTGCATCAGCCTCACATAGATAGGTATAGATAGGTTGTGCACACCCTTAAACTAATACTTTGTTGAAGCACCTTTTGATTTTATTACAGCAATCAGTCTTTTTGGGTAGGAGTCTATTAGCATGGCACATCTTGACGTGACAATATTTGCCCACTCTTCTTTGCAAAAGCGCTCCAAATCTGTCAGATTGCGAGAACATCACCTGTGCACAGCCCTCTTCAGATCACCCCACAGATGTTCAATTGGATTCAGGTCTGGGCTCTGGCTGGGCCGTTCCAAAACGTTAATCTTCTTCTGGTGAAGCCATGCTTTTGGATGTGTGCCTTGTCGTGCTGAAAAGTGAACTTTCCTTTTTATGAAATCCACTATATGAAGTCCTTCTATAAACCATCAGAAATATCATACAGCTGGGCATACATTTTAATGTGCTATGGCATCAAAATAGCAGCTCCTACATATAGCTCAACTCAAATTAACAAAGGTTAAGATTACTGCCACTATATATATTCATATATATGCTGATCTCCAACACAGGATGGCTCTCCCACTATGAGCGGACAAGCTGTACTGTGATTGTCTAGTGCTGGAATCCTTTTTTCTTTGTGCATTTCAGTTATACCATCTGCATTGCTGTGACTCTATAGGGGCTACTTGTTATGCCTCTAACTGCTGTAGTCATCTGCCTTGCTGTTTGTTAATCGCAGCCTCTGTCTGGCTGACATGTAGCTATGACTACAGTGACTGCGCTACATCCACATTTAATAATCCTCATGCTTGAAGTAATGTGTTGTACTGTATTGTTTGATAGCCTGTTTCTTCCAATAATCCCTGTAACATTCAGCCTCAAGATATTATTCTACCTTTGCTTTAACTTCCAAAAGCCTTTCAGGCAGTGGCGACTCTAGAAACAATATATAGGGGGGGCACACAAGATACCACAGTCAAACTGGGGGGGGGGGCATTAATAATTTCCACCATTAAATCATACCACTGAAAAAACACATATATATATATTGCCAAGAGTAATGTGCTATGGAATGATACTTTTGTTATTCGACAATACAATACTTGATCATTCAACATGGGAAGCCTGAAGCCACAATTTAGTAAGACTAATCCTTGAAATCCTTTAAACAACACAATTCCTTAACTTTTGCACTAAATGATTTCAGGGCCTAATATTAGATCCTGCTGCTGATATATATATATTAGCCCCTATTGCCCATATATATTAATATTAGACCCAGTTGGCGATATATATTAATATTAGTCCCTGCTGACGATATATATATATATATAAATATTAGACCCTGCTGCCGATAGCAGGTATAGATCAACACATTAACACACAAACCCAGCTTTGCATGTATAGATCAATTTAAATTCACTTGTGATCTCAGCACTGAAGGTATATATCAAATAAACAGAATCAGACATATAAATCCTGTATTTGCAGGTATACAATAATAATATATGAAACGTAGCATCGCAGGTATAGATCAAATAAATACATGGAAACAGCATTGCAGGTATTAATCAACTGAACAACACATACAAACCCTGTATTTGCAGGTATACATAAATAATGTATGGAAACATAGCATAGCAGATGTGGATCTACAGAATAACACACAAACCAAGCTTTGCAGGTACAGATCAATTGGAATTCACATAAAAACACAGCATTAAAGGGGTACCCCCTAAATTACAGGCATAGATCACAGGTTGCACACCCCAAAGCAAGCCCTGGCGTCCACACTGTCCACATAGAACATGGCCAGCACCCAGATAACACACATACGATTTGCCATCTTTGTCCCATATACACCCTGCCTGTGCCATCTCGGTCCCCAAGGCTCAAACATCCTGCTAGTGCCATCTTTGCCCTTCCACAATTATACATCTATGATACACACAATCACATTAACTCATGCTCTCCCTCATTCAGTCAATTCATCCACATATTAACTCATGCTCTCCCTCATTCAGTCAATTCATCCACACATTAACTCATGCTCTCCCTCATTCAGACAATTCATCCATTTTAAGAAACTACGCCCCTTGGAGCTTCAAATGAGGGGCTACATGTATTTCTAGGACAAAAGTTGAGTGCACAAATAATGATGGAATATGTCGCTTTGGCTAGAAAATATGTTTTTTCTATCCATAGCGACATGTTCATTTGTGTCTAGCACACTCCAGGTTTGTACTAGAAACACATGCAGCCCCTCATTTGATGCGCCAAGGGGTGTAGTTTTTGCAAATGTGTACTTTTTGTGCCATAATTTAACTTCCTACATGAGCAGTAATGCCACGTCAAGGCTTCAACCCTAATCATTCACACGCCTTTCATATCTCCATTCACTCGCAGAAGCACACACCATACTTTCCATACATTCACTCACAGAAGCACACACCATTCTTTCCCCTTACAATCCCAAAGAAATGATGGTAAAGGGAGAAAAAAAATCACTTTTACAGCAAAAATAAGTTTTGCAGTAAAAATGCAAGGCGCTCCAGGGATGATATGGTTACTCACCTACCACACAGGCTAAATGGCTGATTTTAATAATATTTGCAGTTCATCAGGATTTCAAAAATTGCCTCCCTCTACCGTTGGCTAAATTTAACCCCATGATCAAAGGGATCATGGGATTAAAAATTAGTATCGGCCGTTTTTAAAAAGGGAATGTGACTTTTTATAGCTATATGATCGCTGTGGTAACATTGGCTACCACAGTGATCATTTAGCTAGAATACTTAAACTTTTTTATTTTTTATTAAGTTTAACTACTTTATGTTTAAATCATTTTTTTTACATTTTTTTAACGTAATTTTTTTAAATTCTTTTACAAGCTTTTATATTCCGTCGGAAAGGTGAGATAATTACCTTTCCAACGGTATATGTTGGAGGTCTGTAGCTGCTCAGATGCCTGAGATACCGGCATCTAAGCAGCATGCCCCCATAACGCTTTAACTGACAATTGTCAGTTATTAACAAAGTTGCGCGGTGACGTCATCGCGTCATTGCGCGTGCCGTCACGGGCCGGATCGGGTGGCCCCGGTGATGCCCTTCAGTGTGAGGGGCAGATCGCCGGGGTAGGTGGTGATGGGGGTCCACAGACCTCCATCAAGGTAAGATAGTGCTAGTGACAGCATGGTGCCGTCGTTAGCACCCGACTGGGACTGCTAGCGACGGCACCATGCCGTTGTTAGCAGTCAATGGAACTGTCCTGGGTGGCTCCAAATTCGGCGGGGGGGCAACAGGGGGGCAAGGAATATCCTAGGGGGGGCAATTGCCCCCCCTTGCCCCCCTGTAGCGACGCCACTGCTTTCAGGGTTTTTTGTTTTTCTTTCTTTTTTTTCTGTATGTGTGAAGGTATGTATATATATAAACACGTGCATACTCATTGTTAACCATAGCTTTTTTGAGCAACTCAGGGTTAACATGTGAGTTGTCACTTAACCACCCTGCCCACACTGGATAGCAGCCCTATCATGAACTGTCTCAGTGACCATTGTATTAATCTTTCTCTCGTGTTGTGACGGGTACTTTAATTTTCCCTCTACCACTACAATATACGAACCCTGTTGACTCTGCATACATATAGCACAGGTCAATATACAGTATATACATCTTACAATATGGAGACTTTCGTTCACACCATGACATTTATATGGGTTTTTCCATATTGGAATGACGCTGTAATATATGTATGGTCTAATATGCGTTGGGGTTGCCCTTCTGATTACTCACTTTAATATAGGTTACTGCCTCTCTATATCTCATTGCTATTGCTGAGACATATCATACCTTTAATCATATACATGTGGAGCATGCCATGGCAGAGAATTTACCCATAAAATGCTAAGGTTGGATGACCTTGGAACATATAAGTAGCATTCAAAGCCGAACATTACATCTTACTTGAGAGTAGCAGACTACTTACCATCTGCTATTCAACTCCCTTTGATTAACTGATCATCAGCAAGTGTGACCTTCTATAAAAGTCAACTTTTTAAGGAAAGGTATTCCTTTTCCTTGCCTATTTTGTGGATGGCACAGACAGAGAGAGCTCCGCCTATCAGGTAGGAACAAATAAAATTAAACCTACTCAAACATAATGCAAAAATAATATTTATTCCTCGATGTTTTATAGATAACACAGAAGGCATCGGCCCAGGATGTAGACACCGACAGAGTGGAGTGAGCCTTCAGACTCTAGGGAGGTTCAACCTTGGTTGCTACATAAGCTTCAATGATGGCTAGCCTGATCCAGTGACTGATGAATGCCCTGAGACCTTCAAGCCCCCCGGAAGCCCATGAATGAAACAAACCGGGACGAAAATCTACAGTAGGTCTGCATGCGGGACAAGTAGATGGATAAGCACCTCCTTAGGTCTAGTGTGTGCAGTCTCTGATGTTCAGGAGTCAGGATTTTTTTTATAGAAGGTCACACTTGCTGATGATCAGTTAATCAAAGGAAGTTGAATAGCAGATGTTAAGTAGTCTGCTACTCTCAAGTTCGGCTTTGAATGCTACTTGACTAGGAGGACAATCTGCTGGGATGCATGGAAGTCAGAAACCACCTTCAGGAAGAAATTCAGGGGGAAACGAACGATCGCCTTGTCTGGGGAAAAACTGCAGAAAGGGCTCCTGAACAGAGAGAGAGATTGAAGTTTGCTGACCCTTCTGAGGACCAGGTTTAGATCCCAGGAAGGAAATAAAGGATGAGGGCTGACATCCGACCTTGGATGAGGGCTGACATCCGACCTTGAGAGTAGCAGACTTTAAGCTTAGAGTCAAAGCCCTGCTGGAGAAAGTCCAAGATGAGAGGGACAGTGATTGACAAGTTTCCCACCAGGAAGTGCCTTCCAATAGCCAAGCTGTCAGTTTCCATGAGACAGGATTGAGGTACAGGAGGGAACCCTGAGACAGAAGATCCTCCCTGCCTGGCAGATGAAGAGGACCGTCTATCGCCAGCCAGACCAGCTCGGAAAACCATACTCTCTTGGGCCAACAAGGAACGATTAAGATGACCTCCTTTTTTTTGAAATTTAAATTTTTTTTATTATTTTTTTATTATTTATTTTTCTGTTGAAAAGGCACAATAGTCAAAATATACATGAACAGACTTTCAGGACGTGCAATGGTTAATACATAGTATCACATCTCAGCATGAGGAAATAAACATGAGAAAGAGCATCAAACAATAGCCACATCATGATACATAATCACCGAGATGAGGATAGCAATCATGTAACGTACATATCAATAAGAGTTGTTAAATCACGATAACATAAAATCGATAATGGTAGTTATGAACGAAAATCGTTTCCCTAACAGCCTGAGAGCCACAGAAAAAGTGCCATTAAGAAACAAACCAGGACAACGGGGTGCCTGGAAATACTTATAACCAAAAATAGAAACCCTTGACACTTGACTCTCGACTCTGGGAGCGAAGCACCTTAGACGTATTGACCGGAATGTAATGTAAATCCATATATGTGATAGGGAATAACGATCATTATCATGTGCAAAAAAAAAATTAAAAAAATAACATGTCGTAGGTAGGCCCTCCGGGATGGGGAATGGAACATCCCATAAACCAGTGCCCTAGGCGGAAAATAACAGTAGCATAAAAAAAACTGATAAAAAACGAGAAGAACACCTGGACGCGGCCCATCAATACCTGGGGTTAATCGCCCTCCCAGAACACGGCATCACGCATGACTAGCCAAGGAGCCCAAACCTTTTCGTATTGAATCATTTGATGATCATTCCTGAAAGAAAGTTTTTCCAATACATGGATACGATCTAAATGTTGCCGCATGGACGATAAACGGGGTATCTCTATTGACTTCCAGTGACGGGCGATGAGTAATTTAACAGCCAGAAAAAAATGTATAATCAATTTCCTACTGGGGGGGGAGATGGTCGGGGAACATGTGTAGAAGCGCGAGCTGTGGCAAAAAAGGGAGGCGAACCTCTAGGGAGGACTCAAGAAAATGAAACACCTTCTCCCATACTGCTAATATAGGTGGGCACGACCACCAGACATGCAACATCGTACCCTCAGCGTGGCACCCCTTCCAACATAGGGAGGAACAGGAGGGAAACATGTGTGATAGACGTTTAGGTGTCAAATACCATCTACACGCTAACTTTTTTTGTAATTCAACATGGTTGGTACAGTGCGTCACACCCCTCATCGCCTCCTCAGACTCGAGCCACAACTCAATCGGAAATGTAGTTTCCAACTCCTTTTCCCACGCCAACATATGAGGGAGTTTATTCTCCCAGAGATCAGAGAGGAGAGAGGCATAACAAACTGAGATTGCACCTTTATGGGGAGCAGAGGCTAAGCACAAAAGAACGATTGGATGCGAGGAAGAAATATCAATCGGCAGAGAAGGATTGATAGACTGAAGTAAGTGTCTCATTTGTAAATATTTGTAAAAGTCTCGTGGCGGAAACAAAAATGTGGCGCACAAATCAGAGAACGGGCGTAAAGAACCTCTATGGAATAGGTCACCCAAACGGAGGGAGGAGGCAGATTCCCAAGCCTGTATTTGTAAGTGCGGTATTAACAATTCCAGGGAGCTTAGCGGCGTAGCCCTAGTGAGGTGTCGTAGTGGAGGAAGTCATTTAGCGACCCGAGACCATGTCCAAAATGTACAAAGTGTAGTGGGTGAGAGAGGAGGGAGAGGAGGAATACAGCGAGGCGGAAGCCATAGGAGCTGCGATACTGAATAAGGGCGCAAATAGGAATTTTCCAACAATACCCAACGGGGGATGTAATTGCGGTAATGAAAAGCTGCCGCTTGTGAGAGGATCGGGGCCTTGTAGTATGCCACAATGTCCGGTGCACCCATACCTCCCTTGAACCTAGGAGAAAAGAAGGCCTGGAAATTCGTGAACGACCACTCAGATTAATAAAATCAGTAAGCGAGGTTTGTATGCGCGATAAAAACCTAGAAGGGATAGCAACCGGGACTGCTCTAAAAACATACAACAATTTTGGAAGGACCATCATTTTGACTGACACAATGCGTCCGAGCCAGGAAAAGTCAAATGATCGCCACCCTTGCATTGTGTTGAGTATATGCTTCCATAGAGGAATGATATTAAAATCATTCAACTTGGACAGGGACTTAAGAAAGCTTAATTCCCAAATAAGAGAGGTAATCACGTCGCCACTCAAAATTATATGTGGCCCGAAGCGAGGCGGATAAGTGAGCTGGGAGATGTATGTGCATAGCCTGTGTTTTGTGTATGTTAAGTTTATGGTAAGACACCGCTGAGTATTTTGTGAATTGGGCCAATAAAGCAGGTAAGGAAACTGAGGGATTCGTGATAGCTGCTAATATGTCGTCTACAAAGAGACCAAGAATAGATTCGTGTCCACCAGCATGCTGAAAGCCACGTATCAACGGGTCAGAACGGATAGACTGGGCCAGTGGTTCTAGAGCCAATGTGTACAGCAGAGGGGATAGCGGGCAACCCTGACGCGTCCCATTAGAAATCGAAAACGGAGGCGAGAGGAAACCTGAAAAAAGAACAGATGCAGAAGGAGAAGAGTAGAGGGCCATAATGGAATTGTGGAAGATGAAAAAGCAAATTTCTGGAGGACAGATGAAAGAAAATTCCAATGCAGCCTGTCAAAGGCCTTTTCCGTTTCGAACGAGATAAAGAGACATGGGGTTTTGTGCCGCGAGGCCTCCCAGGAAAGGTCAATAAACTTGCGTGTATTATCATTCGCTTGTCTGTGTCTAACAAAACCCACCTGGTCAGAGTTGAGAAGGAGAGGGAGAATCGCGGAGAGCCGATTTGCTAATAGTTTGGCATATATCTTAATATCGTTGTTCAGCAACGAAATAGGACGAAAATTCTCACATCTATCTGGTGTTTTGCCTGGCTTAGGAAGGGTAACTATATGTGCATGAAGGTTTTCAGTCGGGATACACCCCTTGGACATGAAAGATTGGAAAAGAGAAAGAAGGTGAGGACCAAGAATTGGGAAGAAAGTTTTGTAGTATAGACCTGTCAGTCCATCCGGGCCGGGGGCAGAATTATTTTTAAGTTGGCGTGTGATGATTTGTATTTCATCTAAATCTATGGGAGCATCGAGACTAAGCCTCATATCATCCGTGAGAGAGGGTAAGGAAACAGAGGCAAGATAAGCATTAATAGAGTCGGCCACAGGCTGAGGAGTAGAGGTATCAGTAGAAAGATTATAGAGAGAGAGGAATAGTAATTAGCAAACTCGCCAGCAATATGAGACGGGTCTTGCAAAACCACTCCCTGTGAGGAGCGAAGAGAGGAGGGACGCGCCAGGGCTGAAAAATGTCGAAGCTTGTGAGCTAGCATCGTATCTGCCTTATTCCCTTTGGAATAAAAACATTGTCGATTTTCAACATCATTAAAGCTGTGTGGCGAGATTGAATTTCAGCTAATTTGAGTCTAATGCTTCGAATCTCAGCAGCATTCTGGGAAGACGGAGAAAATTTATTCAAGGCCTCTAGGTCATATAGTTGGAGAAGTAAAGAGTCTTTATCATCCTCCTTCTCCCTTTGCTTTTTGAGATGTGAAGCCATACTAATAAATCGACCCCGAATCACGGCCTTATGGGCATTCCACAAGGTTTCAACCGAGTTCACAGAATCTTTGTTCTCCTGAAAAAACATATCTAAGTGCGAGTGAATTTGTGATGTGAAGGAATCGTCAGAAAGAAGAGAATCATTAAGGCGCCAGGAGCCTTTGCCCTGGAAAGGATGTGCGACACGTAACTTTAAGTGTAAGGGAGCATGATCTGACCAGTTAATGACGCCAATAGAGCAGTCCCGGATTGCCTGCAGTGTAATTTTATCAACTAAAATGCAGTCTATTCTGGTGTAAGAATTGTGTGGTGCAGAAAAGAAAGAATAGTCCCGTTCAGAAGGATGACGAAGGCGCCAAACATCATATAGTTGAAACAAATGTAAAGTGGTGGATAAGGTATTAGCAAGAGATCTCATTTGTCTGCCGTATGTACCCGTTAGGGCAGAGGAGGTATCTAAGAGGGGGTTAAAAAATGCATTGAGATCACCGTACAGAATAAGTTGACCTTTTTTAAGGGAATCTGCTTTGGATAACAGTTTCCTAAAAAAATGTGTTTGCGAGGTGTTAGGTGCATAAAAAGAAACCAAGGTATAATCAATAGAATTAATGACACAATTAAGGATCAGATATCTACCCTGGGGGTCAGCCGTTTTTTTAATTAACTGAAATGAAAGGTGTTTCGAAATAAAAATAGAGACTCCCGCTTTACACATTTTTGCCATGGAATGAAAGTGCCACGGGAAATCTTTTAAAAAGAAATTTGGAGGAGAAGGTTGTTTAAAATGAGTTTCCTGCATACAGAGGATGTGAGCGTGGTGTTTCTTGGCCTCAGAATGAAGCAGTCTCCGTTTATGGGGAGTATTCAGGCCATTAACATTTAATGACAAAAGGTTAAGGGACGCCATAGTGGTAAAAATTAAAGGGTATGGGACCAAATGCGGTAGTGGAAGAGAAATTCAACAGAGACCCCCAAGGAAGAAAATCTCCAAGTACATAGTGGGACGAGCCGCGTCCAGAACCAAGGAAAAAATAATATGTTGATATGTAAGGTGCATTTAAAAGGAAATAAAACATAATTGACAGATCATTAATCATATGGAAACAAATATCCAAGATGTAGCATTGTATTGTAAACGCTCCCAGAGTAAAAAGAAAAATAAAGGAAAACACAAAACTGGTATGAAACTCAGAACTTAATCGGCCCATACCGCTTTGGGCCGTCAGGGGGGGTGATAACCCGTACCGTGTAGAGAGACCACACAGGGATGTGAAGGTCGTTCCCAAATAAGGCAGGGAGACCTCCAACATATGTAAGAAGGAAAATAAAAAAAAAAAGACCCCAATGAGCAACTAAATAAAAATGTCGTGACTTATGTGAAAATACGTGTGTGCGCGTGCAGGCAAGGGAACAAAAGAGTATATATAAAATGTAGGGCTGCAACTAACGATTATTTTAATAATCGATTAGTTGGCTGATTATTTTGTCGATTAATCGATTAATCGGATAAAAAAATACATTATTTTAAATTGAAGAAAAATTGCAATAAAAAATGTACAATTTACACTTTCATCTCTTTATTGCAATGGCCTCTCTCTATTCACCTTCTTATTTTACTGACATAATAATAAAAGCTACAAGAACCCAAACACGGTGTTTCTCAAACTAGGTTTTAATACAAAGTTATTAGTAAATATTAATTCATATGTTAACTATTTTTCATATTTAATAAAAACTGAGAAAAAAGCCTTGTTTAAATTTTTTTAATTTACCAAACTGCCCCCAGTTATGCACATCTGACCCCCAGCTTGCCACTCTGCCCCATATATGCCTGATACCTCTTATATGCCAGATTCCACTGTGCCCCCTGATATGCCACTGTGCCCCTGATATGCCTTATACTCCTTATATGCCAGTGATATGCAACTGAGCCCCCTGATATACCTTTTACCCCCAGATTTGTTTTATGCCCCCCTGATATGCCTAATATCGATGTCTTATACCCCCTATATGCCACTGAGCCCCCTGATATACCTTTTACCCCCAGATATGTTTATGCCCCCCTGATATGCCTAATATCCATATGCCTTATGCCCCCTATATGCCCTAAAAATTCATAATACCCCCCATACACCACTATAACTCACCCATACACCACTCTGGCTCCTCCCCCTCCCATACACCACTCTGGCTCCTCCCCTCACATACACCACTCTGGCTCCTCCCCCTCCCAAACACCACTCTGGCTCCTCCCCCTCTCATACTCCACTCTGCCTCCTCCCCCTCCCATACACCACTCTGCCTCCTCCCCCGCCCGTACATCACTTTGGCTCCTCCTCTCCCATACATCACTTTGCCTCCTCCCCCCTCCCATACATCACTTTGGCTCCTCCCCCTCCCATACACCACTCTGGCTCCTCCCATACACCACTCTGACTCCTCCCCTCCCATACTCCACTCTGGCTCCTCCCATACATCACGTTAGCTCCTCCCCCTCCCATACATCACTTTGCCTCCTCCCCCCTCCCATACGCGACTCTGCCTCCTGTGAACCTCCGTTTCTGACAAGACACCAGGGAGCCGGGTAGAGAGGCAGAGTGGCGTATGAGAGGGGGGTGGCTCCCATACACCCCTCTGACTCCTCCCCCCTCCCATACACCGCTCTGCCTCTCTACCCGGCTCCGTTACTGAAGGCACTTTCATTGCAGCTTCATAGAAGCCACAGTGTAAGTGAAGGGCAGTAACGGAGTCTGTCTGTGCGATGCAGACCCTCACCGGCTGACAGAGGGGATGATTCTCTGTCAGCCGGTGGGAGTCTGGATCGCACAGACAGACTCCGTTACTGCCCTTCACTTACACTGAGGCTTCTATGAAGCTGCAGTGAAAGTCCCTGTCAGTAACGGTGCCGGGTAGAGAGGCAGAGTGATGTATGGGAGGCGGGAGGAGGCAGATGGGAGGGGGAGAGAGACGGAAGTGAGAGACCGGCCGACAGTGAGGGGAATCCAGGTCCCCTGCAGCGTTGTGGGGGATCTGGATTCCGGTGTTATAATCCGATCTCTGTTTGAGGTCGGATTATATAAAGAGAGGAGTTTTTCAGAGCATTTGCTCTGGAAAAAAACCTCTTTTTATAAATCGATAAAAATCGATCCGATTAATCGATGATGAAATTCGTTGACAACGATTTTCATTATCGATTATTATCGATTTTATAGATTAGATGTTTCAGCCCTAATAAAATGTGTCATCACTACCTTGTACAAGTAGAGAGAATGTCGTATGATGCATTGGGGTAGTGTAGGGGTTGTTATGAAGTGCAGAATACATACGTGTATCATTAGGTCAAGCAGTTACAAAGCACCAGATCAAACACCGACCGAACAAATGCGTATGTAAATGGAATAGCGCAAGGTGTATGAGGAAAGAATGAGAATGTCGTGTAGAGTGGTATGTAAGCCCGGTAGGGCACTATAAGGTCCGAGCCACAGATCTCCGGGAAAACGTATGGAATATCGTGTCTTGTGTGGTGTAAAAAGCAGAAAATTATACATTTGAAAAATGAAAGAACAAAAATACAGAATTACATAAAAAAAGATAAAAAAACCCACAGAGGGATAAAGTATAACAAAGCAGCGGGTCTCACCCCTGCAGCCCTGGAAACGTCCCCAAAAATCATGGAAAGACCCGATTGAGGTACACGTGGAGACAGAAATCCAAACAGAGGAAAAAGCGAGAGTCTAACCGGTCTGAAGATATGAATGGACCAACAGTCGAGACCAGGAGCAGTCCGCAGATGTCAACGGATGATGGAGAGCGTCCAGGACACAAGGGTACAGCATCAGCAGGAGCGGCGTAGAGCCGAAAGAGCGTTCCAGATGGGGTGAGGCGTCTGCAACAAAATCACGATGACCGCATAACGGAGTCAAAAGAAGCTGAAAATAAAGAGGAAAAAAAAACTATATATAAAAAAATAAAAAGTGTATCATGGTGAACACAACGTCCCGGGCGACTCTAGACCATAGCCTGGATATAGGCAGGAGATGTATCCAAGCAGTTCATGTTTGTGTAGGAGATCTTTTGGAATGCACTACATCCCATTCTCGGGCGAGCCTTTTGGGGGGAGACCTGGTGGGTGGAAGCGGGTCCCGCGTGGAAGGGAATTTCGCAGGTACGTCAAGCAGACCCCAATCAGAGAGCAATTGAGAGCCTGCGGCCGGTGTTTTAACCAGGTGCGTGGTGCCATCTCTGTTGATGAGTAGACAAGTGGGATACCCCCAACGGTAGGGAATTTTGTGAGCCCTGAGCCTGCGCTCACAGTAACGGACAGAAAAGCTTTACGGTGTTGCAGAGTGTACTGGGAGAGGTCTTGAAAAAACTGAAGCTCTCGATATTGCTCCGGAAGAGCAGTCTTGTGTCTTGCCTTCTGCATAAACTTATCTTTGAGCTCGTAGAAATGAATCTTAAGGATGACATCTCGTGGGGGTGATCCTTGCAGCGTTTTAGGACGAGGCAATCTATGAATACGGTCGATTTTGACCTCCACAGACGCGGGAAGCTCCAACACCGAGCAGAACAACGTGGTGGCATAGGTAAGTAAATCTTCCGAGGCAACATCCTCGGGTATACCGCGGATACGCAAATTTTTCCGACGAGAACGATCCTCCAAGTCGCTAAGCTTTAGACGCAGAAAGTCCACTTCATCCTGTAGAGAATTACACGTGTCGACCACAGAGTTGTGTGCCGACGTGAACTCCTCCATCTTGTCTTCAAGATGCGCAGTGCGGCCTCCAAGCTCTCGGATGTCTTTCTGAATTTCAGAGAGAGCGTCTGTCATATCATGCTTGACTTTTAGGCGCATCTCATCGAGTAGCAATTTCATAGATGGTTAGAGCTTGATGTTCTGAATCTTCCGCTAAGGGCGAAGGAGATCGCTGAGCAGGAATAGCATCAAGGCCTTGTGGGGCATCTGAGTCCTCCTCTCCATCATGGATGACCGGCAAAGCACGGGAAGATGTCTTCCTCCTCGATTTGGACTCGAAAAAGGTAGGTATATTGTGAGGAGACGATTTAGCCTTGCCCGCAGACATCTCGGAAGCAATTATTGTCGAAAAATCAGAAGTCAGAACGAAAAAAAGAAATAAAAAGGGCCGTTGTATAAAATTGTTGGAGGAGCTCCACCACCATGCGTCCTACTCCATTGCCAGCCAAGCCACGCCCCCTAAGATGACCTCCTAGATCTTCCTGAGGACATAAGGGCAGATGAGGGAAGATGTACGAGAGGGGAAGGTTCCAAGATTGGGAAATATCGAGCCCCAGCGGCTGACCGGTAAGGGATAGAGAGAAATTCTCAACTCTCTTGTTCTGATGGGAGGCCAACCAACCCCATTTATCTGTGATAGAGAAAAACTTCTGGATGAAGACTCCACTCCCCGGGAAGGATAATCGGCTTGGGCATTGGTGGATCCCCAAACATGAACTGCCGACAGGTGCAATAAGTGAACTTCTGCCTATGTGCAGAACCTTGTTTGTTCACAAACAAGGCTGGCATCTGTAAACACAGTAGTCGATAGTGGAACTCTCCATGGCAATCCTCGGAGGACCTTTCCCCACACCCGGAGTCCACCAGCTCAGCGAAAGGAGCACCGATTGGCTTAGACAGACCTTCTTTGAAAGAGAGAAGAGACATGTCCCACTGACATGAGTCTGAAAAGGCCGCATGTGAGCCAGATCCCACAAACAGCAAACCAGGCAGAGGCCATAAGTGCCAGCAGTGACATTACATGACGGATGGAAACAAGCGGATGCCTTTGGGCCTGCCTGATGGGTTCTAGCAGCCTTAAATACTTTTCCTGGGGTAAAAAGGTCCTCGGAGAGTACAGAATCATGCCCGAAAACAGTCTAGGTCTGCTTGGGACCAGCTAGGATGTCTCCCAATTGATGATCCAACTGAGGTGCTTGATGAAGGAAGTGGCCTGGAGTAGACGGGAACGTAGAACACCAACCAGTCACCCAGGTAGTTAAATACCTTAACTCCTTGAAGTCTCAGAAAAGCCGTGACATCAGCTTTGTGATAACTAAAGAAATCTCTGGTGACTGTCTGATAGGGATGTGGAGGTGAGCATATTGAAGGTCGATGGAGACCATAAAATCTCTTCTGGATAAGATCTCTATGGTAGACTCCATTCAGAACCTGCTGTATCTGATAAAGCTGTTGACATGTTTGATCTATGACCAGCTTTTACTTCCCAGAGGCCCTGGCCACCATGAAGACCGGAGAGCAAGTGTCTGTGGAACGGGAACCAAATCCCGCTTGTGCCAAAAATTGTCGATAAGCTGAAGAAAACTGTCTTCTTGCTGGAT
Organism: Spea bombifrons; assembly: GCF_027358695.1. Lineage (NCBI taxonomy): Eukaryota > Metazoa > Chordata > Amphibia > Anura > Pelobatidae > Spea > Spea bombifrons. The sequence continues at coordinate 14,367,941 of NC_071090.1, forward strand.
CCTGAGGAGGACTTGAGACAATGAATGTGAGGAGGAAGAGCCAGTAGTTTGAGGGCAAACAAACTATAGATAGAGTCCAGGGATCTGAACTAATCTTAGCCCATTCATGGAAAAAGAAACAAAGCCTGCCTCCTACCAGTTTGAGTAGTTTGTCCCAAAAGGAACTGGATTGTTCCCTAATCCCTGAGTAACAGATTAGATTTGAATCTGGGAGGCACACTCCTTTGAGGAAGCCAATTTTATTATCTTGGAGAGAACCTCTGCAGTTTTCCAGTTAAGATCCAAACAGATCTTTCCCCTGAAAGGGAATGCCACAGAAGGTGCATCTTCCAGAAGAATTACTTTTCTTGGTAGCTTTAGCTACAGCAGCATCTACTTTAGGAGTTTCCAACAATTCCAAATCCTTTTGCTCAAATGGGAACATGTGCTTCGTTAGAAGAGGCAAATCTCCTGTTTGGATGTTTCCACTGCTCCGATATCATCACCGATAGGGAGACATGCACCGGGAAGGTTTTATTATTATTATTTTTTTTTAATATCTCCCTGGAAAGGGATGCTTAATCTTGCAGATTCAAAGTAGCTCTAACTGCAGAAGCTAGTTGTCCTGTTTCCTTCCACTGGAAAAAAAACGGAAATTTTTACTCACCGTAAATTCCTTTTTCCTTAATACAGTGGCAGTACGCTGGGTAATGTTCTTTTCTCGGGACAAGCTGATCTAAAGACAAAACAAACAATTAAGTGCCCCGTAACCCCTCCTCCTTACCCATAAAAACCGGGGCCGAACCGGAGGAAGACGGTAAGTAACAAGACAGACACCAAATAGCTTTATTATATAAGGGAGGGAAATTGGTACTGCCACTGTATTAAGGAAAAAGGAATTTACGGTGAGTAAAAATTTCCGTTTTTCCCAACATACAGTGGCAGTACGCTGGGATGTAGCAAGATCCCAGAAATGGGGGGGCCATATTAAGAGACCACCGCCTGGAGCACCTTACGCCCAAAATCCGCCGCAGAGGAGGAAAAGATGTCTAGCCGATAATGGTGCACGAAAGTGGAAAACGAGGACCAGGTAGCAGCCGTACAAATGTCCTCAGGAGAAGCCGCAGCTTTTTCAGCCCAGGAGGCCGCCATAGCCCGAGTAGAATGTGCCCTGATGGGCCATTGTAGAGTGAGACCACTAGAGTGGTAAGCCATGCGGAGGGCGTGCACCAGCCAACGAGAAATAGAAGCTTTAGAAACTGCTGACCCGGCCGACCGTCCAAAATATTTGATGAATAGCTGGTCTGAAGAACGGATGGAGGAGGTACGAGCAATATAAATTTCCAAAGCCCTCTTGACATCTAACGTGTGCCAAATCAATTCATCCGGAGAGGAAGGACACGGAAAAAAAGTAGGAAGGACCAAGGGCTGACTAATACTGGACCGGGAAATGACCTTAGGGAGAAAAGAAGGTTTAACATGGAGAACAACTTTATCTTCATGAAAAATTGTAAACTCCGGAGAGGATGAAAGCGCCTGGATTTCCCCAACTCTCCTAGCCGATGTAATAGCCACTAAAAAAAACTGTTTTCAGCGACAGAAACTTCATGGACACCTCCTCCAGAGGTTCAAAGGGAGCTGAACACAAGGCTCGAAGTACAATGGCAAGATCCCATGATGGAAACAAGGACCTCCTAGGAGGACGGCGAATAGTAGCGGCCTTAAAAAAACGTCTAAGCACGTGAGAGGCCAGATCTGAAAGAAAAAAATGACTAAGGGCCGAGATCTGCCCTTTAAGGGTCGAGACACTAAGGCCCAAAGTCAGACCTTCCCGTAAGAAACAAATGACGGAATTGATGGCAGGAGGAAAAATGGGAAGGTGCCTAGCGGTGCACCATCGAAGGAACTTGGTCCATACCCGAAAATAAATCTTGGACGTTGAACTCCGGACTGAAGTTAACAGAAAGTCTGCGACGTCCTCGTCCAAACCCTGGTCACTCAAGATCAGCCTTGCAACAGCCAGGCTGTCAAACGGAACATCTGAAGAAGTTCCAGGCGAAGGTCAATGTTCTCGAGAAGATGTGGAGAAACCGGAAGCTCCCAAAAGGTGATGGTCAACTGCCGGAGGAGGACAAACCAACCCCTGTTGGGCCAGTGTGGAAGGATGGCCAAGACCCTGGCCTTGTCGTGTCGGATTTTCAGCAGAACTCGAGGAATCAATGCCACTGGCGGGAAGATGTAGGCTAACCGGAAATTCCACACCATGGAAAGACCGTCCAAAAATTGCGGAAGATCCCATCGGTTGAGGGATGCGAACACCGGGACCTTGCGGTTCTTGCGAGTCGCCATCAAATCCACTTCCGGAAGACCGAAGCGTGACACCAGAGTGGAGAAGGTTTGAGGGGTCAAAGACCATTCTGTCTGTGACCATCTTGCTCTGCTTAAATCGTCCGCGATTAAATTGTAGCGACCTCTGATGTGCGTCGCCGAAATGTCCGTCAAATGAAGTTGGGCCCACTCCATAATAACTGCGCACAGGATCTGAAGACTCCGGATCCGCGTGCCGCCCTGCTTGTTGATATATGCGACGGCCGCTGCGTTGTCTGATTGGATCTTGACAGCTTGACCCTCTATCAATGATCTGAAGGCCAGGAGAGCCTGAAGAATTGCTTTTAGCTCTAGGAAATTTGAAGAGCGGACAGCATCTACTGGAGCCCAATCTCCTCTTCGAAAAAGGGAGCCCATATGGGCTCCCCATCCTCGGGCGGAGGCAACCGTGGTGATAAGAATCCAACTTCTGGGACGGAAAGAGAGTCCTCTGGCGAGATGGGACGACTGCTTCCACCAATTCAACTGGGAGAGAACCTGGCCACTTATAGTGAAGGACGTTTCCAGATCTTCTTCTTGCCTGGACCAGTTCGAGAGGATTTGCCATTGCAAGGGACGAAGTTGACACCTTGCCCAAGGAACCGCCGGGATGGCAGAGGTGAGAAGACCCAGAACGCTCATAGCCTTCCTGACAGAGCAAATTGGATTTCTTTGCAGAGACGAGATCTCTTGTTTTATCTTGAGGCGCTTGGAACGCGGAAGATAAACGCAAAGGGACATTGAGTCCACCAAAACCCCCAGAAAAAGAGTCCTGGAAGCGGGAATGAGGCAAGATTTTTTCTTGTTGATTAACCATCCGTGGAGTTCCAGAAACTTCATAGTAACGGAAAGGTCTGACAAAAGTTTCTCCCGGGAGGCCGCCATGATCAGCCAATCGTCCAGGTAAGGAATTATCGAGATATCTTGTTCTCTGAGATGAGCTGTCAAAGGACAAAGGATCTTTGTAAAAACTCTTGGGGCTGATGCCAGACCGAAAGGAAGGGCCTTGAACTGGAAATGATGCACCTTGTGATTGACGCGCAAAGCAAACCTCAGAAACTTCCTGGACGCTTCGGCAATCGGTACATGAAGATAAGCGTCTTTCAGGTCTAAGGTGACCATCAAATCTCCCTTCTTTAGCACCTGAGTGACTGAGGTGATACTCTCCATCCGGAAATGCTGGTAGGGAATACAGCGGTTTACTGACTTCAGGTCCAGAACCGGACGAAAGGAGCCATCCGGTTTTGGTACCAGAAACAACCGGGAATACACTCCTTGAAATCTTTGGTGAACGGGAACCTTCTCTATCACCGCTTTTCCCAGAAGCTTCATGCTTTCGGAAAAGAGAGACCAATTTTTCAGTTCTAAAGGGTAGGACGAAATCAGGAAGTGGTGGACCGGAGGCCGAAAGAACTCTATCCTGTAACCCCCCGAAATAATTTGACGAACCCACGGATTTTGTGTGGTCTGTTCCCAGGATAGGCTGAAGTGACGTAGGCGTCCTCCCACCTTGCAGTCAGAACTTTCTTTTATCCTGCTTTTTCGGCCGATCTTGGAATTTTTTATCTCCAAACGGCCCACTAAAATTCTGAGATCTGGAGGATTGGAAGACGGGTCTCGGGTTCTTATAAGGATATCTGCGGTTCCACCTTGGCCTTCGATCCTGAGGCAAAGCTCTTTTAGTATCCGAAATCTGCTTAATAAGATCCTCCAACGGAGCACCAAACAACTTCTTACTCTCTAAAGGTAAGTCACAAAGCGCAGATTTAGAAGCTGAATCCGCCGTCCAGGACCGTAACCAAAGGGCTCTGCGTGACATAGACGACAAGGCCATGTTCTTGGCTGATAGCTTAAGAGACTCCTGAGCTGAATCCACAAAAAAATCGTTGGAAAGCTTTAAATTCTTCAACAGTTTATTAATCTCTGAATCAGCATCATCCGCAAGACGATCCTGTAAAAGTTGAAGCCACATGTGCTGGGCCCTAGCCACTGCAGCACTAGACACTGCCACCTTGCATTGAGCTCCTGCCGCCTGGAACACCCGCCTGCAAGAAGTCTCTGCTCTCCTGTCCATAGGGTCTTTGAGCCCAGACACTTCACCGATGGGGAGAGTAGTCTTTTTGGAGAGCTGGGCCACCTGTATGTCCACTTTGGGGGGATCTTCCCAAGAATATTCCCCCTGAAGCCTAAACAACTGCTTAAAGCGTTTAGAAATGAAGGCTCTTTTTTCAGGGTGCTTCCATTCCCTGGCGATAAGGTCATCCACTTTAGGGAGTACAGGAAAACCTTTAACCTTCCCCACATCACCTACTAGGAGCATAAGAGCCACCTCCTTGGTGAACTTACGGAGATCCTGGGAGGGGAAAACCATCTCTTCCTCCGAACTATCACTAGAAGAACTAGAGGACTGGGAGACCTCACCCGAGGAAAGGTCTGAATGAGATGAAGACCTGGATCTCTTGCGCTTGTGTGTGGAATCCAACTTGACTCTCTCCTGAGATTGAGCTGCCGAAAATTGAAATGCCTCAAAAGTTTGCACCAAATTTTCCTGGAACCACCCGAGGAAGGATTGAAGGTCTTTGCGCTTCTCAGCAGCAAGTTGTTCAGCAGAGCAGGCATTGTACACCTTTTTCCTGCAGCCATCAGGCAGTGGAGTAGCGCATTCAGCACAAGACAAATGCTTAGCTTTGGAAGTGGCCTTTTTGGGAGCGGAAGCAGGTCTTTTATCCTTATCCGGATTCTCTGATGGTAACGGACTAGACATCTGATGAAAAAATAAAAAATGTATATTAAAATGGAATTTTTTTTTTTTTTTTTTTTTTTTTTTTTTAGGAGGGAAGAGGATAGGAAAGAGTCAAGATAAAGAAAATATCTTACCCTAACCTCCTCTGAACCGTGTGGGGGGGCTGGTGACACGGCTGCACTGTACTGTCAAAAGCTCCAGCAGACAGGCAAAGCGCTTAAATGCAATTTAAAATTGCCGCCCTCCGGAAGATCCGATTCGCGCATGCTCAGTAGCGCGATCGGATCTTCAGTGGAACGCAACGACACCCGGGCGTGCGTTCCACCTACACTGCGCATGCTCCCACTTCCTTGCTCAGAAAAGGAAGAAGCCATTACATCCTCCGTAACGCGGACCGCTACGGAGGGAAGCCTCTCTCTGCTCACCACCCGGGGAGCAATCGGAGGCAACGAAGACCCCCAGGCAGCAACCCGTGTGCCTCACCAGCTGCCGAGATGCCGAACTCCTATCCGGACCATTGAAACACCTGTCCGGACCGACGAAACACCTGTCCGTCCCTGCAAGGGACAAGAAAAGAACTGTCTTCCTCCGGTTCGGCCCCGGTTTTTATGGGTAAGGAGGAGGGGTTCCGGGGCACTTAATTGTTTGTTTTGTCTTTAGATCAGCTTGTCCCGAGAAAAGAACATTACCCAGCGTACTGCCACTGTATGTTGGGAAAAAATACATTTTCTTCCTTGAACCCCAATCCTCATATGAAGAAGGGCTTTATCGGAGGATTGGGGCAGAAAACATTCAGGATCCTTGTCTCATGAGGGAAGGATCATATTTAGGGAGACCCAGATACTGAGGTTGGGCTTGCTGAAAGATAGCCAGATTTAAAGCCCTTAATCTAGGCAGTTAACTCAGAGGTAGATGAATGGCTGGCTCTAATACAGGTATGACATAGGGAAGCCGAGGCATCATGCAGAGTCTTATGGCAAGAGGCACAGACTTTACGCTTAATCTTTCTAAGGGCTTTCCGTGGAGAAGGGTCAGCAGGGGGCTCAGAAGCTTTACCAGCCATAACACAAAATAAAGCCAAAAAAACCCTTAAACAGAAACTGTTTAGAGGTTGCTCACTTACCTTCTCCTCCAGCATTGTTTAAAAAGTCTGGCGTTCAAGTTTTGGCTTGCCGGTGTTTTAACCCTTTCGATTCTGCACAGCACCACAGGAGAGCTGCCGGGTCAAGCGGCCGAGTCACGCACCTTGGTAGCGCAAGCGACCGGCTCAACACAGTACCCCGCCACGGAACTTTGTATCACAGTTCCTTCCTGAGAGGCAGGAAACTAAACTGGGGATTTGGGGAGGTTCTGTATTGTATTTTTTATTATTATTATTATTTTTTATTTTTTTTAATAGGTTCCCTGCCATTCCTAAGGGGCGGAGACTCTCTCTCCTTAGTGCTACCTGGAATGGAAAGAAAAAAACCCCCCCAAAAAAACAGGGAGATTAGTCCTCCCTACCTGATGTAGGGCAGGAAAAAAAAAAAAAAAAACTGGGGCTACCTAGGAGGGGCTTTTAAGTGTTTGAGTCCTGCCCTCCGGTATGGAGGAGTCTATCTGCAGTGTTTGGAAGGGTTGCCAGGAAAAAGCCTTCTCTCTAAAGAGAACACGGCAGCACGGCTTAGGTTTACAAAGTTGCATCTGAACAAACCATAAGACTTCTGGAACAATGCCCTTTGGACAGACGAGACCAAAGCGGAGATGTCTGGCCATAATGCACAGTGCCACATTTGGCACAAACCAAACACAGCATATCGGCACAAACACTTTATACCAACTGGCAAGCACGGTGGTGAAGGGGTGATGATTTGGGCTGGTTTTGCATCCACAGGACCTGGGAATCCTGCATCCATTGAGTGGACCATGAACTCCTTTGTATACCAAAAAATTCTGGAGTCAAACATGAGGCCATCTGTCAAACAGCTAAAGCTTGGCTTAATTTGGGTCAGGCAACAGGACAATAATCCCAAAACACTAGCGAATTATGGTGTTGCAAAGGCCCAGTCAAAGCCAAGACCTCAGCCTGATTGAAACTCCATTGGGACCTTAAAGAGAGCTGTGCATAAACAAATGGCTGCAAACCCCAATTAACTGAAGCAACTTTGCAAAGAGTGGGACAAAATCCCTCCACAACAATGCAAGACAGAGTAATGCAGACAATTTGAACAATTTAAAGATTAAAATAGAACTATAAAAATTGCTTTATTAATTATTGCAAGTACATTGAAGCTTAACATTGATCCAACTACATATCGTTTGTGTTTTAGCTTCCATGCAAATCAGGCTGCAATATTTAAGCTTTAAAATTTTAGATTTTAGCCTGCAATATCCTCAAACAAACATGATTAGAAATAACTAAATTATATATATAAAAGAAAAGCTAACAAAAAGGTTTTAAAAGGCTTACATTTTGCAGACACTATAAAATACTCCATTCCCAAGATTTGCTACCCTTATGTGGCTCAAGTATTAACCGCATAGTCTACCAGCTTTCTTGCATATAGGATTCAGTTTCCTAGCACATTTAAGCTGCTAGAGTGTTTCAAAATATAATATTGAAAAACAATGCACAGAAAAACATTTTAACATAATATGGGTTATATGCTTTCCATGGCTTTAAATTCACTAAGCGCCTGAACTGGATTCACGTGTTTCTTCTGGGATGCACGTTTTATTTTAGTTTGGGTTTCATCTTGTTTCTCCCTTTTGACAAGAGGCTTTTTCTCTGGAGCCTTCATTTTCCATGAAACTGCTGGAAGATTCAATGATGCCATTCCTTGTGATTTCTGATATTTTGTAGAAGCTACATACGAAGCTTTAACGGTTTGGACCACAGCATTCATTAAGTTTTTGGCAGCTTGGATCAGGGACATGGCACTGTCAACCTAGTACGTTTTAAAGAAAACCCATGTTTAAAATACTGTTACACATTACACATACTGTAATTACTAAAGCTGAACACGAATGTAACAAAGATACAAAAATTGCACCGGTAAGACTCAGTAAAATGTACATATATTCTTGGTATCCATGCAGCAAAAGCTAATGTCTTCAGAGGGGCTTAATGTAGATCTCCCTTTTGTTTATTACTGGATCAGGAAAAAAAATTAGATATTTATAAATTCAGTTACTACACAGAGATATCTAGAGGAGGATATTATATAACAATTGGTGCTGGTGTTTAGGCAGGAGACTGGGTCTGTTATTGATTGTACGTGTTGCATTAGTTTAGAGATTTTAAGTACAATAAAAAAAATTTTTTAAACTAATGGGAATCTTTTCTCAACTCCTTATCCTGCCTTGGTGTAAGTATAACAGCTTGGTCTTAATCACCCAGCTGGGCACTTTATAGTCTATTTATTCAATTGAGATTGACAGGAGGCTTGCGATTTCAAATCCTTGATTTCACTATACATTACGAAGATCAAACCCCAGTACACTTCTGTTGTGTGTATTATAAATAAGAATAATGAGGAAACAAAATAAAGTTGGTTAAATGGCAGTTAAAATGTCATGGAGCAATTATGGGAAAAATTGATTGGTTTTGCCTAAAGCTGTGCATTCTGTTTTCAAAGACTAAGACCTCTGAGTAGAAACATCCAAATCCCAGATAAGGGACTTCTACTTCCTTTTAAGTCCTTGTTAGATCTAATAAGTCAAGAATTTAGAACGAGTTTAGGACAAGATAACACACCTGGATCACATACATACATAGTCTGAAAACATTTACTGTCTAATAACCATTACAGTTAAATACCACAATATAATAGTGTAGAGAAGTGATGTAGAATACTTACTCCAGATACAACCAGTTCACCTCCAAGATTTTGAACTTCAGCCTTAACTTTGCTACATATGTTTAACTGATGGCAATACAAGGCAATTCGTTGTAAATAAGCCAAAAGATCTTGCTTGCAAGCAGAGTCAGGACACTAAAAACAGATATTGTTTAGTGAATGTTCAAAAACTGAAATATATCCAAGTTTAATTAAAACCAACTGTTTTTAATTAAGAGTTTAGAAGCAATGTAACTCACATGGTCCGCAATAGTGCGCCCCAACTTATCCATTCTTGATCCAGCTTCTGCTATTTTCTTGGCTGCACTTATGACATCAGATGTATTTTTAAGTGGTCCTTTTCCTCTGTGGAGGAGGAATATATATATTTTTTAATGCTCAAATACAATACATATATACTAGGCACATATACAGATCCTTCCTGGCCTAAACTGCTTTGTTAAGCGAGGCTGGGTATTTTAAAAAAACAGACCTATTGAGTCACATTAAAAGCGCTGCGTGTTTACCAAAGCTATGTATGATAAAAGACTAGTCTTCTAATGCAGTGGGATCTCCCTCATGGCTCACACACAGAAACAGCTCTCCACTCGAGGCTACCTTTTCAGATTTCTTCATGTTTTAAACTACTATAGAGAATGCAAGTGCACAAGAAAAAAAAAAAAAAGCCATATTTTGGAAGCAATATTTGACCAAAACTTACCTAGTAAAATCGGTCATCTCCATCATGATCATGCACATTTGTTTTGCAAGAACAATAATATCATTTCCACTATCATCCCATTTGGACACTTCAGCATCAAGTTTACTTTTTTCTTCTTGGAAACTAGCAACCTGCTCAGCAATTTTAGCCTTTTGTTCTTGTGGAAGTTGAGCCATGATTGCCTAAGACAACACAAATGTAAAAATAAAACAAAACTGTAATTTCCCAGTTACGCAGTATAACTGTCTTAAAGGGATACATTATACATATGCACTTCGTGGCCACCTTCAAACAAATGTTTTTCTTCAATTGCAAACATCCCTATGCCAAGAGCGTCCGTTAGGGATGTGCCCTACATCATCCGACTAAGCGCCAGGAGATTACATCACTACATTCTGTCGCAAAAGATTATGAACAAGCATAGATGATACTGTGGCACATGCCTCTGTAGTGTAGATTTGTATGTTACAAAGGAGACCACTGATCTCTCCAACTCTAAGAAGCATTCTACTGAGGACCTCCATCAAGTCACATGGTTATGCAGAACTGGAGTTACCAACACTAACCCTTATTAGTCACTGGCTATAAAGCAACCAAATTGTGAAATACCATAGTGGCACAAGAAAGCTTAATTAATCCATAGGAAACATTATACAAACAAGTATAGCCATTATGAATATTACATTTAACCCCATATACCATTAAATCCATGGTATATAGTGCACTCCTGCAAAAAAATAAACATACATACATACATACATTTGAACAGGAGACCTTAGGGGAACTTAATTGGAAATAAGAAGGGGGGGTACTCACTCTTGCACTTTGACCAGCAATTAGTTGATCATCCTCTGTCTGGACACTCGTACGGCTCCTGACATCAAAGTCTTCAGTTTCAAAGTCGGAATCATCCAACTCTTCAGGAGTCTTACATTTTAACATAAATAAATAAAAAGTTAATCTGGCCACCAGTGACACAAAGTACAAGTGTCATAGACGTGTACAAGAAGTACATAAAACATACATTTCATGAGGTTAGAAGAAATTGTGATGAGGGCAAATTTGTTTTCACGGCGCTGTACTTTGCAGTAGAAAATGTATAGCATCACAACAACTCATTTAGCTAAGTGGTCGTTGTTACACTCCATTTCTTTGTACGGCTACTATGGAAAGGCCATTGAGAATCCACAATATTTCCAGTTTGCAACTAAAAACTGTTTCATAAAAAGCACAGATAAAGTTTTCAGTGTAACCTACTCTTATCATCAGTACAGCTTTTCTGATGTCCCGGATACCATCATACACTAATCTAGATGCATCAATAAATTCATTTTCATCCATTGGCTGATTGGTATCCCCACTGAGTGCTTCAACAGCAGCTTCAACTTGCTCTGTGAACCGTGGCATGACTAAAAACAAAGTTGGTTAAAAAAAACAAGAAAAACACACTATATTAATTATGTCACACCTAGAATGATCAACCATGAAGAAGCTAGCACATTTTGTTTGCATGGATATTTTATGTACCCAGCCAACATTATCACTCAATTGCCATACCATAAAGGGGGGGGGCAAAATATACTGATATATAGATCCACAATTGGTGCTTTGCCACTTAAGACATTTAGTGATTAGCCAAAAAGTAGTAAAGACCACTTACCAGTGTTGGACAGCAGCTTGGTAGCTTCTAAAACCTTTTCTGTGTACACACCAGGTTCATAATTATCCATTTCTGAAGTGACAACATGGATAACTCTTGCAGCTCGACCTCGAATTGCACCAGCTGTTCTATCAAGCCCGTCCACATCCTTCTCCTGAAGAGCTATGACACATTTGTTGACATCTTCCAAAATATGATTCTCTGCGAAAACAATGTGAGCGCATTATGTTGCCTGCTGATAGGACAGACAATGTGCAAGTTCAGAAGGTAGACAAGGCCCTTTTCGTACCGCATGCTCTGATCTATAGCAACATCAAGCATTTATTTAGTATACATAACTAAACATTTTTACTTTCTGATCCATTCAAGGGGGGGTCCCTATGGAAAAACTGTCAAGCATGCAATAGACATGCATTACAACAGAATATGCTGTACGCATTTATACAGTGATGTATACTTCAATCTGAGCATCTGTGAGTTGTCATAGGTAGTTATGCTATTTTGAGCGATTCTCCTTTCTTAAGCACCACACAGAGCTGCCTCATAATGCTAACAAAGGCATGCTTAATTGAAGAGACTTCATATCTATCCGGGCGATTGAGAGTGGCATTTTATGGTTTACCAGAACACTATACAACAGCGGCAGAACAAACAACTAATTTTGTGATAGAGTCTTCAAAACTGGCTTTTTTTTTTTTTTTTTTTTTAAACAGCAGAATTCCTACTTCATGAGAAGGTACCTGAAACAGCAAGGAAGTCATCAATTGAAGTAATGTCATCTACAGCATCTGTTAATACACGAACTTGTCGTTCCCATTGCTCCTTGAAGAGATCCATGGTGTCCTGGGCAACCTTACTATTGGGCTTGGCAGCCAATGCCAAAGCTGCATTAATCACCTTTATCCGTGGAAAGTTGAGAAAAATTAAAACCCAAAAAGAGATCATCAACCATTCAATAAAGACAAAAAATAACCAAAACAATTATACTGCATGTATGTATGTATGTCACACACACACACACACACTACATGCATTACATAAAACACACACCTAGTCATATATAGATATGGCCAACTATTCACAAAACATTCAGTATTTGGTGACAGTAACACAGGTTTTGTTATTTTGACAGAAATATACTGGCCAGGGACAAAAAAGCAGAGAACATTTAAATTTCAAGGTATTTGTCAGAAAACTAATTACGGGTCATTTTCAAAGCATGCTTATTTGGCAGTTGCAATACCTTTTTGTCATGATCACCAGATGTTTATAAATCTAAATCAATAGCTTTTATGGTGAGATACACTGCCAAACTTATACTACAGTCAACTTCAGTAGGTTGTCTGCCATTTTCCCAGGGACGGCCCTACCATGGAGCAGTGGGGCAATTGCTCCAGGCGGCACTTTTGAAGAGGTGTCACTTTGCCGCCCCAAGCCCCTTTTTTTTTTTTTTTTTTTTTTTTTTTTTAAGCGGAAGAGACAGGGTGCCAAGTGGTTTTCGCTTACCAAGTTGTCAGTACCCGCTCGGCGCCCCTCTCTCCTCTGCGAGCCCTCTAGCTCGATCTCTGTGCCGGCTTGTAATTCTGACGGTCGGAAGATGACGTCATTTCCGGCACTCAGCATTTCAAGCCGGCACCGAGACCGAAGGCATTTTAAACTTCACCCCAGGCGGCATTATGTCTTGGCCTGGCCCTGCATTTTCCCCCTTTTGTCTAGTATCTTTCTCCTCTCTTGGAGAACATATATTGACCGATGTTTATTTATTAATAGAAGCTGGAACCACAACTACTGGCTGACAACACCTCAACTACACTACACTTTAAAGAGGGCTAAGCTCCGTGATATTCTGCTGCAGGAAGAGCTTGATTGCATCATTAAACAAGCGAGATATCTTCAAGATTATACTATACATTACACAGGGCTTGAAAAACCTGCTAGTGTTTGCTTTCGTAATAGAAAGAAAGTAAGGGAGTTAAAGGCGCAAACTCACCTTCAGTGAATATACCTCATTTAGGCTTATTACTACAAGAGATCATGAAACAAAAGAGTTTCAACAACTGTAGGTTAGTTTACTGAACACATTAAAGAAACATTTATCACAGATTGTCTTCCATTCAGAGGGTTCAAAAGAAAAATAAATGTACTTCACATATTCAGCAGGGAATTCAGAGGGTCTAAACTTCTCCCAGATATAGAACCTTGACCTTGAGTGGTCTTCCCTGCACCGAACAGATTGCAATGCTTGCGATGTCCGGGATGGGAATTGGGCATTCCTTATGTAGCAGTGTACCAGCGCTTATGCCGTTACAAGTTATGTCAGCAGGGAGATGTCCCTGCAAGAATGTCAGGACACACAGGTGCATCCTAGGGCACACCTAAAGGCGTTTAGGATGGAAGACTTAAAGGACTTTATCTACCAATGCTTAAAGCTCAGCACATAAGACAAAAAACAACCTTGTGGAGCGACCTTAGACAATCTGTTTTGATTTATCCTGGATTGAGTCACTCTGAACTTGGTGCTCCAGAAGCGAGACTCAGAAACAGAGGCACCAAGGACTTGAGGGTGAGATATACGCAGGACTGCTTGAAAGAATCATTTGATCAAATGATCCAGAGCCCATCTGGTAGTGTGGACAGAGCAGTGTTACAATTCCAGATCTAGTCCACTTTGCAGAAAATCAATATCTGGCGTGGTGAAGGAGAAACCCTCATCCGAAGCAAACGCCTTCCAGATTCTTTCAATAGGTCAAGGATGAGAACATCTGCAGTTGAAAGGCAAAGTGCCTCGGGCTACTAGGTGACCAGAATGAGTTCCCAACCCAGAGACTGGACAGGATGGACTGGGTTGTAATCACCAGAGGAAAACCCCTTTGTATGTTTTCCATGTTTGTCCACCACGACAACCGACGATCTGGGACCAGTCTGGGCACATCTTGAACGGTCACAAAAAACAACACTTTAGAGAGAATCCCCAGGAAAGTGAAAATACTCTGGCTGAAACAGACCAAACCTTGTCTAATTGTTTTGCCCTGGAGATCACCTTCTGCACCCTCTCTTCCGATAGGTAGACTGAGGGCATCAGGAGTTTTTTTTTGGGGGGGGGCAGCTCCCAGAAAAAAATAACTTCAGTTGGAGTAAGACAACTCTTCTGGAGGTTGATGGCCCAACCAAACTTTCTCAGGATATGGATGGTAAGGTCCCTGTGCTTTTGTGTTGATGTCTGGAGACTTTGTCCAGTCAATGGAATATGGAGACCCTAGTCTTTCCGACGTATGCAATGAGAACGACCAGTATCTCTGTGAATGTTCTCAGGGATGTGCCTGATGTTATGCTATATCTGTCGAAACATGTGCATAGTCCCCCAATCTTGCAACGGGGTTCATCTCTGAAGGATTTCCCCTGGAAGAGATCCCCTGGGTAGGAAAGTGTTTTTTTTTACTGTCCAGCCTGTCTTCCAAGATGGACCTCTGGAGAACTCACGTTCCATCACGTAAGATCTTATGTCCCAAAAGCACTGATCCCGCCGAACTTTTCAGTCACCCCATCTGGTTGATCTTCTAGGAGTTCTTTCTTGGGTGGGGGGGGGGGGGAGGGTGGACACTGCCTTGTCGAGGTCTCTTCCAAAAAGCAGAGAGCCTTGAAATGGGGAGGGGGGTCTAATTTTTGTTTCGATGCAAAACCTGCACTCCAAGAATGGAGGACCTCCGGGCTCCTATAGTTGAGGTCATCGCTCTGGCGGTAGCTTTAAAAATATCTACAGACACTCTGCAGAGATTCTAAAAATGCTCATGTGTCAATATCCTTTGAGTTTACATACCCAAATCCTAAACAGATGTCAAGGCTGCAGCAGGGTGAAATCTAGTCCCCAGTGCCAAATACAGCTTGGATAAGGAGGAGTACAATCCTTTGATTGAAGGACCCCCTTTTGACAGTTTGAGACAAAGTCACACTCACACATCCTCCAGCATTTATACTGTAGGTGGTACATTCCATAGGCATCAGGAGATACTGGATTCAGGCATAATGAGAGACAGTCTTACCCATGTATCAAGACAAAAAACCTTAATGTGTACTTTGGATGAAAGCTTTTCTGCTTTATCTCAAGAGCGCGTCTGCTTGGAGAATCTATGCTAATCTGATGTCTTTTCTAGGGTTACCAAATGGCAGAACATTACCGAATGTGGAATACCTGGCAGCAGGTGAAGAGTAGATTTGCCAGAAAGGATGAAGCCTCTCTGGATCAGGCATGCAAGTGTCCACATGTGTTTAAGACACCATAGACCCGATTCTCTTCTGCTGAAGCAGCCTTTTTAAGGAAGATCCTCTAAAAGGACAGTGCTCCCTGAACATATCTTTTATCTAAGTGCGGCCAAGAAGGACAACAGATAGAATTCCGGTCATTGTGAATGTCTCTTCTTCCTGCATCTCTTAGAAGTACATGTTCCCATGCAATACATTTTTGTTTTGCAGTACATTGCCCTTTTTTTTTTTTTCTTTACAATTCTGACATACTGAGTTAAGGATCCATAGGATTTTCTTCCTACCAGACTTGGAAGCATATTACAGAGATAGACAGACACTGAGCAGGATCCGGGAACACATTTCATATAATGCCGCGGCAAGCATATGTAAAGGGCTGTACTGCACATGTGGCATGCAGAAACTCACAGAAGTGACTCAGACACCCTGTTTTACATCGCACATACCAGCACTGAAAAACATCTTACCTGGGAGAAGGGTTAAACAAGACTCAGGTTGTCTTGTTCACCCCCCTGAAAAAGAGTATAAGCCAACATGAGACTCCATGCAGCTACCTTTTTTATATACATGTTTACAGAATATGTGTGTGTGTGTGTGTGATATCCAACACATCGAAATATGGTTTCGCAAAACCAAGATTGCATTCTGTGCAGAAATCATTAACTTGTGGTTTATAAAATACCTGAGGGCACATTGTTTCAAGTTGACTGGCTGACATGCGAACAAGTTTAACGCCTTCTTCATTATTTGATATTGAACATGCCAAATTTGCCACCTGCAAGAACAAACAGCTATTCAGAAACTCAGTCAGTTCTGCAATATACACACACATGCATCTACATAAGGGGAAAAAAATAATTAAAAAAAGTGCTGTAAAAGCTATACGCATTAAGTTACATCAAAAGGACCAGCTTAATGAAACAGAAACATAGCCCCACCAAGTGAAAAAGTCTGGCACAATATGTGCTTAGATTAATGAGTAATTTTGTAATCAGCAATATACTACCAACAAGTGTCAGACTCATAAGCAGAGAATTGTTTTTACCTCAATTAATTTATTTGCATGTTCACGAAATACTTGTGCATACTCTTTCACTTCTTTCTCGTTTCCATTCTTTGCAGCTTCAATCAAGACAAGCAAGGGGACATTCGTCTCCAGAAAGGAATCCGAGACATGGTCCATGACAGCTTTACGTAACTAGGAAAACAATTTGTTTTTAATTGAAAAAAGTAAATTTAAAAGTAAATATTTGGTTCAAACAAGTCTTCAAGTAGTATCAGTGTTGTCTAGTAACACACGAACCGTAGCCATGCTTGACACCTTTGTGACTAGGTAACCCACAAGAGGAGTAAATCACATGTGGTCCCTACAGAGACTGCATATACCCTCTAAGAACACCCACTTTACTTTAGGGAGAAGCAGCACCCCACTTGCTCAAATCTAGGGCTGCAACAACTAATCGATAAAATCGATAATAATCGATAATGAAATTCGTTGGCAACGAATTTCATTATCGATTAGTTGAATCGATTATTATCGATTATAAAATGAGGGTTTTTTCAGAGCAAACGCTCTGAAAAATCCCCCTCATTATATAATCCGTTTAGTCTGACTCACCGTCTCACAGCAGCAGCTCCTACTTACTCCCCCTCCCTGTAATCACTGTGACAACTGGCCCCGCCCCTTCCTTCTCCAGGCCAGAACCACATGGCTGTGACACTCATCTAACTGTAAGTATATGTACATTATATATATATATATATATATATATATATATATATATATATATATATATATATATATATAATGTGTATGTGTGTATATATGTATGTAATATATATATATATATATATATATATATATATATATTTGGGCTACTGAAAGTTAGGGGAGGTGGGGGTTAATTTAGGGGCAGTTATGGTTAGTGGGGTGTTTAGGGTTAATTTAGGGGCAGTTATGGTTAATTGGGTGTTTAGGGTTAATTTAGGGGCAGTTATGTTAATAGGGTGTTTAGGGTTAATTTAGGAGCAGCTGTGGTTAATGGGGTGTTTGGGGTTAATTTGAGGCAGTTGTGGTTAATGGTGTGTTTAGGGTTAATTTAGGGGATGCTGTGGTTAAGGGGGTGTTAAGGGTTAATTTAGGGGCAGTTATGGTTAATGGGGAGTTTAGGGTTAATTTAGGGGAATCTAAATCCTGGGGGCAGTGAAGTGACATATCTGGGGGTATAAGGCATATACAGTATATAAGGCATATGTTGGGAGGCAGTGTGGCATGTCTGGGGAGGACGGAGTGGTGTATCAGGGTGTATAAGGCATATCTGGGGGTAGAGTGGCATATCTGGGGGTAGAGAAGTGGCATGTCTGGGAGACAGGGTGGCATGTCTGGGGAGGATTGAGTGGGGTATCAGGGGATATAAGGCGTATCAGGCACAGTGGCATATGTGGGAGGCAGCGTGGCATATGTGGGAGGCATTGTGGAGTGGCAGATGTGGGAGGCAGCATGGCGTGGCATATGTGGGGAGGGCAGGGTGGCATGTCTGGGGAGGATGGAGTGGTGTTTCAGGGGGTATAAGGCGTATCAGGCACAGTGGCATGTGGGGGGTAGAGTGGAGTGGCAGATGTGGGAGGCAGCGTGGCGTGGTATATGTGGGAGGCAGCGTGGAGTGCTGTGGTAGGCAGCGTGGCATATGTGGGGGGGCAGCATGGCATGTCTGGGAGGCAGCGTAGCAAGCCTGGGCTCAAATGTGCATATATTGGGGGGCTGGTTGGGAAATAAAGACAAGAAATGTATTATCAAAGTTTTTTTATTCTGCTGTTTGTATTTAACATCATTTGTTTAGTAAATTATTTTAAATAAATGAAAAATTTACATTCATTTTTTTTATCCGATTAATCGATTAATCGAAAAAATAATCGGCCAACTAATCGATTATTAAAATAATCGTTAGTTGCAGCCCTACTCAAATCAGTGTTGAGAATCACCAAACCACAGAGCAACACTCCATGCTTTAAACTCAGTGGGAACTCTTTCCATGCATACATGTGAAAATCTCAAACACTTCCCTCCCCAACAACATTTGTGGGACTAGCACTGGATCCAACTGGCAGTAAGTATAGAACGTACCTAGAGATTTGTTACATTGAACACATCTACAGAATCTGACCAACATGCATTTCCAAGGGGATCATGACAGCTGAGGCAGCACTCAGCTATTGTTTGCAGTAAGGAGCACCCGATTGCTGAAATGTCCCTTTGAGTGTAATCAGCGATCACAAAGGAGACCGCATACAGCGCACAATTCCTTCCCTTCATATTTTTATTTTGCTGAATGATCAGGTGTGCACTAAACAATAGCTCAAAGTACTATAAGGGTGCATACTATAGGCACATTTGGCTAGTAGAATAGACCAACAGCTAGACCACATATCAATGGTTCAACTGCAGATGCCTAAAAGCAAGACGCATAAACTAGAGAATGAAAAAAACAAACACAAACCTGTCTTCGCAAGTCCCTTGTTTTCCTTGTCATTTTATCAATTGCAGAGTTTAAAGCATCGCTCCTTTCTTTACGTCCAGTCTGAGAAAAAGATAAAAAGTTATTCAAACCCTGTGCTATAGTTTGTAACAGAAGATTATTTTTATGAGACCACAAAGGGGTGTGTCACACTTCTGAATAGCAAGCGTCAAAACAAGAAAATAGCCAGAATTTTCTTAATCCAGTGTTAACATAGCATAATACAATAAAAATATATATATATTGTTTACATTTCCCATGTATTCCGAAAGAAGATCTTGCAAAGCTTGTCGCACGGAATTGCATTCAGCAACTATTCGCTCCCGACGGTCATCACGTGTACAGGACGAATCTGCCATCAGAGCTGCTCCGCTAATTATGCTCTCTAAACGTTCTTCCAGAGACGGTCTAAATCTTTCTTCGGTGAAGCCAAGAGGATCCACGATAATTTGTTTCTGGTTTTAGAATTACAATAAAAACATTGAAAAAAAAATTGTTTTACAATATCTTTGTAACAGAACATTTGCACAAATCCCCTCAAACCTAGTGTGCCAAGACATTTCACAAATCCTAATAGTATGTGTAGAATAGCGATCTTCATCAATGTAAATATAAAGACCATTCTTGCTATTATACTTGGTTATACTGAGAGGACACTAATGATGCTGAAGAGATGAAAATTTGTATAAAATAAAGTTTTACCTATTGCTATCGCTAAATTTCATCTGATGCTTCATTTGCACAATATTGATAGCAAGTTGTCTCAGATTCACTACAGTGAACCACAGACAGGAGAGAGTGCTGAGTGCCATCATCGTATAATAAGACGCTCCTACATCCTTTACATTATTATAGTGATACCCAATGTTCACTATTGATTTGGAGGGTTACTTTTCTCCAATATTTAGAACACCCAAGATCTCTAGCACATTTTACAAGCTATGTTTTTCTTTCTCCCAGTTAAGAAACAGTTAACGGAGTCAAGTTAAAGTTTTGTCATAGATATAAGATTGAGACTTGTTATCCTGACGGTTCCCTTTTAATTAGGTACAACTGCATAAATTCTGGTACTATAGTACATACATATTATTGAAACTCTCCCAACATATACTCACATCGAAATTGTTCAAAGCAACAGCTAGCTCTCCACCTCCTTGCTGTTGCCCAGTTTCCTCAGATGAGGAGGCTTGAGCAGCATTCGAGATGCCATTGACAGCTTGCTGAAGTTGTTTGTAAATCAAGTCCCTATTGGCTTTGTAAGCTGCCACATCAGGATGCTGCAAACATGCCTGTGAAGCGGTGTACAGTATTGGGATGTTCTTCTGTAGAATACCACGGGCTGCAGCCATCTGATCCCTGTGGCCCACATCTTTTAGTTCCTAGAACAGTAAACACACTTAAGGACGTTAAGAGTTTGATATTTGTTCTTTCCTATGTATACACTCTATAGGACAGGCTAGTCAAGCAATTTCAACCTGCCTGACATACAGAGTATACATGAGAAACACACTAGCTGTTTAACCCCTTTCACAAACTAGCAGATTCACAGGCAAAGAATGATTGGGTTTGATTTTAAACCGCACTACTAGAGAGAATGCCTATACAGGATTAATGCACAAATATATAGATCTCATTAAAGGGGCAGTTTAATATACACATTCTCCTTTAGTGGAGCTGTCACAAAGTACACCGCATGTAATATGGATTCTTCAAAAACCACACGTGCAGGACTTACCTGTTGTCTTTTGGCAGTCATTACGTTTAATTTGTCCACTTCTGCTTTTAATGCCTTATACTGTATGCCTAAATCCTGCTCAGTTCCAGCATTTCTAAGTTTTAAAATTCCATCTTCAACCTCGGAAAAGAGGGGGGAAAAACGAAACTTAGGAACATTACACACTATGAATATAACAGCTAGTAAGTTATTCCTTTTGCTTTACCACTTTCAGCTGCACAAGTAGTTTATAAACATCTGCCATGTCAGCCAAAATAAGTAGTCTTGTGACTGCCGACAAAAGTGCACGTGCAGCTCTGACCATGTTTCCACGTTTCACAGAAGAACAAGGATCATCGGCAAACTCCCCTGATGCGCTCTTCATGGATTCTCCTGTGGGGGGGGCATGAGAGTTATGTTAAAAGGATTCAAGAAAAGAATGGTAACTCTGGTGGAGAAAATGGATAAACAAAGATTTTACATGCAATACAGTGGGTGGATGATCTGTATTACAGACTTAATACTGACAGAATTGCCATAAAAAAATCCAAACTGGTGAAGATCCATGGCTAACAGTAAGGGGGCACTGTTCTCCTACCCATGCAATTAGTTAAACATTGTTAACCCGAGTTATATAATTTTATTTAAGGGCCAGAGCATTCTTTTAAAAGAAGCCCAAACAAATCATACCAGTCATGGAAAAGGCTTATGTATAGGGCATCTTGCTTGAAACCTGGTCAGATCCCATCATAAAGCCAGTGAAACACTGAGTACCCAAGCAGGGCAACTTCAAAGTATGCTAGATGTCCTGGGCATCATAAAATCTTACAGGGCATTAGGTGTTTGGGTCACACGCAGGATGCGCTTTTAGAATCTTCAAAATATGCAGTTTAAGTATCAGGCAGGAGGTTGCTGCCAGGTTTTATAGCCCAATTTATTAAGG
Organism: Spea bombifrons; assembly: GCF_027358695.1. Lineage (NCBI taxonomy): Eukaryota > Metazoa > Chordata > Amphibia > Anura > Pelobatidae > Spea > Spea bombifrons. The sequence goes on from NC_071090.1 coordinate 14,389,661, forward strand.
GTGTCAAAGTGCTTGGGCTACAACACCAAAAAAAATAAATAAAAAATAAACATTCCTTCAAGAATGGGTATCTAAGGGAAGGACAAAACCAAATACAACTTCTTTAATTTCCTGTTTGATAAGTGACTTTACATGTGGCGACCCTACAGATTTTACATTTGTTTAGTAAGTTCTCGGTGTTTTATTCTTTTAATACCAGTTTGTATTCTCTTATCCATGCTCTTTATAGCATTTTGTTTATAAAGCATAGTAGTCTCTGCTCAGATTAAATGTAAATTCTGTTCCGTCTTTGTGAGCGCTTACCTTCGAGTTAGCAGTTAGTATTGTTTTCTAATTCGTACAGTACACATTTTAGACTAATTCATGTTGTTTTCTATATTTTGAGTAGTTCAGGGAGGTTACCAAAGCCACCTTAGGCAATTGCAAAAGCTTAAATAGAAGTTCATGGTAGCGGCAAATAAAGTTCCGGTGTTGTGGGATGAACAGGTTTGGGGTTAAGGGCGAGTAAGCTTGTGTTTTTCCATAAACCCTTTCACACCCACACTCCCTAATTTCACTGTGAGAGCCAGCAGATAGCGGCTGCAACAGGCAACCATGACAATAATTCATTAATTATGCACAACCAAAGCCATCACATACCCTGTTTCCGAACATCATCAACTGCTGCCACAAGTTCATCTTTGAGAAACTGACTCTCCTTGGCAATCTTGTCTCCTTTATCAAGAAAATTGTGTGTTGCTTGTTCAACAGATGCGGCCAAAACATGTGCTTTCTTTGAACGACCTTTCTTCTTATTGGATGGACCTTTATTACTTGTATTAACCAAGGTTGTTACCTAAATAAAGCAATAGATGAACACATAAAAAAAAAAAAAATTATAAATTCAAGGTATGGTTCGGCTACATGCTCGTTCATTCCCAGCCAAGACTACAGGTAGAGATGTAAACCCTGGAGTCTGAATGGCACAAGAATAAGAGTCCAGGGAAGACACACTGGAATGATCCACAAAAGTTAAAGATCAGGACTAAAAAGTTGTCCATGTCCTTACCAACACAAGGCAACTAGATCAGAATAGTGTTTCATATACCTGCGTGACTAAGGGCTCAAGCAGCCGTTCCACTGCCAAAGTTCGTATTTCCAAGCTTTTTGGGTCCCATTTGAAGTTCACACTCCCTGTATTTAGTGTCATTTCTAGAATGCAGAAAAAGAAAGCTAGTTAGAAACAGAATTTCCACTGCAAAAAAAAAAATAAAATAAAAAATTAGGTGACAATGAACACAAATCTGAAGACCACAATTGTTAACTTATAAGACCTCCTATGCCTATTCCAGTCAGTCATTCATCCCGCATAGAACCAAATACCAGCACTTCACATTTAAAGGGAATGCCCCATGGGAAAAAAGATCAATTTCTGGATGATACTGCCAATATGGATATTTACACAGATTATCAAATTGACTGAGATACCAAGAAAAGCCATGGTGGAGCAGAGTCTCCTTAAAAAGGTTCTGACTTTACTGATGAAGGGAAATAGAGCAGGGGGCCTCTCAAAAGAGCTACCTATCAAAGATTTCCATGGTCCCTACCATTGCAGGGAAGGACCAAGAAGATCGAGCCCACTTGCAGGACTTCTGGCTGGGAAGGAAGGGAAAAGGTTGCATGTCATTTCATAGCGTGTGACCCCTGAAGAAACGAAGAAGGCGACATGGCATCCACAGCAGCCTTCTGACTTATCCTACTATAATGATATATTATAGGTTCATCTATTTTATAGAAGGGTTTTAATGAGAATAGAGAATTTGTTTATCGATTAGTTGAATGATCAATTTACCGCATTTGTTCGAATTTGCTCAAATAGAAGTCTGACTGTAAGACTAACATCCAGATTTCCCGCAGCACTGAAGGGGACCTGGATCCTTCTATGCAATGCACGCACACAACCTCCCTTGCTGCATGGCACTTCCATCAGGGCTTCTATGATTCTACGACATGACCTTCTGGTGCTCCGATATAAAAGCCCTGAGCATCGTGTCTATGAGCATCGTGCAGCTATCCACTGGCTGCCCCCACTAGACACCAGGGAGTCTGGAGCACAGGGGTATTGGGGGGGGGGGGGTGCAGAGTGGCATAGAAATGCATTTTTATGAAATTTATGGGTAGTCTTATACTTAAGTTGTTTTTCTAAATATAGCTTTTATTATGCACGTTAATACCCAATTTGTTCATTAAATTAGTTGAACAATATGCATATAGTTTTTTTTTTACCCGATTAAAGAAATTATTGGCAAAGTAATCTATTATGAAAATACAGTGTCCTTTCTTTCTTGTTTTCTCTGTGCTTTGTTACAAGTAGTTAAATACATTTAGTTAAAATGCTTGTGCTCAAGAAATTATATTAAAATTGTGACATGTACTGGTCTGTGGGATAGTGATAACACCATGAGATTTTAGTTTTATTTCTGATCTACATGTACACACAGAATACTGCCAGTTATCTGTTTTCAATCCACAGGACACAGCTACGCCATTAAATTTCAATCTACTAACCAGGAACAGTCAGTACGCGTTGTGCGATATTTATCAAGGTATGATCTACAATTTTCTTAGTATGCCACCCTCCCAATTATTGTCACAAGTTATTTTGAAGTCATAGCATTACATTTTATTCTCAGAAGCCTGTAGCTCCTCCTAAAGATCCTTTTTTAATTAACATGTGATGCCTTTCATTATGAAATATTTGTATCTACATATTATCCTCACTTGTTATTTCCTATAATAAAGCTTTAAATCACTATCTCTCAACAGATGGCACTGTAGTTGGGGAGAACCCGTACAAAAGTTTTGTAACATTTGTCTGCAATTCACCATGCACGTCTCTCATAAGTCTATGGGCAAGTTAATCTGTTGTTTTCAAGTCCTGTTTAATACCAGAACAAAACGTTTGTTGGAAGGCAGCCAAAGAATGACAAGCATGTGAAGCAGCCCATGTACTAGCCACCACTTAAGTTGTGCGCCTGAACATATTTGGAAAGAAAAAAAGCGCAATGCATTTCAATTATCATTTTCATAGATAACAAGTTTACACAAGATATAAACACACCCACTTCATTTTTTAACTGCCAAGGGCATCAGCGCACCCCACAATTTCAGCAAAAAAAAACAAAAAACTTGAACTCTGATGTCCACAAAACAAAAAAAAAAAAGAAAACACATTCCAGTGTCCCAGGCAGCCAGCCTCCACAAAATTAATATAGAAATAGGCAGCAATCATCCTCCTCCAAACACGGCGAGTTGATGCCAAACAGCTCGATTTTGGTCTCACTTTCAACTAGTTCTCCTCTGAATCATTCAGATGATCACTGGCAAACTTCAGACAGGCATGTGCTGTACATGTGCTTTCTTGAGCAAGGGGACCTCGAGGCCGCTCCAGGATTGCAGTAGTACTTCAAGGAGTAGTGTGTTACCAATTGTTTTCTTGGTGACTATGGTCCCAGCTGCCTTGAGATCATTCACAAGATCCATGAGGTGAAATCTTGCATGGAGCCCCAGACCGAGGGATATTGACAGTTATCCGTTTCTTCCATTTGTGAATAATTGCACCAAATGTCACCTTCTCACCAAGCTGCTTGGCAATGGTCTTTTAGCCCATTCCAACCTTGTGTAGGTCTACGATCTTGTCCCAGGACATGCTCTTTGGTCTTGACGGAGAGTTTGGAATCTGATTGCTTCTGTGGACAGGTGTCTTTTATACAGGTAAAAAGCTGAGATTAGGAGCACTCCCTTTAAGAGAGTGCTCCTAATCTCAGCTCGTTACCCGTATAAAAGACACCCGGGAGCCAAACATCTTGCTGATTGATCAAATACTTATTTCACTGCGTAAAATGCGAATCAATTTATAACGTTACATTTCCTTGATATTTATTTTGGATGAATGATATTAATTTGTTTTTGTCCAGATCAACCCCATAGTCACTTTTATTTTTCTTAAATAGAAAGAAAAATGGCCTTTTGCACTGCTTTGTGCTAGGAAATGCACAGACAAAATACTGCCACCGCAAAACAGCACCTTGTTTTGTATAGACATGCCTGGTGTGTCTCCTTATAGTGAGAGAAGATTGTACTACATGTTTTTAAGCATTTATGCAGATACTTTTACTTCTGTAAACACTATCCTTAAGTATAAGAACAGTAGCCAAATCTGAGATAAAGTGTTTTCCACAAGAAATACTAAGTTTCTAGATGAAACATCCAACAAGGAACAGATGAGTTAGGTGGGTAGAACTATGGAATTTCTGGCATGCCAACAACGCCACTGGGCAAATTGATTAAACCCAACCTTTTAAAAGAACTGACGTAGTTGACCCCCCCCCCACCCACACACACAATTCTGTGAGATAATTCCCCACATAATACAAACATTATCTTTTTACAATTTCCTGGCCACGCCCCATCGAAGATGGAACGCCTAAACCCTAACATAAGTTAAAAAATAAATAAATATATATTTTCACAAGAACTCAAGGGAAACTTTAGATTACGAGGAAGTGCAAATACTGCAGCCATATTGAAACGAAACCAGGGAGTTTCGTTTGGGAAAATGGGGCCGGACGAAACACACACGATATATACATAATATATAATCCACTATACAAACTTTGGAATTGGGCCTACAGGAATCGGCTCCGGTAAACTAAAGAGATACATCTCGTGTATTCTCAAACAGCATTCAACAGTTAAAACTGTACGCCACGTTAACTTTTTACTCATTAACAATACGTAATAAAACGGACAAAATAAATTAAATAGCCGCTACGCGATATTCCCAAAACTTAGACAAAACGAATTTTAAATTACATCAAAAAAAACTCATAACATAACGTATACCGGATAAGCACACATTCAAACAGAATTCTTAGGACGTCAAAAGTACGATCCCTAACTCAACTTACCCCAACAATGTATTATGCGTCCAAGAAGAACGAAAGAAAACCACAGACGCTTTGTCTCAACTCCCGAATTCCTATTTCTCTAAACCCTTCAGCCCACGGAGGAAACAGGATGAGAACAGCAGTTCCTGTTTATGGGCTCCTCCCTACTTGCTTGCCCTGATAACGATCCAGAATTTGAACGAAACCAATACGAGTGCAAGTTAGACTGTTTCCTTTCATATGTAAAACTTTAGTTTGAAGTTATGGAAACCTACGGAAAGTGCTTAAAGTGCGATGATTTGAATGTAGGTTTAGAAATAGTAATTAAGCGCGGTAGTAGAGTCTCACGTAGAACGGCTTCGAGTCACACCCTAGTTTCAGGTGGGGTTGGTGCAGTCACGTGGACAGCTGGGAAACCGTAGAAAAAAATGGTTATTGATATGGTTATTTGATTTGTTTTTGTTAGACTAAGCAGATGTTAATTGTTTTATTTTTTAGGGTAAAAAGTAAATGCTGATGTCGCTTCTTTACTATTAAAATGAAGCAACAAACTACTTCATGTAGCTTATTGCCCATTGGTATGTTCATTAAACAATTAGTGGTGGTGAAATTAATTTTGTATTGCATCATTAGCCACCAAAATTTGATTAATTAATTTGGTAATTAATAATAATAATTAATAATTTTTGCACATTATCTTTCTTATTGTGAAATTGTAAACCATTGACTGCAAGTGAGGTCTGCAGTTTTTTACATGTTACTAATGGGTTCTTTTGTGACCTCCTTGGATAAGTTATAGATGCGCCCTCTAAATGTATAACTATATATAAAATGTTATACTGTATTTGCTCGATTATAAGACGACCCTGATTATAAGAGGACCCCCCAAAATCTGAATATTGATTTATGAAAAAAAAGAAAAAGCCTGAATATAAGACGACCCTATAGGAAAAAAGTTTTGCCAGTAAATGTTAATTCATGTAAACCATGTGAACAATGTTTTTTTAATAATAGCTATGATTTAGAAAAATATTTTGTTTTTATTTTCCTTTTTTTTCAACCTGCCCCCTGGCTTGCCACTCTGCCCCAGAAATGCCTTATACCCCCTATATGCCACTGTGCCCCATGATATGCCTTTTAACCCTCTAAATGCCACTGTGCCCCATGAAATGCCTTTTGACCCCCTATGTGCCACTCTGCCTCCAGAATTGCCTTATACCCCTATATGCCACTCTGGCATTTAGGGGGTTAAAAGGCATATTATGGGGCAGAGTGGCATATAGGGAGGTATAAGGCATTTCAGGAGGCAGAGTGGCGTATAGAGGGTTAAAAGGCATTTTTGGAGGCATAGTGGCATTAAGGGGGTTAAAAGGCATTTCACAGAGCACTCTGCCTCCAGAAATGCCTTATGCCCCCCTGTAACGGGTTCACCAAGAGAGCTGTAGTAACTCCCAGAGATCACCCACATGTATACTCCTCTTGTCCCCGGAATCACTTCCAGCACCAGCCAGCACGCGCACTTTGGAACCCTGCTATGTGTACCCAATAAGTAGGCACACAACTACCTTGAATTGAGTACAGCAGGAATGAACAGTTTATAGATGTAAAACAGACTCATATATCCAGAGAACTGCATTAACATAAATTAACAGATATATGCATACAACCCAACCTTTAATCCCCAGGCAGCAATCCTGTTGATGGGATTAATTAAACAATGGAGTTCCTGCCTGTTTGGCAGCCAGGCTGGAGCCATCTCTGACTACCTTGGGGCCTTGTATGACAGGTCATTCTGTCACACCCCCATTTAACACTCCCTCCCCCTCCCTCCTCCAAATTTACCGGAGCTTCTGAGTCCCCAGTGCGTAGTCCGGGCAGCGTGTAGAGCTCTACGCGATTCGCGTAGACAACTTCCGCTGCAGCCGGGAGGAGGTGCGGCTAGCAGACAACCCCCGCTGCTAACCGCACCTCCTCCCGGCTGCAGCGGAAGTTGTGTACTCGAATCACGTAGAGCTCTACACGCTGCCCGGTGCTTAATCCGGGTAGCGTGTAGAGCGCTACACGCTGCCCGGACTAAGCACCGGGGACTCAGAAGTACCGGTAAGTTGGGGGGGGGGGACAGGAGGATCCAAGTCCCCTGCATCGCTGTGGGGGATCTGGATCTTAGTCGCATAGTCAGACCTAGTTGAGGTCTAATTATAAGACGACCCCGATTATAAGATGAGGGGTATTTTTCAGACTGCTGGGACTTTGTTAGGAAGCTGATATTAAGAAAGCATTTTTATAGTACAGAGAATACATGAATGAGTAATTCTGCAGATAAAACCAAGGTACATGTGTTATCTGGGAAATCAGTGGATACTATACCTCCACTGATCCGATGACATCCCATTTCAAACCGATATTGACTTTTCCTGATGAATGTGTTGTTACTTCCCTTCAACAGTTACAATCAGAATCTTTACCTTTACATCTATCAGAAACTGGTTAAGAGAGAGATTTGGAACAGTTGGCATCCACATGTAAAAAGCATAATGGGATGCATTGCAACTTAACTTGTACCAAACACGCTGTTTCTCAAACTAGGTTTTAATACAAAGTTATTAGTAAATATTAATTCATATGTTAACTATTTTTCATATTTAATAAAAACTGAGAAAAAAGCCTTGTTTAAATTTTTTTATTTACCAAACTGCCCCCGGTTATGCACATCTGACCCCCAGCTTGCCACTCTGCCCCCATATATGCCTTATACCTCTTATATGCCAGATTCCACTGTGCCCCCTGATATGCCACTGTGCCCCTGAAATGCTTTATACTCCTTATATGCCAGAGATATGCAACTGAGCCCCCTGATATACCTTTTACCCCCAGATTTGTTTTATGCCCCCCTGATATGCCTAATATCGATATGTCTTATACCCCCTATATGCCACTGAGCCCCCTGATATACCTTTTACCCCCAGATATGTTTATGCCCCCCTGATATGCCTAATATCCATATGCCTTATACCCCCTATATGCCCTAAAAATTCATAATACCCCCCATACACCACTATAACTCACCCATACACCACTCTGGCTCCTCCCCCCTCTCATACTCCACTCTGCCTCCTCCCCCTCCCATACACCACTCTGCCTCCTCCCGCGCCCATACATCACTTTGGCTCCTCCCCTCCCATACATCACTTTGCCTCCTCCACTCTGCCTCCTCCCCTCCCATACATCGCTTTGGCTCCTCCCCCCCATACTCCACTCTGCCTCCTCCCATACACCACTCTGGCTCCTCCCCCTCCCATACACCACTCTGGCTCCTCCCCCCTCCCATACTCCACTCTGGCTCCTGTGAACCTCCGTTTCTGACAAGACACCAGGGAGCCGGGTAGAGAAGGAAGGACACTAGGGGGCGCTTGTGTATACCGGTTTGGGACAGTAAAAAAATAAAACAGAAAGAAAAAAAAACAAATGATTGCGTAATATTGTATATGAAAGATGACACTATATGTCTAAGTAATGCACTCACACTTTGTGTGAATTTTCAGGCTTCAAAAAACATCCAGTCCTCCGGGTGAATATACGGTGTGAATATGTAAGAGAAGCAGAAGATACGTGGGAAAACACAATGGTGTAGTATCTAACAGTCGTGTAACCCGCAAGCATAGACAGACACTTACACTTACTACAAGGGTGTCACACCCCTTAGATGTTTGTTCCTGGTGTTTCTCCTCCGTAGCATAAGACACTTCTCCGTATTCCCCGGATATACGCTGGTGCTTTGTGATAAAATGGAAGTACATCCACACTATGCTTCCATTAAACAAATTTATTTGTAGGCTATAAGCCAAATGTCCCCCGACATTGTAATATGTGCCCCAAATTCTCTATAGAGACCTTAAAAATCACAGGGATAGATTGGGTCCCCCCCAACTGGAGAGGGGGCAGTGCAATTGACAACTTATCAAGACGGGAAACCGAATGGATCTTTAAATTAAAAACCTTTAAGAAGGGAGGTTTGAACATGGAATTAGATATTTTGACATATATGTAACTAGTCACTTCAGATTTAATTAAAATAGGATAAACAACACGTACATAGGTTTCTTCTTCACATTTAATTTTTATTCATTTTTCACAACATTTTCATCATTATTCTTTATTATTATACATTCAGTTAATTATCATTATTCACTATTTCTAATCAATACACCTCTAAGTTCATTTCTGACATTTTTTTTTTTTTTTTTTTTTTTTTTTTCCTCACATGATAAAACAAACACATCTGACATTAATTCATACAATTACCACACCATATACTATGTACACATAATAAATATATTCAGCACGATATGTTATATTTCTCACATGATAAAACAAACACTTCTGACATCAATTCATATTATTACAATCACCACACCATATACCATATACACATAATAAATATATTCAGCACGATATGTTATATTCTCATATCAATTTTACTAATACCCACGCTGATAGCACCATACACCTTTTCACACAAATACGTATAATATATTCTACACCATATCCTCTTGTACTCCTTCGGTCTTTATTATAATTTCATCCCCCGACATCCCTAGTATCACTTCATTGCACAATATATAGACCTCGAAATTTGATTAGGTATCTACGGAAAGAAAAAAGAAATACATGGCTTAATATATATTTTCGGAATTTTCCTATATAGACATCGTAGAGATATTCCTTTTACAATGTATGACCCACGCTCTTTATGTGGAGAAAAAAGAAAAATGTCTTACCTTCGTGGACATAACCGCCGTCCCGTCTCTGCCTGTATTTTCGGTACGACTCCGCATACTCAGGACACAGTGACGCGCGATGTTCCAGATGTTCCCCCAGACGTCCCTGGTCTCCGATCCACAAGGCACGTACGGAGGGTAGATGAAATGCCGATGACGCCGAACGGATTGACGTCAGACGTCGGCAGGCCATGAGGACGCCCGGAACATTTAAAAAGAAAATACACAGCGAAAGATGAACACTCCTGATGAAGTCTTATGGACGAAACGCGTTGAGGATTTTAAGGATTGTTTAGAGCTCTTTTATTTGAACTTTTTTATTCATTTAGTTTTTTAAAGAATATCCCTGAGTGGATATTTGTTACCTTTTATATTTTTAATATTTGGCTTATAGCCTACAAATAAATTTGTTTAATGGAAGCATAGTGTGGATGTACTTCCATTTTATCACAAAGCACCAGCGTATATCCGGGGAATACGGAGAAGTGTCTTATGCTACGGAGGAGAAACACCAGGAACAAACATCTAAGGGGTGTGACACCCTTGTAGTAAGTGTAAGTGTCTGTCTATGCTTGCGGGTTACACGACTGTTAGATACTACACCATTGTGTTTTCCCACGTATCTTCTGCTTCTCTTACATATTCACACCGTATATTCACCCGGAGGACTGGATGTTTTTTGAAGCCTGAAAATTCACACAAAGTGTGAGTGCATTACTTAGACATATAGTGTCATCTTTCATATACAATATTACGCAATCATTTGTTTTTTTTTCTTTCTGTTTTATTTTTTTACTGTCCCAAACCGGTATACACAAGCGCCCCCTAGTGTCCTTCCTTCTGTTTAAAAAAAACACTTGGAGAGTGTTTTTGTACGGGCTGCAGCTGGGTATCCGGAATCTGTGTACAGAGGAAACAGGGAAGTACACTGATTATTATCATTTTTCTCCATATAATCTTTTCAGTCTGTCCTTCACCACTTTGCGTTTTCAGCCGGGTAGAGAGGCAGAGTGGCGTATGAGAGGGGGAGGAGCCAGAGTAGTGTATTGGAGGGTGGCTCCCATACACCCCTCTGACTCCTCCCCCTCCCATACACCGCTCTGCCTCTCTACCCGGCTCCGTTACTGAAGGCACTTTCACTGCAGCTTCATAGAAGCCACAGTGTAAGTGAAGGGCAGTTCTCTGTCAGCCGGTGGGGGTCTGCATCGCACAGACAGACTCCGTAACTCACCTTCACTTACACTGAGGCTTCTATGAAGCTGCAGGGAAAGTGCCTGTCAGTAACGGTGCCGGGTAGAGAGGCAGAGTGATGTATGGGAGGGGGGAGGAGGCAGATGGGAGGGGGAGAGAGACGGAAGTGAGAGAATCCAGGCCCCCTGCAGAGTCGCGGGGGATTTGGATTCCGGTGTTATAATCCGATCTCTGTTTGAGGTCGGATTATATAAGGAGAGGAGTTTTTCAGAGCATTTGCTCTGAAAAAAAACCTCTTTTTATAATCGATAAAAATCGATCCGATTAATCGATAATGAAAATCGTTGACAACGATTTTCATTATCGATTATTATCGATTTTATCGATTAGTTGTTTCAGCCCTACATCAAATAATCACTGAGACAGCTGGATGATAAATCTTCCTATAAGGACCTACCAGCAGACCCCACATCTCCATTCTTAAAAGAACTTTCTTCTCTTTTAGATTTTTTTATCTTGGTATTAATAACCCCTTCGCGACCTTTGCCGGTTCAGGACCGTCATATCAAGAAGGTCACTAAATGACCTTTGACGGTCCTGAACCGTCAAAAAATTAAATAAGCTTAGAAAGTGATCAAGGATCACTTTCTTCGCTTAAACGGCCTTGCTGCAATGCCTCGATGTCGAGGCATTCAGCAAGGCCGATATCGGCATCGGGGGCCATGTCTGGCCCCTCCCCGGGGCGTCAACAGCCGCCATACATTGTATGGCGGCGGACGCCCGTTTTAAAAGCGTTTAGGAGGCGATCAACGATCGCCTCCTAAACTTAAATGGTGTCGCTGGAATGCCTCGATCAGGAGGCATCCAGCGACACCAAACACTTACCTTTAGGTGGGCTGTGACCGCTCCGGAGAGCAGTCACAGCCGCCGCTGCCGGTGATCTTCGCCATCAAGCAAGATGGCGGCGGCCCGGGAAATAAAACAAGAGAGACGAAAAAGTTCGCTAGAGGGTCTCCAGACCCTCTAGAGAACTGGCTCCACTTGCTGGTTGAATACAGGTACTGCATTCAACCATGCAAGTCAATGGAGCCCAGCTTTCTAATCACTATGTGATTAGTAAAATATTCAAAAAAAAAATAAAAAATGGAAAAAAAAAAAAATAAAAAAAATTTGCTAACATTTAAAAATAATTATGCAGTGATGTCACTAGATGAACCATCCAGTACCAGCAAAATGTGTAAAAAAAAATATAAAAAAAGTATTAAAAAAATAAAATAAAATTAAAAAATAAAGTTTATTATTTTGAGCAAGTGCTAAAATTTCTCAAAAATCTCAACAAAGAGTTAAAATAAAAGCACTTCAAATACCCAAGGGGTGTCTAATATATAAAAAAAATGGCTAATGGGGTAAATTGGAGTGGCCTAGCTCACAGATAGGGCATAGGTACAGACTGACCAAAATGGAGAAAAAAAGCGCACTTCCCAAATGTGGCATTTTAAATATGAAACAACCCGACAAACCCATGCATGTCGGGTATCACTGCACTCAGGAGATGTTCCTGAACACACATTGGGGGGGTGTTTGACAGTGGCATATACCAGAACCTGTATATCTATAACTAAAGTACAATTTGTGTGAAAAAAAATAAAAAAAATTACTATTACAAAGTTTGACAAAGTGTAGTTCTATAATTGGTGCATGGAAAGGGTTAAAATAACAGCATTTGGAATACCCTGGGGTGTCTAGTTTTCAAAAATATATGGTTTGAATGGGTTAAATTGAGTTAACCGGCTTCAAAGATATTCCAAAGAGGAGAGGGAGGCACAATGACCAAATGACCACCTGAATTACGCATGCCCCAAAAGTACCCTTTTACCAGCCAAACAATCTGACAAACCCATGCATGTGGGGTATCGCTGTACTCAGGAGATGTTGCTGAACACATATTGGGGTGTTGTTTGACAGTGACATATACCAGAACCTGTATATCTATAACTAAAGTACAATTTGTGTGGAAAAAAAAATAAAAAAATTTACTATTACAAAGTTTGACAAAGTGTAGTTGTATAATTGGTGCATGGAAAGGGTTAAAATAACAGCATTTGGAATACCCTGGGGTGTCTAGTTTTCAAAAATATATGGTTTGAGGGGGTTAAATTGAGTTAACCGGCTTCAAAGATGTTCCAAAGAGGAGATGGAGGCAGACTGAGCAGATTTGTTAAAAAAGATTTGGAAATCATAAAACGCTGCTTGTACTTATTGCCCTATAACTTACAAAAAACAGCAAAAAAACATAAAAACATTGGGTATTTCTAAACTCAGGACAAGTAGTAGAATCTATTTAGCTAGTTTTTTTACTTGCTTTTTTAAGTGAGTAAAAGATTTTTCAAATAAAAGTCATAAAATGTGTTTTTTTTCAATTTTTCACCATGTTTTTTTTATTTTTTTTATAGTAAATAAGATGATATGATCAAAATAATGGTATCTGAAGAAAGCCCATCTTGTCCTGAAAAAAACAATATATAACTTATGTGGGTACACTAAATGGGTGAGGAGAAAATTACAGCTGAACACAAGCACCACAAAAGTGTCAAAACAGCCTCGGTCCCACAGGGTACAAAACGAAAAATGAGCCCGGTCCTTAAGGGGTTAATATTAATGAAATGAACTAGTTATTGCTATTTTTCATTCCTTGTCTAAGATCCATAAGTCGCTCACCAACCCACCGGGTAGGCCAATCCTATTGGTTATCATGGGGTTGTATGAAGGTCTCTCCCGATGATTCACTGGTGATTCATATCTATGACATCATTATATTCTTACATTCCCCATGACAGGGGGCTTTTTGCACCAGAGCAAATGTTGAAACTGAAACGCAATTATACATTGGAAACCATTTTTTTTTATTTCAGCTGAATTTCCTTTGAAACATAATTATTTTGTTTTTGACTTTTTATTTTAACCACTTAAGGACAATGGGTGGTCCCTAAACCCATTGAAAACAATGCATTTTGAGCCCGTACATGTATACGATACATGTGATACAATATTGCATGCCTCCTCCTGCCATCCATTTCAGAGGTATCCTGGTAGAAGAGCTTATTAGACTCAGACGCAATTGCTGTACATTACAAATTACAAGTTTTATTGTTAATGGAGAGGTTAGAGAACCAAGGCTATTGTAAGAATATGATCGATAAAGCATATAGGAAAGTGAAATGATCAGATAGGAGAGCTTTAATTTATGATAAGGATAGAGTAATGACTAAATAGGACCAGGATCTGCCAGTTACATTTGTTACTCTTTTAGTTCAGAGTTCTATAAAATTTTAAAAAATAAGAAACACAAGAATATATACAGATAATTTATTAGGTAAAATATCAAACAATATATTAATTGTTCTCCTCAAAAGTTGCAACAGATGTACTGCACAATATGTGGGCCGCACCTGACCACTTAAGGATCGTATACGGGAACACATTATAAAAATGCAGCTATTGGGAATTTTCATTAATTTTGTCAAATTACAATAAGACATTTATTCATATTGCTAGACTTTATAAGGTTTGCTTCAGTGCTTAATAGAGCATTGAAAAAATGATCACACCTCCGGGAGGAGGAGTTACCGTTCAACAATGTGCCAGAAAAAAAGAACTGGATTTTTACTTTAAAAACACAATGTCCTGATGATTTAAGACATATTCCCCTATAACAGAGGTGTCACTGGGCTGCACACAGCGACCAGAGGACTCCCCATAGGGTTCCCGTGACTGCTGTAGAGGATAACAGCACAGGGGAGCCCTCTATAGCACAGTGGAACCCTGAAGGGGAACCCCCTGATTGCTGTGCTGGGAACTGTAACAGGTGATGTCACCAGTGACATCAAAGGGGGATCCACTGTGCTCATAGATTTCCCTGCAGTCATAAAAGATGCCAAAGTACATTAATCAATGCTCTCTAATAGATAGCAGTGTAAATAATAATAAAATGCAATAAAAAGTAACAAATGAAAAATATGTAAAATAAAAACATATACATTTTTTAAATATCCCATTTGATCTATTCCTATACGGAGATTTTAAAATACCATTCCCACGTCTACAGCACTCCCCATTTACCTAAAATAAACCAATGAAAAAAATAGAAATATACAAAAAAAGACACTTTGCTGACTACTGTTTTAGGGAAAAACAAAGACTATGGGTGTCACGTTCTACCCAGGCTGTGGAGCTGCATATCTCAATCTTGCTTCAGTTTCTCTGTTTTGCTTCAATCCATTCCTGGATTTCCTTATGCTCTGTTCTGATCTTCCATTCATTGTTTCTAGTTCTGCTCTTTGCTTCAGCTCTGTTTCCTTCATAGGTGTGCCCCACCTGCTATGTTTATCTCAGTCTGCAGTCTAAAGGTATGTCTCATTGCTATGTCTCTAGATTTCTTGTTCGTTTCGTTCGTACGTTTCGTTCGTACGTTTCGTTCGTACCGCTGTAAGCAGGGTTTAGTGTTAGGACCCACCGGCATTGGAGTACTTTGGCACAGTGGTGGGCTAAGCATACTATGGCCATAAGATGTGACGGAATCTCCAATAGTTATGAAATAGTCCTATGCTAGTTTCTGTATTTATGTGTGTCATTCTGTGATGTAACCTGTGGGGTGTCCTGTCCTGTCTTGTATCCCCAGTAGAGGGGTGTCCTGTCTTGGAACCCATGGTAGAGGGGTATCCTGTCTTGTTCATGTCTGATCTTGAGTATTCCATGTCTTGTTCCATGTAGTGCCCTGTATTATGTATATCTTGTCAGGTTATGTTTATTCCTTGTCTTGTTCCCTGTTGTGCCCTGTATCATCTGTTTCTTGCCTGGTCTCCCTATCCCTTGCTCATTATGTTTCAGCTATTACTCTGCTTAGCTTCCATACTCCCAGCCTGCAGCATCCTGCACATGAGTCTTGTGCTATGTCTCATGCCTGTTCCCGGGTGCCTGCAGGATTTTTCTTTGCTTCATTCTGGACTACATCAGCTGCTATATCAGGGCGCTGGTATGTGGCTGCACAACCTTAGATGCTCACAACCTGGGTGAGTGCAGTCGCCCTGCACCAGGCTGTGTCCTGTGTCTCCGCTACTGCATCCTGAACTCCATCTTTGGGCTCCCTGGGTCATTACAGTCGTCTGTATGGACCCAGTTCCTGACAATGGGTTCATTTGAAGTGGGGGCATCTAAACTTGGGAGATTTGCTGAACATTAAATAGTGTGGGGGGTGCTTGCAGTCACTTATTTTCTGGGCAAGAAAATGGTGGTATTTCAACACTTCCCATGTCCTAATACTATCACCAGCCTTTGTCAAAGTTTGTGGTGGTAATTTTTTGTGTAATTAAGTTACTACCACAAACTTTGACAAAGGCTGGTAGAATTCTACATGGAAAGTGTTAGAATATGACCATTTGAAATACCCTGGGCTGTTTTCCAAAATTTTCTCTGGGAATACTTTCGGACCCCAGTGGACCTGGCCTCTCAAGCCTCTGAAGACCGTGAGGTAGCATCTCCCGCCAACTTTTCCTCCATGGAGAACAAATCCCCGGCAACAACCTCATACGCCAGAGGTGCTCCAGTTATTCTTTTCTGCACCGTGGAGGACCCTCATTACGGAGCTCAATCAGTTTTTCAGCGATGAGGTGGAGACACTGCTCTTGGATTTGAGCTCCCTGGAACACAAGGTGGTGGTGCTGGAAGACACAGCGGCCGACAACACCAAACCAATTTGCACATTCAGCAGACGAGCGACCGATAGATATTTAGGCTACCTTGGAGACCTCTGACGCTGCATCGAAGATCTGGACAACATGGGTCGTCGGCAGAACATTCGCATCCACGGGGTCCCTGAATCACCACGCTGTTCAACGGCCTCCTGGATAGACCAACTGACCAAGAGGTGGCCCAGGGACCCCACCTAGGGACATAATTTGCCATCTGCCATAATGGTTCCTGCCATAGAGGTGGGTACCTGGCCGCTGAATGGCCACCCGATATCCTTTTTTCATGACCTGTCCAACTTAACCCTGCAGGCGAGACGCGCCCTGTGGCCATTGACATCTGAGCTGCAGAGGCTGAGGACACCCATTTACACTGACAGATTATCAGATTGCCTGACATACCGATTGCAGATTGAGTCTCCATGGGCCTTGAACCTGGAAACATGGTGACCATTCCACCTCTTTATCGACGTTAAAGAGTAACGCGTCGCGGGTACCTAGTGACCTGGGTTGTTTTGGGTTTTTTTCCTCCCCCACTTACCGGGAGAAGTAATGTGGAGAACCTGGATGACATCTACTTTTGACACCATTGGCTCCTGAGCGCCGCAAGCATTGACGTTTGAGTGGACTCTTTCGAAGTGGCGAGTTAAGTGCAGGACTCCTGTCAAGTTCTGTTCTCCGCACATCTCTTGTTTACACACATACACATGTTATTTTTAAGAGTATAATTTTCTACCCCCCCTTTTTTATTTATTTATTTTTTCCCCCTTATTTCCAACCTAAGATAACATACCCCTGGTTGGTCTATAACAGGCTGGTTGATAGGCCCCTCAACACCGTACATTATTTGCTATGCCAACTTATATTACACTGGACTCCCAGATATAGACTCGACCCTCTGTGTGGGACGGTACTTGCGATAAACTACTGTATTTGCTCGATTATAAGACAAGGTTTTTTCCAGAGCAAATGCTCTGAAAAATACCCCTCGTTTTATAATCGAGGTCGTCTTCTAATCAGACCTCATTCTGCTGGGGCCAGGCTGCTTACCGGGCTTTGATCGCGAGCAGCGTCTCTGCTATTAGCAGCCGGAGAACAGGAAGCTAGCACAATCCTCACATAACTCTACCTCCCCCCTCCTTCCTCTGGGGGCGGGGCCAGATAAGTTGCTCGCACAGCCGGGCCCCTGCAGAAGTCTGCGAGTGGGAGATCTGCAGTTCAGGTAAGGGGGTGGGGTGGGGGGTTTGAGCGTGTGTGTGTGTGTATGTGTGATTAATGGAATGAATGAGTATTTAAATGTTTGTGAATGAGTGTGTGTGTGATAGCATGGATGTGTAAGGGGGGTGGGGCTGGTAGCATGGCATAGGGAGGCTGTAATCACACTTCTATCATCCCCAGGTTCCGGTATGTACTGGCTGCCTTGGCTTGATAGGAGTGTGATTGCTGTTAGCAGTATATATATATATATATATATATATATATATCCAGAAATGCATTTTAACCCCCTATATGCCACTCAGCCCCATGATATGCCTATAAGGCATATCATGGGGCAGAGGGGCATATAGGGGGTTAAAAGGCATATCATGGGGCACAGTGGCACATAGGGGGGTATAAGACATTTCTGGATGCAGGGTGGCATATAGAGGGTTAAAAGGCACATCATGGGGCAGAGTGGCAAATAGGGGGGTATAAGGCATTTCTGGGGGCAGAGTGGCAAGCCTGGGGGCAGATGTGCATAACTGGGGGGGGCAGGTTGACAAATAAAAGGAAATAAAAATATATTTTTCTCAATCATAGCTTTTATTAAATATGAAAATTAGTTTACATGAATTAATATTTACTAGTAAAACTTTTTTCCTATAGGGTAGTCTTATATTCAGGCTTTTTGTTTTTTTCCTAAATTAATATTTTGATTTTGGGGGGTCGTCTTATAATCAGGGTCGTCTTATAATCGAGCAAATACGGTAGTTCTTTCCATCAGATAAAGTGTCCGGTATGAGGGCTGCATGGACACTTACTTACTGTTATTATGTCTACACACCCCTTAATTTTCTTTCCCTCGCTTTTTTTTTCCAATGATGGGTTTATCTTAAAGCAAACAGTAGTGATGGTAGTGCAAGGTTTAGAAGATAGTAGCTCAAAAAACACACGTGGAATGACCCCCTATTCCACAAAGTGACAAAGTGCAAACATGTATATTCTGGTGCTTTAGCACCAGAAAAGTGTGGAGCACTAAAATAAATATTTTTTTAAAACTCACCCTTTATAAGTAGTTGCTGGGTGGTAACCTGTAAACGAAAAAACAGAAATACAAAAATAATAGTGCAGTATGTCTGTGTAGGATATATATATATACTATCTATTTCTATATAGAGTGCATACTCACAATTTACACGGAGCCTTTAAAAAAAGCGATCCTGAAAATCACACGACTGTGCCCTTAAGGCGGCACTTTCCTTAACGTCTCTCTGTGGTTATTTTCCTCCTTTGCTCTGAGCCATAAAATTACCTGGCTGTGAGTGTTGTGGCTTGTGCCTAATATAATGTAGGCAGACCCTTCTTTGAAACAGGTAGCAGCTGTAGCACACCAGCTGTACCACACCCTCCCAGTGTTCCCCGAGGGGTGTCTGGTGGCCTTGACAGGCGTAGTTAGTGTTATTACCGGCCTTTTGTCACCCTATCCCTTTTCGCTCTTTCCCTCCCCTCGCTTTCCATTTCCCCTTGCCCATTTCCCGTCCCTCCCCCTCTTTTTCCTTCTCTTTTCTTCTTCTGTCGTCTTCCTCTCCTTCCTTCTTTCTCTGTCTTTCTTTGTTCCTTTCTCTTCGTCTCCTCCTTGACCCCTTGCAGCCCTTCGCATTATGTCGCCTCCCGTCCGCGGAGATCTAACATTCCAACTTGCTTCATAAATTGAGGAAGGGCTGGATTGATGTTGCATTTGTACAAGAGACTCACTTTCATGGGACCCGTATACCTAAGATCACTAACCGGCACTATCCCACCGGTTTCCCCAGTAATAACCTGCTAGCCATAACTAAAGGGGTAGCCACTCTCATCTCTGGAGGGGTGCCCTTCCAGGAGCTGGATACCTGCATAAACCCAGATGGGAGACATCTCTTGGTGAAAGGGGCTATTGCGCACCAGAAATATACCTTTGCTAATGTCTACTTGCTCAAACTTGGTCAGCATGTCATGCTACACACTATTTTGCGAGAACTTACCGACTTTGAGAAGGGGATTTTAGTGTTAGGGGGAGACTTTAATGTGATATTACACCCTACCTTCGATACTTCTTTGGGCAGCACACGGACTCCCCGAGACATCTCCCTCCTCACATCACATAGACTGGTCGATTGCTGGAGGGCACTGCACCCCACTAGCAGGGACTACACCTTTTTCTTCGTACCACATCACTCCTACTCGTGTATCGATTACTTTTTCCTTCCTTGCCAGCACACCCCTTTTTGTGTCAGACTGATATAGGGTTATCTACGTGGTCAGACTATGCTCCTGTGACTTAAGACTCACCTCTCGTGTGTCCCTCCGAGTGCTCCTGGAGCCTCAGCGAATCCAACGAAAGACTTTGTTATACGAGCATTGGATTAAGACCGGAAAATATCTGCCAGTTCCCGAGACCCACTTATGTCCCCAAAATCCGCTCCTCCAGTGGTCAGGCGCGTTTTCTCCCCTTGGATGTCTCCTAATGTTTCCAGGATTGTTAGAAAAACAAGTAGAAGAACTAGATAATCTACTAGTGGAGGAAATAGCTAGAATGACAGTGAAAGGGGATGTTATAATTATGGATGACTGGGGGCGTGGCCTGCATGGCAACCTGAACAGTCGCAAGGGGAGAGAGCTCTGCTGATCCAGATCTTTACTGCACGCCATCTGCATCAATCCGTGGTGATATTTCCACATCCTACAAGTTTTTGTGTTCCCTACGAAATGGCTACCTCCCGATCGCGCAAATTATCTATTATGCCGGGTTATTTTGAGTCGAAGTCTCGGAAGAAAGTTCTCCCTCCAGACTCGGGCCTACCTCGTGCGCCTGACGATGACTCAGATGCCTCCACTGGCTTACCATCTGTGCCGCGTTCTGACGCTTCGTCTCCACGTCAAGCCTCACCGCTGGCTTTGCTCGATGATCATCCTGAGGAACAACTTACCTCGCATACGATGCGATCGCTTTTGCAAGACATGAGGATGCAGTTGAAACAAGATCTGCAAGATATTATCACTTCTCTCCGTCACGATGTTGACGCCATTGGTGAGCGCACTGACCAGCTTGAAAGACGAATGGATGACTTTGCGGACGCACATAATACTCTTACTGAAGAATTCTTCTCAAGCTGATCTGCCTGCCTATACTCAACAACTCTTTAAAGTCCTTTTGGGAACTGACGAGACTCAGGAGATTCGACTGGATCACCTCCACAGGGTCGCCAGACCACAATCGGTTAAAGCTAACGTGCCGCGCGATGTTCTTACCAGAGTTCATTATTTTGATATTAAAGAACAAATTATGCAGGCGGCCCGCCGCAAACCTGACTTACCTCCGCGCTTCCGTGATGTGCAGCTCCTCACCGATTTATCCCAACTCACACTACAACGCAGGCGGCTGTTTTCACCGATCACGACACTTCTTCGCTCTCATCAGATCCCGTACAGATGGGGCTACCCGGTACGTCTCTACGTTTCCAGAGAGGGCTCAACATCTACAATCTCTACGCCTGAGGAAGGCATGCATATCCTACATACCTGGGGCCTTACTACCGACCATCCGCCGTCATCTCCACACGCCGACACCACCCGGAACCGCTCGTCTTCACCAAAGAAACTTTGCCGAGAATGGACAGTTCAATCGAAGACCTGAATCTCCGCTGCATTTGTCCTTCTCATCTTAGTCTCCGTTTGGACTGGTAGTCCTAATCAGCTAAGTCATATCTGACTTTATTTTATATGTTCTTTCTTTTTTTTACTCCACGGTTTATTATTATTATTTCTGGATTTGGTGGTCGTTCTCCCAGAGCATCTTCTGTTCCACTCTAGCTCACCACGTATCCCCGTTGTGCTATCTACTGATTTAGCACATGACCGCTTCTACATGGTTTCATTGTTCTCGTTTTTTGTTTGTTTTCTGTTTTAAATACCATTTACCTCCATTTTATTATTTCATGACACATGATGCCTTCTTCTTACATAGGGCACGACTGCCCAGTGTTGAAACTTGCTCTGAGGTGTGGCGTCTCCCCGCGGGCGCAGGCTATCCACTAGATTTAATTTTGTGCACTTATATTTCCTCTTCCGCTCCCCATGGCTACACTTAACTTGCTTTCTTTGAATGTTAAGGGGCTTAATTCTCCCCACAAACGTAAAATGCTATGGGAGGAGGCCAAAGCCTCTAAGGCTGACATTATATGTGCTCAGGAAACCCACTTAAAAAAAGGTCCACATTCTCCCACTCTCTACTCTAAAACGTTTACCTGGCAATACCACTCAACGGCTGCCACTAAGACAGCTGGAGTATCGATCTTGCTCTCCAAGAGCTTAGCATTTACTCTTCACCACAAACTTGCTGATCCACGGGGACGATACCTCATCCTCATTTGCACAATTAATTCTTTGATATATACTTTAGCCTCTTTTTATGCTCCGAATACTTGTCAATCCTCCTTTTTCTGCTCTTTTTTAGAGAAATTAGATCGTTACAAAAAGGGCCAGTTAATTCTTTGTGGTGACCTTAACTCCCCTCTTGATTTGTCCCTAGAGACTTCGACGACACGACAAACTTCCCACACGAAACACGTCCTTAAAACGAGTTCTGACTTGACTGCCCTACTTCATTCTCACATGCTGTTTGACGCTTGGAGGGTCCTTCACCCGGGGGAGAGAGATTATACCTTCTTCTCCTCCCCGCATAAATCGTACTCCCGTTTGGACTATATTTTTTTCGGATAAACTATCTCTTCAAAAGGTTCTTTCTTGCCAAATCGGTGTAATCTCTTGGTCGGACCATGCTCCGGTCCTGCTCAGTATTAAGATAGCTAACCCAACCTCGGGCAGGGGGACATGGCGACTAAATGACACTCTCTTGCAATCTTCCACTAATAAAACACAACTCCAATCTGACCTATCCCAATACTTCCATGACAATCATTCAGATGACGTGCCCATTGAGACAATTTGGAATGCACACAAAGCCGTTATACGCGGGCGCCTAATAAGCCTTTCAGCTCATGCTAAAAAACAATATACTTTCTCCCGTGAAACCTTACTATATAAATTATATGATTTAGAGATACTTAACAAGCTAAACACCACAGATTCTCTCATAAAAGAGATTAAACGTACCCGTCAGCAACTTGCGGATCATGATTCCCAACGCACATCTTACATGTTGATGAAGTTGAAACAACGCTTTTATGCCAAAGGCAACAAAGCGGACACACTCTTAGCTAGAAAATTAAGACTTACAGTGGCTTCCTCTAGACCTTCTCACTTAAAAGACCACATGGGTCACCTGATCTCCAACCCCTCCGCTATGGTCGAAGTCTTTGCAGATTTTTACGCCAAACTATACAATATCCGTTCCGACACCTCGACTCACCAACCATCTACCTCAGATATTAATTCCTACTTAACTTCCATCCGCTTACCGACTATCTCCCCTGAGGTTGCCGATAGCATTAATACTCCCATCGAATTGAGGGAAATTGAGAGAGCGGTGGCCCAACTAAAAACCCACTCGGCACCAGGCCCTGATGGTTTCACTTCTTCTTATTACAAAACTTTTCTCCCTACATTAGGTCCTTATTTGTTAGCCTTATTTCGTTCATATATGACTTCAGGCACTATTCCACCTGAGAACTTACGAGCCCATGTGATTACGATACCCAAGCCTGGCAAACCAACCGACTCCAATTACAGACCAATTTCCCTCCTCAATTGTGATCTTAAGATATATGCCAAACTACTTGCCAATAGACTAGCTCCCCTTCTCCCCTCCTTGCTTCATCCGGATCAGGTGGGGTTTGTCTTGGGCAGGCAATCATCAGACAACACCCGTAAATTTATTAATCTTCTCTGGGAAGCGACAAAACGCAAATATCCTACCTTATTAGTCTCCTTTGACGCTGAAAAGGCCTTTGATAGGCTTCATTGGCACTATTTAAAAGCGACCCTTATTAAATTCGGCCTCCCCCCCCTTTTTGTTCAAGCTGTTTTTGCCCTGTACTCCAATCCTACTGCTTGTATCTCAATGATGGGTTTTCTCTCTTCCCCTGTCCAAATCACGAATGGTACACGTCAGGGATGCCCCCTGTCCCCTCTTCTCTATGCACTTGCGCTTGAACCCCTTGCGGAAAGCATCCGTTCTGACCCCTCTATCAAAGGTTTCCCTATCTCGGCAGACTCTGTCTGCACTTTAGGTTTATTTGCAGACGACATTTTAGCCTCCATCACTTCACCTACTACATCTTTACCGGCTCTCCTCCATCAGTTTGATACGTATGCCAAAATATCTTATCATAAAATTAATATTGCTAAAACACAAGCCATCTGCCTTAATATGACGCACGCATACACTACACAACTCATTACACAATATCAATTTGATTGGAGGGACTCTTATCTCACCTATTTGGGAATTAAATTGCCTAAAAATATCCACTTGCTCAATGAGGTCAATATTGTTTCCATATGGAAACAAATTAAATCTGATATTTTCCTTTGGAGTCAGTTTGAACTCTCTTGGTTGGGGCGAATCAATGCCCTTAAGATGTCTGCTCTTCCTAAGCTATTATATGTTCTACGTACGGTGCCTGTGGCTCCTCCCCCGATGCTGTTACATTCCATACAAACTTATTTTGTTAATTTCACTAAAATCAAGGGTAAATCACGGATCACTAACCGAACCCGTTTTGTCCCTAGGCTTCAAGGTGGTCTAGGTATCTCGCATATATTATCTTATCATGAGGCCTGTATATTATCTCAGGCCTTAATGTTTCATTCCACTTCCAACACTCCGGTTTGGGTTACACATGAGGATGCTATCCTCTCGCCCTATACAGTCTCTCAACTCTTATGGACAAAACGCACATACCACCCTCCTCTCCCGGACTTACCTCCTACGACTGCCTATATGTTGACCATTTGGACGAAAACCCTCCGACGTTTTCCTTCCCTCGCTAGGTTTTTTCCTTTTACGCCTTTAGAAACATTGGAACTTCTCATTCCTAATTTCACTTTACGCAACTGGCTTCGCCCAACACTAAAGACCTTGGGTGACCTATATCAAGGTAATACTTTAGCTCCTTTCAGCCATCTTACTTGCACACACAACATTTCACATCATGATTTTTTCAAGTACTTACAAATCCGTCATGCCCTTCACACCACGGTCACCCCAGTGACTCCATCTCCCCTTATTCTACACCCGATCTTAAAACTATTTAAGTCGGCTCCGAGTATTAAGGGAGCAATTTCATGTTGGTACTCCCTTTTGCTTTCCAGGTTTACTAGCACTAAATTATCTCACATGCAGGCATGGGAGAGGGAGTTGCAGACCACGCTAGAATCCTGGTTAGAAGCTGAATCAATGATGCAGGGTGTTTCCCATTGTTTGAACCATCTGGAACTCCACAAAAAACTTAGCTGTCGTTGGTACCTGACGCCGGTCCGCCTTTCCTTTATGGTCACTGGTTACTCCAGATCTTGTTGGAGAGGTTGTGGCCAAGATGGCACAATGTTACACATGTGGTGGTCTTGTCCTGTATTAATTCCATTGTGGAGGAAGATATTTTCCATTATCAGTTCCCTACTTCATATTAGATTAGACCCTCTCCCGGAAACTGCACTACTACATTTGTTCCCTGAGACCCCCCCCTAGTCCTGTCCGTAAATTGGTCGTCCATTTTTTTATAGCTGTAAAGTTATGTATTGCACGCTCGTGGAAATCTGCCACCCCTCCACTTCTATCTGAGGTTTTGACTGTCTTGGATAGGCACTGCTCCTTAGAAAAGATGTCACATCAATCCTCTCTTTCCTGTGAACTATATCAAAAAATTTGGTTTCCCTGGCTCAATAATCATGATACCATTTCCCTTGATGACTGATTCACGCATTTATTTACATTATGTCCATTACTGTGTTTATTGCTTACAGTCCCGCCTGACTTTTTTATGTTTTGTAATACCTTTTTATGTTTCGTAATACCTTTGTATTTACTCTTTTTACTTACATCAGCATGTTCAATGGCTTCTACACTCATCGTGAGTGGTCCTACTGTAGGGGTTGACCGCGCTCTCGTATTTGACATACTTTCCTCCCACGCCATCTCCCACTATGCCATGCATTGTATCTTGACCAAATCTCGCCGGGTTATTTGAGTGGACCCTCGCACTGCATGGTAATATGACGATTCTACACCTCACTTGGTTTCTTTATTTTGCCATGAGTTTTAACACATGTGTTGCCTTCACATGAGTCATTTTGTATTTCCAATGTTATTTTAGTTTTTTTTATTTTGTTAGCCCCTTGGGCATCTAGTTTGCGGTTTGTTTTTTTTCTGTTTAGAAAAACTAAAAAAAGATTTAATTCGGATTCATCATTTTTCACTCTGTACTGATTTCATGACAACATACCGCACCAGCCTGCAGGCTCACTCACTTTTATTTGTCGATATGGATCCATTGTATCTTTGCTTGTTTCTTTCTATATCATTGTATCTTATTATGGGTTCCTCTGTACATATTCCGCAGCATTTCATGGGATCATTTTCCTTTTTCGACTGCGGACACTAGATGTATGTATTTTCATTCTTTTGTCTAAGAATCCGAATAAAAATTTTATTTATAAAAAATAATTATGGATGACTTTAATCTCCCTGATGTAAACTGGGAAACGAAAGTAGCTGGTTGTACCAGGAGTGCGGATATTCTAAACGACTTACTGGGATTATCTTTAAAACAGGTAGTTGAGGAACCAACTCGTAAGGAGGCCATATTGGATTTAGTGTTCACAAATGGAGATTTGTTAACAGATATTTCTGTAGGTGAAAGTTTGGGATCTAGTGACCATCAGTCTCTGTGGTTTAATATACGAACAGTGACTCAGTCACACCACACAAAAACAAAAGTTTTAGATTTTAGAAAAGCTGACTTTTCTAAAATGAGAAAATGTATAGAGGAGTCATTATCAGACTGGCACAATTTGAATGGTGTTCAGGAGAAATGGGATATTGTAAAAGCTATTTTATTGAAGATAACAGAAAATTGTATTAGGCTGGTCAGTAAGAGTAAAAAATTAAGGAAACCGCTGTGGTACTCTGCAGAAGTGGCCAAAATCGTGAAAGACAAGAAGTTAGCCTTTAGTAGATACAAAAATACCCAAAGTGAGGAAGATAGACAGATCTATAAAATTAGGCAGAAAGAGGCAAAGAAAGTTATAAGAACTGCCAAATCACATGCAGAAGAACTAATTGCCCTCTCAGTAAAAAATGGAGATAAAACATTGGAAAGTAGTGAATGTTGTGCCCATTCACAAAAAAAGCAGTAGGGAGGAGTCGGGCAACTACAGGCCAGTTAGTCTTACATCTGTAGTGGGGAAATTAATGGAAACAATGTTAAAGGAAAGGATTGTTGAACATCTGAAGTCACATGGGTTTCAAGATCCAAAACAACATGGGTTTTCCTCAGGAAGATCTTGCCAAACAAATCTTATTGATTTTTTTTGATTGGGTGACTAAAGTAATTGATCAAGGTGGTGCAGTAGACACTGCGTATCTGGATTTCAGTAAGGCCTTTGACACTGTCCCACATAGAAGACTTATAAATAAACTGCAATCTCTGGGTTTAGATCCCAATGTTGTTGAATGGATTAAGGAGTGGCTGAGTGACAGACAACAGAGGGTTGTAGTGAATGGCGTATATTCAGAACAAGGTCTTGTTACCGGTGGGATACCTCAGGGATCTGTACTTGGACCCATTCTCTTTAATATTTTTATTAGTGATATTGCAGATGGTCTTGATGGAAAGGTATGTTTATTTGCTGACGACACAAAAATTTGCAACAGGGTTGATGTTCCTGGAGGAAGAAGCAAAATGGCAAACGATCTAGGAAAACTGGAAAAATGGTCAGAGCTGTGGCAATTGGCATTTAATGTAGATAAATGCAAAGTAATGCACCTGGGGCATAAAAACCCAAGGGCAGAGTATAGAATATTTGGTACTGTCCTAACCTCAACGTGTGAGGAAAGGGATTTAGGGGTAATTATTTCTGAGGATTTAAAGGTAGGCAGGCAATGCAGTAGAGCAGCAGGTAATGCTAGCAGAATGTTTGGTTGTATAGCAAGAGGTATTAGCAGTAGAAAGAGGGAAGTGCTCATGCCGTTGTACAGATCACTGGTGAGACCTCACTTGGAGTATTGTGTACAGTACTGGAGACCGTATCACCAGAAGGATATAGAAATGTTGGAGAAAGTGCAGAGAAGGGCTACTAAAATGGTTTATGGATTACAAGATAAACCTTACCAGGACAGGTTAAAGGATCTTAACCTATATAGCCTGGAAAAAAGACGGGACAGGGGGGATATGATAGAAACATTTAATTACTTAAAGGGAATCAACAAGGTAAAGGAAGAGAGTTTATTTAAAAGGAGAAATACTACCACAACAAGAGGACACAAGCATAAACTAGAGGGGCAAAGGTTTAATGGTAACATCAGAAAATATTACTTTACGAAAAGGGTAGTGGACGCATGGAATAGCCTCCCAGCAGAAGTGGTAGATGTTAATACAGTAAAGTCATTTAAGCAAGCATGGGATAGGCATAAGGCCAAGCTAGATATAGGATAAGGGCAAGTACTAAAGGAAAGTACTCAGAGGTTGGGCAGACTGGATGGGCCTACTGGTTCTTATCTGCCGTCACTTTCTATGTTTCTATGTTTCTATGTTTCTATATGGGATTATCTAACAGTTGCCCGGGGGAAATGGAACACCTTCCCCAGGCAGGATGGCAGGGATAACAAAGTATCTTGAAAAAACTATACATAAGACGCTCTCTGCAGAGGAGGTGACCTTCCTTGATGCCCCGATCACACTACCGGAGCTGATGTTGGCCATCAAGACCTCCCAGACGGTGAAGTGCCTGGGACCAGATGGACTCCCATTGAAATATTATTCACAGTTCAAACAGCTCTTGGGCCCTCATTTTGTAGAAGCTTTAATTCTATTTTAGAAGGCGGCCATATCCACGGTCACACAATGGTGGCCTTGATCACCCTCATCCAATGAAGGCAAGGACCCAGAGCAATGCGGTAGTTACTGTCCCATATCCCTTCTCAACTCATACTTGAAACTGTTCGATAAAATTCTGGCCAATCGTAAGAAGCTTGTCATGCCCTTCTTAGTCCACTCACCAAATGGGTTTCCTCCTCGGTCGGGAAGCCCGAGAGCATTATCTGGGCCCTTGCCCTAATGTACTATGCGAAACACACTTCTACCCCAACTATCTTGCTTTCTACTGATGCGGAGAAAGCTTTTGATAGAGTGGACTGGTCTTTTATGATGTCCACTGTAGCTCACATGAGTTGTGGCCCGGGACTGCGTGCCTGGATCCAATCTTTATACCTACCCCCCACCATTAATGGTTCCCTCTTGGACCCCTTCCAAATTCGTAACGGGACCGGCCAGTGGTGCCCACTGTTCCCACTGCTCTTTGCGCTCTTGCTAGAGCCGTTCCTACAGGCTGTCCAGATGAACCCTTGTTAGGAAAGTTACTGTTGAGGAGTCCAGGATGCAGGATAGAGAGTGGTGAGAATGGAGGCCGAGGTCAGGGTTATGGAAGAAGGGTAAACAAGAAGGATACCAGCAAACAGCAAAGTCGAGGTCCAAAGCTAGGGTCAGGATACCAGAGAAGTAGCAGGAAGGTCAGACAATACGGAGTCAGCAACAGAAAGGACAACAGCAAGGAACACTAGGTAGCACAGCACTGGTAGCACAGCACTGCACAGAACGGTCCAGCACAGCAGCTCTAAAGGAATCAAAACAACTGAGCAATGAGCAAAGGCTCAATGTGTCATGTTCCACCCTTCGCAGACTTGAATACTCAAATCTTTGTCCTGCTCGTTTCCTTCTGTAACCACTAGTGACCACCCGTCTCACTCTAAAGCACCCTAACCTAATTACCCTGTTCAGCTGCACCTTGTTACCTGATCAGCCGGCCTATTTAAACCTACCCTCCAGTCAGGTTATTTGCATTGAAGTTAGTGGACCATTTTGCTCTGGCCCTGTACCTGATCCTTACTTGCTATTGGCTTCCTTCGTACCTCATCCTGACTTGTTCCTGGCTTCCTTTTGTACCTGTTCCTGGCTTCCTTCGTACCTGATCATGCATTGTTCCTGGCTTCCAGCAAGCGCCCTGCCAGTGGGCTCCCAAGCCGAGCGCCTCATCCAGAGGGCTACCTGCCGTGCGCCCCATCCAGAGGGCTTCCTGCCAAGAGACTTACCACCTGCCCTCTGATATTCTTTATGCCACCCTGATATGCCGTTCTGCCCCCCTCCCAGGGCCGGCCCTATAATGGGGCAGACTGGGGCAATTGCCCCAGGCGGCACTTTAGAAGGGGCAGCACTTTGCCGCCCCAAGCGTTTTTTTTTTGTTTTTTTTTTGAAGCGGAGGAGAGAGAGAGAGAGGGGCACCGAGTGGTTTTCGCTTACCCGCTCGGCGCCCCTCTCTCTCCTCTGCAGCGAGTCTCCCTGTTCGGTCCCGGTGCCGGCTTGTAATGCAGAGCGCCGGAAGTGACGTCAATTTCCGGCGCTCAGCATTACAAGCCGGCACCGTGGCAGAGCAGGGAGACTCGCCGCAGGACTGTTTAAAGGTAAGTACTGGGGGGGGATCGTAGATTATGGCGTCGGCGAAGTTTAAAATGCCCCCCCCCGGCGTCGGCGGGGGGGCGGCGTTTTAAACTTCGCCCCAGGCGGCGTTAAGTCTTCGGCCGGCCCTGCCCCCTCCCCCAGACTTACCAATGTATCCTCAGACTCCATGGTGTCTAGCGGGGCCAGCCTGTGGACGTCTGCTCAATGGGCGTAGACAACCTCTGCTGCTTCGTCAAAGCATCCGGGGGAAGTGCTGGCAGCATTGAAGTTATCTGTGCGTATCGAACAGGCAACGCAATGCGCTAAGGCAGCCTCAGCTATGCTGGCCGGTAGTTCCGCCGGGGCCACTTTAACGGCGCTAATGCTGAAATATATAAACAAACGGGTCCTGGTAAGCGCAGTGATAGTGTATGTAACAATTGACTGAGTGCTGCTAAAAACCAATAGACAGAGCTCCACAGTTGTCTTACTATAATAGATCAAGAAAAAAAGAAGGTAGTAGCACACATCAAAAAAAATAAAAGGGCAACACAATACTTCCCCTTATTGTTGTGGTAATTCCAGTTCTTCAGGTATGGTCAATTCCAGAACTCAATAACCCAGCAAGAAAAAACACAGGAAACATATTGTAGTGTAGTAATTAATATAACTTTAATAAATAAATAACATATCCACGCTTACATTTAAAAACCAGATCTGTAGTCCCAAAATATGTTCCTTAGTGCACCTGGGGCGGATCCTGTATGTGGCACACCCCCCCACACACACACACAAGATGCTTAAAACAGCATAACTACTATCATTACCTTATTTGCCCAAATATAGGCCGCACTTTTTTCTTTAAAGTGGAAGTGTGGCCTATATTCGGGGTCTAGCGCAGGAATGCGCAATTCGTATCAGCCGACGCCCGGGACATGCAGTTCCGGGCGCCGGGCAGGCAGCAGGGTTAGGATACAGATCCCCCGCAACGCTCCAGGGGACCTTCATCCTACTCTCCAAGACGCTGAGACAGCCTCCCGTGCCGGCATCCCCACGTGGAAAGTGCCGGCAGGGGAGGCTGTCTCAGCGTCTTGGATTGTCTAAGCGCATCGTGCAGACATTCACCGGCTGCGGCGATGTGCGTAAACGACCTCCGCTGCCGGGAAGTCTGCTCGATGTGCTTTAACAATTCTCCAATTCTCCAATCCGCATAGCCCCAAAATAGGCTAACGAAAATGCACACCTCAAACTTTGATTTGTAAACCGACCCTAAAACAAACACCCCAAAAGCTCCACCGTTACCGCCCTCCTACCATCAATGGAACCCTTCCCCCTCCTTCAACCTTTCAACGCCTGTCGGACCGCAAATTCTTTGGTGCTGTCTGGAACCCCTGTCAGTTTAAATAAGAAACTAAGGCCTGACAACCGCGCCGAAGCCGAGGAAGGAGACACCCCGGAGGCCTCCCACCCACACAGAAGGGATAACAGACCTCGTATCCAAGCCCAGCGACCATGAAAGACGCCATTCTCCCATTCCAGCGCTGCCCACTCGACCCACACTTTACTATACCGCCCCCATGTGGCCCTGGAAACCGAGCTCCGAATCCAATGTATCACTCGTCTAGGCCAAGAGCCCACAGGTCCGTCCAGATGAGGTGCCGCAGCTTGAAACTCCACCCACTGAAAGCGAGATATTTTTTACCCCTGGAATGTGCATTGCCCTACAGGTCACATTTAAGCCCAGACAATGCAATACCATCTTACGCAAGAGGCGAACCACTGGAGAAAAAGATGCTGTCAACCGTTGATGGCCTGCACTACCCCTAGGTTATCGCAATGAAAGATAATCTTCTTATCCCTCTATCCCACTATTGGGAACAGCTCGACAAATGACAGATTTTCTATAAGCCCCGCCGCCCTCCATGATTCAGGCCACTCCTCGGCCCACCAGCGTGTGCCCAGAATAGCCACAAACCCCACTGACCCCGCCGCATTGGTATACAAATTAGGGCTGCAACTAACGATTATTTTAATAATCGATTAGTTGGCCGATTATTTTGTCGATTAATCGATTAATCGGATAAAAAAATACATTATTTTAAATTGAAGAAAAATTGCAATAAAAAACGTACAATTTACACTTTCATCTCTTTATTGTAATGGCCTCTCTCTATTCACCTTCTTATTTTACTGACATAATAATAAAAGCTACAAGAACCCAAACACGGTGTTAATACAAAGTTATTAGTAAATATTAATTCATATGTTAACTATTTTTCATATTTAATAAAAACTGAGAAAAAAGCCTTGTTTAAATTTTTTATTTACCAAACTGCCCCCAGTTATGCACATCTGACCCCCAGCTTGCCACTCTGCCCCCATATATGCCTTATACCTCTTATATGCCAGATTCCACTGTGCCCCCTGATATGCCACTGTGCCCCCTGATATGCCTTATACTCCTTATATGCCAGTGATATGCAACTGAGCCCCCTGATATATCTTTTACCCCCAGATTTGTTTTATGCCCCCCTGATATGCCTAATATCGATATGTCTTATACCGCCTATATGCCACTGAGCCCCCTGATATACCTTTTACCCCCAGATATGTTTATGCCCCCCTGATATGCCTAATATCCATATGCCTTATACCCCCTATATGCCCTAAAAATTCATAATACCCCCCATACACCACTATAACTCACCCATACACCACTCTGGCTCTTCCCCCTCCCATACACCACTCTGGCTCCTCCCCCTCCCATACACCACTCTGGCTCCTCCCCCTCTCATACTCCACTCTGCCTCCTCCCCCTCCCATACACCACTCTGCCTCCTCCCCCGCCCATACATCACTTTGGCTCCTCCCCTCCCATACATCACTTTGCCTCCTCCCCTCCCATACATCACTTTGCCTCCTCCCCCTCCCATATACCACTCTGCCTCCTCCCCTCCCATACATCACTTTGGCTCCTCCCCCTCCCATACTCTACTCTGCCTCCTCCCATACACCACTCTGGCTCCTCCCCCCCATACTCCACTCTGGCTCCTCCCATACTCCACTCTGCCTCCTCCCCCTCCCATACATCACTTTGGCTCCTCCCCCTCCCATACATCACTTTGCCTCCTCCCCCCTCCCATACTCCACTCTGCCTCCTGTGAACCTCCGTTTCTGACAAGACACCAGGGAGCCGGGTAGAGAGGCAGAGTGGCGTATGAGAGGGGGAGGAGCCAAGGTGGTGTATTGGAGGGTGGCTCCCATACACTCCTCTGACTCCTCCCCCCTCCCATACACCGCTCTGCCTCTCTACCCGGCTCCGTTACTGAAGGCACTTTCATTGCAGCTTCATAGAAGCCACACTGTAAGTGAATGGCGGTAACGGAGTCTGTCTGTGCGATGCAGACCCTCACCGGCTATCAGAGAGGATGATTCTCTG
The DNA here is from genome assembly GCF_027358695.1 of Spea bombifrons. Classification (NCBI taxonomy): domain Eukaryota; kingdom Metazoa; phylum Chordata; class Amphibia; order Anura; family Pelobatidae; genus Spea; species Spea bombifrons. Next base: position 14,423,591 of record NC_071090.1, read on the forward strand.
TTAGCCGGTGGGGGTTTGCATCGCACAGACAGACTCCGTTACTCACCTTCACTTACACTGAGGCTTCTATGAAGCTGCAGGGAAAGTGCCTGTCAGTAACGGTGCCGGGTAGAGAGGCAGAGTGACGTATGGGAGGAGGGAGGAGGCAGATGGGAGGGGGAGAGAGACGGAAGTGAGAGACCGGCCGACAGTGAGGGGAATCCAGGTCCCCTGCAGCGTTGCGGGTGATCTGGATTCCGGTGTTATAATCCGATCTCTGTTTGAGGTCGGATTATATAAGAAGAGGGGTTTTTCAGAGCATTTGCTCTGAAAAAAACCTCTTTTTGTAATCGATAAAAATCGATCCGATTAATCGATGATGAAATTCGTTGCCAACGATTTTCATAATCGATTATTATCGATTTTATCGATTAGTTGTTTCAGCCCTAATACAAATGCAACTGAGCGTTGGAAACCACAGGGGCCTGCCAGTAGACCCTTCCATTGTACGAATCTAAAGAGGTCACCCATGCCATTAAGTCATCCCTCAAGGGGAGGGTGAGCAAGATATAATGCTGTGGTTTTTGTACCCCAGCTGTCACCACCGCCAGCCGCCTACTAAAAACTCTACCCATGGGCAATACCCTGCAAGCAAAATTAAGCTTCCCCAACAATGATTGCAGTTGGCAGAGTTGAACTTTCTGAAGACCTCGCATTCTCGCCACCGAGCCCTTGAGGTCGGAACAACTTGTCCGACGGCAACCTACACTCCATTGCCAGGGAATCAATTTCAATTCCCAAAAAACTGAGACACGTCGAAGGACCCTCAGTCATTTCTGCTGCCAGCGGAACACAAAAACGCCGCATGACCACTTGGACCATTTCCAACAAGTGGAGTCCCCCGAACCTGCGGCACTGATACAGAGAAAATCATCCAAATAATGGAGGATGGAAGACGCACCCGACTCCACTCTTACCACCCACTCAAGGAAGGTGCTAAAACGTTCGAAGTAAAAACAAGATATCGAGCACCCCATAGTCATATCCACATAAAACGGGCCCTCAAACTGACATCCAAGCAGATGGTGGCACGCCGGATGAACAGGCATCAATCGAAATGCCCCCTTACCTGCATCTCTCACCGGTTTTATGGCCGCATCAAAGGATGCATAGGAGACCCTGAATAATTCAGATGCAATGTCGTCTTTCACTGAACCAGACTATGACTCGCTGCATGGCTGCTGGACTCCAGCCGCCCCGGGCAGTGACGAGCCCGACGGAATGCCCTACCCAGCCGTGCCCGGCTGCTTCCACGCGGACCGAAGCTGGCTATCTACGCCCCCAGTGTAAACCCTGCGGCCGCAACACACTCCCAACTATCTAACAACCCCTTTGGCCCCTGCAATAACTCTCTGACTCCATGACCACTAGAGAGGGGAGGGGTATACTCACGCTCTAGTGACTGGCAGCCCGGCTGAGGCGCCGTCTGTTCAGGAACACCGCCATGTGAAGATAAAAACCCGGAATGACCCTCCTGATCTGTTCCTCCACCGCGTTGCGCATGATTCACCAAGCTAGCCGGCTGGTCATTCTGCAGGGGAGGAGTAGGTAAGAACACAGGACCCCCAGCCCCCAAACAGATAAGCCACCACAAGGTGCCGTGACACAGGGACCCAGCTGTGTGGGGAAAACCTCACAACCAGCTGAAGGAATGTCATGGGCAGCTCCCCCCATAACTTCGCAGGCAGCAAGAGGTAAGCGGGTCTCATAGGGTAAAATGGGGCAAACCCAGCACCGATGGCTAGGCCCAGGCAATTCCCGAATACGCCGTCCCCTCTCCGGGATGGGGTCGCCCTCTGTGTCGCCCTCCTGGGCCTACTTACCCCCCCCCGCTTCCGGTATCGGCTCCGAGAACTGTGCGGCACAACGGTGGGACTTTCTCTTCGGCATGACCTGAAGAGATCAAGGACGTGACGTCACGACCGGACAAAATGCTCACGTATCGCCCTGCCACCGTCCTTATCCGCAGCCCTAAGAACATCGAATTAAGGTCCATTCCTAGTCAGGAGAAGCACAGTTCATTCAGGGGGTGAGTCTGTAAGCGATTGCTGGCCATTTGCCAAAAGGTGACAATGACCAGGACCACTGGAGGGACACCTTTTTATCTCCCCAGGGACCCCCACCCCAATAAAATTTACACAAGCTAATGGGCTAGCACTCCCCCGCACTCATACATGCCCCTGTCCATTTAACTTCGCCAATTCCCAGGGGCCTTTGACGATGGTACAGCATCCTACTGAGTAGGGTGACCACATCAGCCATGTTTTCCAGGACACATATAATTTGTACATATTGCTGACCAGACCAGATAAAATGCTGCCCTGCAGTATGGATAATGTATAACCAACTAATTGGTTCCCTTCCATGAGTCTATACATCCCACATACTGCAGGGCAACATTTTATCTGGGCTGGTCATCAATATGAAAAATGTATACATGTCCTGCAAAACATGGCCGATGTGGTCACCCAGAGACAGACATTGACAGTGGTATATAGTGATAGGAGTTATGCTGTACCACCATCAACTAGATTGTAAGCTTGCAAGAGCAGGGCCCTCTTCTCCTTTTGTGTGGTTTTATGTGATTTTTAATTTTACTGACTGAATGTAACAGCACTACAGAATCTGCTGGCGCCATATACATTCATATAATGTAATGTCTGGCTCGGTATACAGTGATGGGAGTTATGATCTACTTTAGAGGATAACTCCCATCACTATATACTGAGCCAGGCACTGATGGATACCTCCCACCACTATACACTGATCAAGACATTGACAATAGTGCAGTATAACTCTCATCACTCTCACACACTTACTAATGCTTTATCACCCTCCCATTCTCTCTCTTTCTCCCTCTCTTTCTCTTTTCCTTCCTCTCTCTTTCTCCCTCTCTCTCCCTCTCTCTCTTTCTCTCTCTCCCTCCCCTTTTCCCTTCCTCACTCTCTCTGTCTCTCACCTTCTCTCTCTCTGTCTCTCAGTGTCTTCCTATCTTTTATCTGTCACTGTCACTTTTCCTCCTCTTTGTTCTTCCTCTTAGCTCCTCTTCTTCTGTGTCCTTCTGGTGCAGTGTTCGCGGCTTCAGTGTTGTGTGCCGGGATATAATATCAATTCCCGACGCACATCAGCAGTTGGCGCGCACATCGTATAACAGACCTCCAGCTCCCTTGACTGATTTTAAGCCGTTTAGAGGAAGATCTTTGATCTCCCCAACCAAACCTCTTCCTCTAAAGGCAGACATTGTAGTCCGTCTCTGGAGGGGTGCACACCTGATGCTGGCTTGGAGGCACCCCCTGATGAGTAGAACCCGGGGCGGACTGCCCCCCGCCTCCCTAGGTACACTACTGGTCTGAATCCTGGGATTGCAGCAGCGATACTGCTATCACTGGCTTTCGTCCTGAGAGTGTAGATGTCTTCTTTCAGCTCCTCCCCCATGAAATGTCGATACGGACGGCGCATTTTGCAATGGACAGCTTTTTGAGTCTTCTCAGCCTCTTTCCTTTAATGTCCAAACTCATTTGCATAGAGCATATTCCATTGAAGGTGTAGTTTCTCATTTATGTATATTCACTTCTCTACATTTATGAATTTATTAAACACTGCAGTCCTTCATAATAAAATTGTTCAATTAAACGATCATGATTATCACAAAAGTGAGTACACCCCTCACATTTTTGTAAATATTTTATTATATCTTTTCATGTGAAGAAATGACATTCTGCTACAATGTAAAGTAGTGAGTATACAGCTTGTATAACAGTGTAAATTTTCTGTCCCCTCAAAATAACTCAACACACAGTCATTAATCTCTAAACCTTGGCAACAAAAGTGAGTACACCCCTAAGTGCAAATGTCCAAATATGTCTCATTTGTGTTACAGTCTCAGGTTGATTGAGGAGCAGGTGTGTTATCGCTCTCAGAACTCTCTGAGATCTACATAAAGATGGCCTAGGCTATAAGAAGATTGCCAAGACCCTGAAACTGAGCTGCAGCACGATGGGCAAGACCATACAGCGGTTTCACAGGACAGGTTCCACCCAGAACAGGCCTCGCCATGGTCGACCAAAGAAGTTGAGTGCACATGCTCAGTGCCATATCCAGAGGTTGTCTTTGGGAAATAGACTTCTGAGTGCTACCAGCATTGCTGCAGAGGTTGAAGGGGGTAGCCTGTCAGTGCTCAGACCACACGCTGCACACAGCACGAAGTTGGTCTGCGTTGTTGTCGTCCCAGAAGGAAGCCTCTTCTAAAGATGATGCACAAGAAAGCCCGCAAACAGTTTGCTGAAGACAAGCACTAAAGACAAGACTAAGGACATGGATTACTGGAACCATGTCCTGTGGTCCGATGAGACCAAGATAAACTTATTTGGTTCAGATGGTGTCAAGCGTGTGTAGCGGCAACCAGGTGAGGAGTACAAAGACAAGTGTGTCTTGCCTACAGTCAAGCATGGTGGTGGGAGTGTCATGGTCTGGGCCTGCATGAGTGCTGCCGGCACTGGGGAGCTACAGTTCATTGAGGGAACCATGAATGCCAACATGTACTGTGACATACTGAAGCAGAGCATGATCCCCTCCCTTCGGAGACTGGGCCGCAGGACAGTATTCCTACATGATAACGAACCCCAAACACACCTCCAGGGCCGGCCCTATAATGGGGCAGACTGGGGCAATTGCCCCAGGCGGCACTTTAGAAGGGGCGGCACTTTGCCGCCCCAAGCGCTTTTTTTTTTTTTTTTTTTTGAAGCGGAGGAGAGAGAGAGAGAGGGGCACCGAGTGGTTTTCGCTTACCTGCTCGGCGCCCCTCTCTCTCTCTCCTCTGCGGCGAGTCTCCCTGTTCGGTCCCGGTGCCGACTTGTAATGCAGAGCGCCGGAAGTGACGTCAATTTCCGGCGCTCAGCATTACAAGCCGGCACCGTGGCAGAGCAGGGAGACTCGCCGCAGGACTGTTTAAAGGTAAGTACCGGGGGGGGTCGTAGATTATGGCGTCGGCGAAGTTTAAAATGCCCCCCCCCCGGCGGGGGGGGGACGGCGGCGTTTTAAACTTCGCCCCAGGCGGCGTTAAGTCTTCGGCCGGCCCTGCACACCTCCAAGACAACCATTGCCTTGCTAAAGAAGCTGAGGGTAAATATGATGTTCTGGCCAAGCATGTCTCCAGACCTAAACCATATTGAGCATCTGTGGGGCATACTCAAACGGAAGGTGGTTGAGCGCAAGGTCTCTAACATCCACCAGCTCCATGATGTCGTCATAGAGGAGTGGAAGAGGACTCCAGTGGCAACCTGTGAAGCTCTGGTGAACTCCATGCCCAAGTGGGTTAAGACAGCGCTGGAAAATAATGGTGGCCACAAAAAAATTCACATTTTGGGCCCAATTTGGCCATTTCCACTTAGGGATGTACTCACTTTTGTTTCCAAGGTTTACACATTAATGACTGTGTGTTGAGTTATTTTGAGGGAACACCAAATTTACACTGTTATAGAGGCTGTACACTCACTACTTTACATTGCAGCAGAGTGTCAATTCTCCTGTGTTGTCACATGAAAATATATAACAAAATATTTACAAAAATGTGAGGGGTGTACTCACTTTTGTGAGATACTGTACATATTCATGCTCACATGCACTCATACATACACATTTATGCTCACCTAAATTTACACATACACATCTGTGCTCACAAACTTACTCATATACATCCATGCTCACACACACATACACATACATGCTCACCTGCACTTACACATCTATGCTCACACACCATTTACACATACACACTCTGACACACATACATTCATGCTCACACACCCATACATGCATATTCACTCACTCACCTCAGCCGCAACTGGATTCAGCCACATTCTTGCCTCCCCTTTTGCACTTCCGCAAAGGGGTGGCGATTCCGGGCACACCCTCCCCATGATTGGAGGAACGGGCAAATGGCTATCCCCACATGGCAAGTGGCGTCGGCAGGGGGGGCCCCTACATCATGCTGTGCCCCCCCCCCGTGTGCCCCCCAGTTGAAATGCCGTCTTTTTTTTTTTGTAATAGACGCGTTTTGTAATAGATGCGGGCAGGGGGGCAACACTGAAGCCACGCCCACCGTCTTCCGCGCGCAGTGCACCAGAAGGACAGGACCCAGAAGAAGAAGAAGAGGAAGAACGAAGAGGAGGAGGAAAAGTGACAGAGGAAATGTAGGACAAGATTCAGGGAGAGTGGATTAGTGAGTGTGTGAGAGTCATGGGTGTTATGCTGAATGTTTGTGAATGAGGGTTTCAGATAGCATGAATGTGTAAGTGTGGGGGGATAGCATGGCATAGGGAGGCTGTGATCATATTCCTTTCATGCCCAGATTCCAGCATGTAGTGGCTGCCTAGGCATGATAGGAGTGTGATTGCTGTCATCAATTATTTTTTTGGTCCAACTTTGGTGTGTTAACACTTTTATTGCACAGAATAATTCAATAACAGTATTAATATATATATATATATATATATATATATAATTGCAAACAGCAATCACACTCCTATCATGCTAAGTCAGCCAGCACATGCTAGAACCTGAGCATGATAGGATTGTGATTGTTATATATATGTATATATATATATATATACTTGAGCACATCTCTTTTTTTTCTCTTTTTTTGTCTATCATGTTTTAATTGGTCTAATAAAATTTTGAATTTTTAAACCCTTATTTGTGGAGCTGGATCTTCTATCTACACTGTTATTTGGATTAACCGAGGATATGGCTCGGCCTTCTATCCCGTGCTCCCTGCAATTTGAAGCGTCTCTGCAAAACATCTAAATGGTGAGCTGGAGTTATCTTTGTTTTTTGTTAAATTTTTTTCTATATATACATATATATGCATATATACATATATATGTATATGCATATATACATATATATATGTATATATACATATATATGTATATATACATATATATGTATATATACATATATATGTATATATATATTAATATTGTTATTGATTTTTTTGTGTTTGGTGTTACTTTTAATAAAGCATTTTTTTTTGTTTGTTTTTCCGTTTTGGCCAAGTGAATGCTGAATTTTCAGTTTCAGTCCAGAATTTTCATTTCGGTGCATCCCTATTATATTCTATGCCAGTCACTAAAGTCGTAAGCCTACATCACATCAATGTTTCGCTTAGTATATAGTGATATGGGTTGTACTGCAGTATTGTCAGTGGCTGGCTCAATGTATAGACACACATTGACGGTGGTACCGCATAATCCCTAAGTAACTAATGATAGCAGTTACGCTGTACCCCTGTCAATGTTTGCCTAACCATAGAAACTAAACATAGAAAGTAATTCTAATCTATTAATAATATAATATTATATATAACTTAACCTCACTTTATCTTAGTGGGCTTGAGAGCGTCTGCTTAGAGTTAAACTAGAATACTAATATAGCTTTAGGTTTAGCATAGTAGTAGGATAGGCGCTTAGGCCCGTGTAAATTCAAAGTCTTTAATTTTTTTATCCCCCTTCTTTTAGTTTTTTTTTTTAGTTTTTTTTTAAACACTACACTACACACAGAATACAAAATTTGAAATAGATCCTCCTTTTGGGACTAACGAGGGACAAGCTCCATCTACCACCAGCACCACCACCAGTTCTAAGATGCAGCCTTTGCGTCAGTCTAATCGGCCAAGTAGGCCAAGCTCTCGCTTATCATTTGGGGAAGCATTGTAAAGGAAAGGCACCAAAAGCAGGCAGTAGTAGTGCTGCTAGGCCCACAAGCTCTATGGTTTTTTACGGAAAGCCTAAAGCACCAGAAGCACGTTCAAAGTTAAAGGGTAGCACAACTAGTACTTCTACTAGCCCAGTGAGTAAAAAGAAGTGCCTTTTGCCCCAAGTAGCATCTTCCCCATCCACGAGCAGCATGCAAGGTACCAAGCAGAGCCAAATTAGCAGCAAGACTCAGAGGGGTCCCAAACCAAAGCGATCTCATTCCTTTGTAGGGAAAACCACCACCACCCCCACCTCTACCGCCTCTACCACCACTAGTGCTGCGCCTATTGTTCCCACCGGTACCGCCACGCCATGTCCTCCTAGTACCTCTAGCAAGCCACCAAGTCCTTACAATATTTTTGTGAAGACAGTTAGAGAGAGGGCTACACATAGTGGAACTCCACCTTGCGAGGTAGCAGAGGAGCCTGAGACTGAGAGGCCAAGTGCAGAGTCTGTTCTTCCTGCTCGCACTACTACTAGTCACAAGTCTCACGACAATATCAGTCTTAGCTCCAGCCTAGCAGGAATTTCATTTGATCTGGCTAATGAAGAACTAGACTATGAGCCAGAGGAAGTAGAGGAGATGAGTGGTCAGGAATCCGATTCCTCAGGGAGCAGTGTCCAACTAGTGCACAATTTTCCCTTGAGCCTCCACCTTCTCCGCTACGATCATCACCATCACCACCACCAGCAGCAGCAAAACCTAGCAAATCTAAAGTTAAAGCAATTAGCAGTCCCAATATGGCCAGTACTGTTACCACCAGTCCCACCACCACTAGTTCTGCCTCTGTTCATCCACCCCGAGCAGTAGGAGCAGCACCCAAGGCACACTCCAAGGCTATGAGCGCCCCAATTTGGGAGCACTTTGAAAATGTTGAAGAAGGGCGCTATGGAAAGTGCAAACATTGCGGGAAGCTAATAAGCAGAAGGAAAGTGTCTGGCCATTTTACCAGTGCTAGCATGAAGCATCACCTCAGCACTCAACACAACGCTGTGCTATTGGGGAAAGATGCAGAAGTAAAACTTAGTGCAGGCAGCATAGCTGGTAGCTGTGGAAAAACCCCAACAGCTGCTTCTGAGCCAATAGCAGCAGCAGCAGCAGCTAGTGCTGGCAGCCAGAGACCAAGGCAGGTTGGAGCACTGCATGTCCAGCCCACCCTGGAACAATTTGTGGCATTCCAATCCAAAAGGTCAATGCCCAAACAGCAGGCCAATAAAGTAACGCGACTTATTGGTCAGTTCATTGCTGTTGGAGGGGCATCCTTCTCTATGATTGAAGGGGAGCCTTTCAAACAATTGATGGCGGCTGTGGCTCCACAATATACAGTTCCGTCACGTGACACTTTCAGCAGGAACATTGTCCCCTCATTGTATCGGTCCTGTGTTGCAGCAGTGAAAGAGGAGCTTTCCAAGGCTGCTGGCCAGTCTGTTCATTTCACAACAGATTTGTGGAGTGCACCTAGTGGGCAGCATGCCTTTCTTTCTTTAACAGCACACTGGTGGCAGCCCGGTGTGCCCAAGGAAGCTGCTGCAGCAGGCTACCGATCATTCCTTCTCCATGCAGAAGTGATGGATCAAAAGCACACTTCACAAAATATTCTGCATGCGATGAGGAAAATGTTTAGCCTTTGGGTGGGAGCAGAGGCAGGCACCAATGTTGAAGTTGGTTTTGTGGTAACTGACGGAGGTGCCAATATGGTGAAAGCGCTGCGAGATGGTCATATTGTTGGTCTGCGCTGTGCAGCCCACATCATCCATCTTGTAGTGAAGGCAGCAATATCAGAAGGAACTAATGTGGCAGCAGTAGTTCTGTCCCGCTGCAGAAAGATCGCTGGGCACTTTCACCATAGTGTTAAGGCTAGCCAACTTTTAAGGGAAGAGCAAGAGAGGACAGGTCTTCCCGTACACTGCCTACGTCAGGATGTCAGTACACGGTGGAACTCCACGTTAGACATGCTGGAGGGAATTTTGGAGCAGCAGAGGGCAATCCATAATCTTGCCTCAGAGCACAATATTGGCATTACATCTCCATTGAATAGGGAGGATTGGACAGTGATCGCCCAGCTAGTGGGAGTCCTTAAACCATTCAGGGATGCCACAGAAAATTTAAGCTCAAACACTGCCAGTCTGGCCCAGGTAATCCCAGTGTTCTCCCATCTAGGGAGCAAGATGGATGTGTTCCTTGAAAACCGTGAGGCTGTTCAAGGTGGCACTCTACATCCTGACGTAGCAGCCATAGTCAGGAAGCTGAAGGATCTGCTAAAAGTACACCTTCGCAAACGCATGGAAGAGAGTCCCGAAATGATGCTAGCGTGCCTTTGCGATCCAATTCAATGTTCTCAGTAGCTACCGGGAGCAATTGGTCAACAAGGTGCGTGACTGGCAGCGTAAAATGGGAATGCTGTCCGAGGAGGGAGAGGTGCAGGAGGAGGAAGAGATTATGTGGTCTGCTACTCCTAGCAGCAGCATCAGCAGCAGTGCCACAAGCATCACAACAACACAGCTGAGTGGAGCATCTGTATTTGGGAAGAGGCACTTGGGAGTATAGTTGGACCATCTGACAGAGCTAGCAGCAGAAAGGAGAGTAGTGCTGCTGAAATGGCCAAACTTTACCTCTGTGAAGTTCCTTCAGCACCTAATGTTGATCCTCTTAGCTACTGGGATGAAAAGAAGAGTGTGTGGCCTGCACTCTCATGGGTTGCGCAGCAGCTTCTATCATGTCCGCCAACCACTGTTCAAAGAGAGCGTGTGTTTTCTATGACTGGAAACATACTGAGTCCACAGCGCTCACGCATGGCACCTCATCTGATGGAGCAGATTGCCTTTCTTAAATTCAATCTGCCTAAATTGGGTTACCCAGCTCTTAGCTTGGAAAGTAAAAAATTTTTTTCTCTAATGTTTAAGGTAGTTTCTCCCCCTGGTTGCACATGTTTGTGGTGTGGCAACGTCTGCTACCTCCACCGGTGTAGCCAATTTACGCTAGGGCCTAGTGTCTGAGTTCTGGAAGTCCGCTCCCAAACGCCATGGACTGACAGACTTTGATGCTTTGCCCTGGGATGAAACAGGTGAGCGGGTCGTCAATTGCCCACTCATTCAACTTTCCCAATGCTGCTGCTGCTGGTTGTGGTGCCAGCGTCTCTTCTCTGCCAGTTCGCTTCCTGGCTAGTGTCATGCCTCAAATGTCCAAAATGTTTAAGGTAGTTTCTCCGTCTGGCTGCGTCTGTTTGCAGTGTGGCAACGTCTGCTACGTCCGCCGCTGTAGCCAGCTTACTCTAGAGCCTTGTGTCTGAGTTCTGTAAGTCCGCTCCCAAACGCCAAGGACTGACAGTGTTTGGATGCTTTGCCCTGGGGTGAAACAGGTGAGCGGGTCGCCAATTGTCCACTCATTCGCCTTTCCCAATGCTGCTGCTGCTGCTGGTGGTGGTGCCAGCGTCTCTTCAATGCCAGTTCCCTTCCTGGCTAGTGCCATGCCTTAAATGTCCCTAATGGTAAGGGCAGTTTCTCCCCCCTGGCTGCGTCTGTTTGCGGTGTGGCAACGCCTGCTACCTCCACCGGTGTAGCCAGCTTACGCTAGGGCCTTGTGTCTGAGCTCTGGAAGTCCGCTGCCAAACGTCTAGGACTGACAGTTGTTTGGATGCTTTGCCCTGGGGTGAAACAGGTGAGTGGGTCGCCAATTGCCCACTCATTCGCCTTTTCCATTTTTCAATGCTGCTGCTGGTGGTGGTGGTGGTGCCAGCGTCTCTTTTCTGCCAGTTCGCTTCCTGGCTAGAGTCATGCCCAAAATGTCCCTAATGGTAAGGGTAGTTTCTCCCCCCTGGCTGCGTCTGTTTGCGGTGTGGCAACGCCTGCTACCTCCGCCAGAGTAGCCAGCTTACGCTAGGGCCTAGTGTCTGAGCTCTGGAAGTCCGCTCCCAAATGCCAAGGACTGACAGTGTTTGGATGCTTTGCTCTGGGGTGAAACAGGTGAGCGGGTCGCCAATTGCCCACTCATTCGCCTTTCCCAATGCTGCTGCTGCTGGTGCCAGCGTCTCTTTAATGCCAGTTCCTTTTCTGGCTAGAGTCATGCCCAAAATTTCCCTAATGGTAAGGGCAGTTTCTCCCCCCTGGCTGCGTCTGTTTGCGGTGTGGCAACGCCTACTACCTCCGCCGGTGTAGCCAGCTTACGCTAGGGCTTAGTGTCTGAGCTCTGGAAGTCCGCTGCCAAACGTCTAGGACTGACAGTTGTTTGGATGCTTTGCCCTGGGGTGAAACAGGTGAGTGGGTTGCCAATTGCCCACTCATTCGCCTTTTCCATTTTTCAATGCTGCTGGTGGTGGTGCCAGCGTCTCTTCTTTGCCAGTTCGCTTCCTGGCTAGAGTCATGCCCAAAATGTCCCTAATGGTAAGGGTAGTTTCTAGGGCTGCAACTAACGATTATTTTAATAATCGATTAATCGGCCGATTATTTTTTCGATTAATCGATTAATCGGATAAAAAAAAACAATATGCAAATTTTTCGTTTATTTAAAAGAATTTAATGAACTGGATGTTAAAAAACAACTTAAAATTTACATTAACATTCTTATTTTGTTATGATGTAATAAAAAACAATATTTTCAAAGTACAAGAACCCAAACACAATATTTATGAAACAAAATAACCCCAAACATTCTGAAAAGAGGTGGACTATTACTGTTCAAGAAACTTTGCCCCAGCAGTTTGCACTTTGCACCCAGCACTTTGCACCCAGCACTTTGCACCCAGCCCTGGCACTTTGCACCCAGCACTTTGCACCCAGCACTTTGCCCCAGCCCTGGCACTTTGCATCCAGCACTTTGCACCCAGCATTCAGCACTTTGCACCAGCACTTTGCACTTTGCACCCAGCCCTGGCACTTTGCACCCAGCACTTTGCACCCAGCCCTGGCACTTTGCACCCAGCACTGGCACTTTGCACCCAGCACTTTGCACTGTGCCCCTGCACCCAGTCTCTAACTCTGCCCTGCACCCAGCCCTGCCCCCACATTCTGCCCTGCCCCCACACTCACACTCTGCCCTGCACCCACTCTGCCCTGCACCCACACTCACACCCTGCCCTGCATCCCCACCCCCACTCTGCCCTGCACCCAGTCTCCCACTCTGCTCTGCACCCACACTCACACCCTGCATCCCCACCCCCACTCTGCCCTGCACCCAGTCTCCTGCCCTGCACCCCCCACCCCCACTCTGCCCTGCACCCCCACCCCCACTCTGCCCTGCACCCCCACCCCCACTCTGCCCTGCACCCACACTCACGAACCGCTCTGTGCGAATGGAGCCACTCGCACAGAGCGAACCGCTCTGTGCGAATGGAGCCACTCGCACAGAGCGAACCGCTCTGTGCGAATGGAGCCACTCGCACAGAGCGAACCGCTCTGTGCGAATGGAGCCACTCGCACAGAGCGAACCGCTCTGTGCGAATGGAGCCACTCGCACAGAGCGAACCGCTCTGTGCGAATGGAGCCACTCGCACAGAGCGAACCGCTCTGTGCGAGTGGAGCCACTCGCACAGAGCGAACCGCTCTGTGCGAGTGGCTCCATTCGCACAGAGCGATTCGCTCTGTGCGAGTGGCTCTGTGCGATCCGTGCACATAGACATGAAGAATACTTACCTCCGGAACGCGTCACATCCGTCACGTAGCTAAAAGAAGGCGGAGACTGCAGAGCGTGTAGCAGAAGCGGGGAACGCTCGCGGAGGTAAGTAAAAGGAGCCGAGTGCTCCAACAACGAATTGATCACTCGATTAATCGATAACGGAAATCGTTATCGATGATTTCCGTTATCGATTATTATCGATTTTATCGATTCGTTGTTTCAGCTCTAGTAGTTTCTCCCCCCTGGCTGCGTTTGTTTGTGGTGTGGCAACGCCTGCTACCTCCGCCAGAGTAGCCAGCTTACACTAGGGCCTTGTGTCTGAGCTCTGGAAGTCCGCTGCAAAACATCTAGTACTGACAGTTGTTTGGATGCTTTGCCCTGGGGTGAAACAGGTGAGTGGGTCGCCAATTGCCCACTCATTCGCCTTTTCCATTTCCTTTTCCATTTCCATTTCATTTTTTTCCGTCTGATACACAACCTACCAAACATAACACACACATAGCACATATAACACAGTGACATAATACATAACACACATAACACACAAATGTACAATTCACAAATCACAAGGACCTTTCCTCCTGTTATTTGCCCTGGCCTTTACTTCTACACTCACTAGCATTAACGCTATAACTCACACTTCACCCTATAACATTTTTCCATCCACATAGCTGCCAACAGACCCAACTTTTTCAGGGACAGTTCTGCTTTTTTCCTGTCCCATCAAATTTAGCTAAACTAGGTATGCTAGCTGGGTAGGGTAGCACTACAACATTAAATAAATATAATAAAGTAAATAATAATAAATATAACTTTAAAATAAAATTCAATAAACCCAATAAAATGAAAATTAAATTATTATTTAGACATAATACATCTTTAACCAAAACAGTGCACTGCTAATAATCTTAAAAATAACCGTACATTAACCCTAAGCTATTTTTTAGTTCTTGTCCAACATTTTTCCATTCGCATACCTGCCAACACATCCAACATTTTTGTGGACAGTCCTGCTTTTTTCCAGTCCTGTCCAGTAAAAGTTGGGTTGTTGCAAAGTATGCCATTATAAATAGGTAGCAAATGTTAGGCATGTATTACAAGTGGTCCAAAATCAATTTAAAAATGTAAAATAATCCCTATTCTTTTATTAAACATCTATGAATGTGTGACTGTGTATGATAAAAACAAAGGAGGCCAAGTTCCTTGGAGCATTTGTCTAGGTCATTTTCTGTACAGTACACCTCGGTACGTGTGTGCAACTCTATTGGTCGTTTCAGCAGGGGGCTCGCCTGCCATCAACGAATGAGGTGCATTCTGCAGTTCTTCAATTCATTTGTTGATGCCAGACCAGCCCCCTTCCGGCAACCAATAGAGTCGCACACACGTACCTTCACGGCGCGAATGCATCTGCTGCTGCTCCGATGTGTTTTTAACCCCGTATTAACCCCTGCTATGCAGCTGGGAGGAAACGAAGATGAAACGAGCATGAAGAATGGCCACGAATATTCTCCCGAAAAGAAGACAGGAACGGGCGAATATTCGCGGAATACGAAGGTTTTTTTTCCTCCGCATACGAGTACGAAGACGAACACGAAGAGCCCCCTGGTGCCCAAGTCTAATAGAAACTATTCAGTTTTAAAGTGTGTGTGGGGGTGCCACATACAGGATCTGCCACAGGTGCCAAATACAGGTACGCCCCTGCATCGTGCGGCAGTCAGACCCAACGGCCATGCCTCAGCTCTTCGTCCCACGTCTTAAAAGGGGTGGGATGAAGGGCTGAGGCACGGACATTGGGCGGCGCAGTGCGTGCACGCCGGCAGCTTTAATTTCATTAGGCGCTGGTGGAGTGACTGCCGCACGGCGGCCGCTTTCAATGTCGCTCGGAGCCGCTTTGATGGCGCAATGGGCCAGTTGACTAGACTTACCCCCCAGGCCTTAGGCTGCCAGCCTTCCCCTGGACGCGGAGGAGAGAGAGGAGCCGAGCGGTCGCTGATGAATACGTTTTGAGCAACCGTTCGGCGCCTCTCACTGTTCCCCGCGAGGCCTCTGCCTTGGTCGCGGTGCCGGCATTTCAAGCTGAGCGCCAGAATATGATGTCAAATCCAGCGCTCAGCAGTTAAGCCGTGCGCACTGCGGCAGAACAGGGAGACGGAGGCTGCGCGATCCCACCGCTGGACTTCTACAAGGTAAGTGAACTTCAAAGGGGGGAGAGGGTAGAAAGTTAAGAGGGGGTAGATAGGGAGTGAGAAGAGGTAGATAGGTTGTTGCTAACCCATTTTCCATTTACGACGCTTCCAGACAGGCATGCACGACTGGATCCTTTCTGTGCCCCATTGTGGGGGGCTCTCTATGTACCGGTATTCATTTTCTGTAAATGTGTTCTGGACAGGGTTGGATGGTGCACATTGAACATGTCGGTCATACTTGTCCTCTGTGCTGTAATGACCCTCCAGTGCTAGTTATTGGCCTTCTTTATCTAGTGTTTGTGTAGTTGCTTTCTTGGATTACAACAACTGCATTTAAATATTGGTTTACTCCACTCAATTTTTGCTGAAGCAAGTACAATATATGTATCACTAGAGCAGAAGCTGATATTAGTGCTCCTTAGTGCAGGTCATACAATTCTAAGAAGTAAACTCTAAATTCCCTAGATAGGGAGGGAGAGGGGGTAGATAGGGAGGGAGAGGGGGTAGATAGGTAGCAAGAATATTGAAATAAAGAGTGAGAATGAATAGATTAATGTGTGGATGCATTAATGAATATGTGTAAATAATTTGTGTGAAAGAATAAATGATTGAATGAAAGTGAATAAGTGAGTGACTGTAAAAGTGTTTGTGTGAATCATAGGTGTATTATTGATTTGTCAAAAAAGCAAAGATGGTATAAGCAGGGTGTTTAAGCACTGGGGACAAAGATGGCACAGGTAGTGTGTTTATGGGACAAACATGGCGTACGTTCAGCTGTTTGGGGACAATGTTGACTCATGCTGGGCTGTTTGGCGACAAAGATGGCACGTCCTATGTATGTGTAATTTAGGTGCTGGTCAGGTTCTATGTGGGCAATGTGGACGCCAGTGTTGGCTTTGGGGTGTGCGACCAGTGATCTATGCCTGTAATTTAGGGGGGTTTATACCTTTTAATGCAGAGTTTATATGTAATTTCCAATTGATATATACCTGCAAAGCTGGGTTTTGTGTTATTCTGTTGATCTGTATCGGCTATGTTTCCATACATTATTTATGTTTGCCTGCAAATAAAGGATTTGTATGTCTTATTCAGTTGATCAATACCTGGAGTGCTGTTTCCATGTGTTGTTTATTTGATCTATACCTTCAGTGCTGAGTGTACATGTGATTTCCAGTTGATCTATACCTGCAATGCTGGGTTTGTGTGTTCTGTTGGTTTATACCTGCAATGTTATGTTTCCATACATTATTTATGTATACCTGCAAATACAAGTTTTTTTTTATCTTATTCAGTTGCATGTGCTGTTTCCATGTGTTGTTTATTTGATCTATACCTGAACTACAGGGTGTAAGTATGGTTAGGGTACGGTATGGTTTAGTGAATGAGGGGACAAAGGGACTCTGGGGATGATTACAGGGGAGAGGACCTCTCGGTGCAGGACTGACTCTCACAGTCTTCCCCTGATCTGCAGTCAGTGTGGCAAATATTTTTTTTTTGGTGTGGTAGCGGAGGGAGTGATTGCATGCAAGGGAGCGTTGAGCGGGGCCCAAGGAAATGCTTGGGTAGGGTCCAATTTTTTCACTATAAAATATATTGGCAACAGGGTCTAATATTTATATATATTGGCAGCAGGGGCAAATATTTATATATGTTTTGGCAGCAGGGGCTAATATTTTATATATTGGCAGCAGGGTCTAATATTAATATATCAGCAGCAGGTGATAATATATATGGGCAGCAGGGGCTAATATATATATATATATATATATATATATATATATATATATATATATATATATATATTGGCAGCAGGAGCTAATATTAACATATATTGGCAGCAGGGGCTAATATTTATTGGCAGCAGGGTCTAGTATTTAAACGGGAGTGGGATTAAAAACAGCGGGAGCGGGATTAAAAAAGCAGTCCCGTGCAGGGCTCTAGCAGGGTGTACTATTTCTATATATCGGCAGCAGGGTCTAATATATATATATATATATATATATATATATATTATGTCAGCACGGGCGAAATAGCTAAGTACATATTATGTAGTTAAAAATGCACGTCTAATGTGTGTGTGTGCGTATATATATATATATATATATATATATATAATATATGTACCGTTTTATAATCGGCCCCCCTACTTTGGTCCCTGGCCCCCCCATATGCCCCCCCTAAATATGAAAGCTGGAGATGCCGCTGCACATGGCTCTGCCTCTTTGCACAAGTGCACTAGAAGTTCAGATAGATTCTTGCAGAAGAGACGAATAAACGCTTTTCCTTCACGTTGTTGCCCCTGGCAGAGACCCACAAGGACCCATGTTAGGGCTGACCCTGGCTCAGCAAAAGTTACCAGTGGGGTTATATTCAGACCCTTATGCGCATGTGTGGAAAGTGATCCCATTGATTGAAATGAAAAGTCAGACAATTACTTCAAAACTTTTTTTTTACTTCAAAACTTTTAGTGAATGCCATCAGTCTGTGGTGCCACACATTTTAGTGAAAAAGAGTCTGAATTTACGGACAACCTGTTAAACACACCATTATTATTAGTACAATGAGAGAATGATCAAATCACAATCTGACCACTAAAATAACCAGTATACTTTTTATTATCATTTTATGGTTTATTAACCGTTAGAGGTGATCTTTGGCAATTTTAGTTTCAAGTTCATTTAATAAAAACTGTTGAAACTGTTCGTATCAGTTTCCTGACTTGTAATTTCTCTTTAGGACACTCTACATTTGGAGCAAACAGTTATGCAGAACGGTGTTCTTATAAACCTCACAAATAAGAAACATCAAAGTATATTAACATTGCAGAACATTTCATCTGTAGAGTTATTCTAGTGGTCTTCTATCAACATAAGGTCCATTTGAGTTATACTTGAAAAGCCAGTCAGCAAGCCAGATCTAAGATTAAAAAGAGAAGAAGAAAGATCCTGTTATTCAATTTGGAACCCGTAGTTTTTTTGTTTTATTTTTAAATCTTACTGAGTGGATCAATCATTCAATGTGTAACATGATACATAATCCTAGACACACAAAATACTACTCCCACCATTTTCCACTAGTATCAGAGAATTAAGTTTTTAAAAACAAAAAGAACCACTTCTGGTTTTCGCATGATATGATGTTTTCAGGCAGCCATCCATCAGTCATTTCTATGTGCTCTAGCTGTATTATTGTGACCTAATCTTCAAGATGGACACCTTGACGCCTTTTAATGCCTTGCAGTTAACAAAAGGAATGGACCAAACAGAGAAGTTTTAGGTTAGCGGTGAACCTTCCAGAGCAGCCATCCTGCCAAAATCTCTTAAAGACAGCTCAGTCATACAGCAAAAGAATGAGCAGAAACACACAAACAATGGGGCTAATCAAAGTTCAGACCTGAACCTCACTAAGATGTTGTGGTAGAACCTAAAATGACCAGTTCATGCTTCACAGTGCTAACCCTTTTAGCGCTTGGGGTACATTTATCCCCATGGGAGGCTAAGAAACATTTCATAGAGTTGCTTAGAGTAAAATGACACTTACATACAACTTACATTTTACCTAAGAAAACCTATATATTTCAAGGCAAGTTAGGCTATAGGTAGATAACTGGTTTAAAGGAAATAATGCATACCAAGGTACAGTGGTAAATGTAACTCCCCATTATTTACTACTAAACTTCAAAACAAATAATAAAAGTAACTGTCCATTCATCCAGTAGAACATTTGTGAGGTCTGGCACTACTGTTGTAATCTCCGCTCCAGTTCATCCCCAGTAGTGTTTGCTGGGCTTGAGATCAGGGCTCTGTGCATTGCAGTCAAGTTCTTCCACAGCAAACTCTGCCTACCATGTCTATGTGAAAAAAACCTGCCAAAATTAACATTACAGCTCCCTTTGCCAGGGATTGGTGACCAACTGGGTGCATGATAAGTGTTTAAATGCTCCTAAAGTGTTTACATTTCTCCCGAAAGTCTTCTGTCTTTTCTCCCGAAATATATACTTTTTGGGGGTATTTTGAGCTGGTGGGCTGATAAACATTCCTCCTCAACCCCCACCCCCTCCCAAAAAAAATCTCTGGATTTTAGGCACAAAACACCCTCTGTAAAAGGTTTAATTTCATATATATATATACATATATACATATATATATATCTATATATATATATATATATCTACCACCACTCAATATCAGTACATTGAAACAGGAAGTTCTACTTACCGAGAGCTTCTTTTCCCTGCCAATCCCTGGTGACACTCAGGATAGACTCCTCCTCCGTACCTGAGATAGGGCAGGACTCAAAAAACTTAAAAGCCCCTCCCCTCCTACTAGCTCCAGTGAATACCAAAGACCACACAGGAAAAGCAATCTGATGCAACAAAATTTTATTGAAAAGGAAGGGAGGGAACAAAAACGTGTCACCAGGGATTGGCAGGGAAAAGAAGCTCTCGGTAAGTAGAACTTCCTGTTTCCCTGCCATCCCAGGTGACACTCAGGATAGATGTACCAAAGCAGAAGGGTGGGAAGACCTAAGGAGACAAAACAGCTTCAAGGACCTTCCGACCAAAAAGAGTGTCCTCCTGAGCCATCTGGTCGAGACGGTAATGCTGTACAAAAGCATGGAGAGTCCGCCAAGTAGCCGCCTTGCAGATCTGGTCAGGCGAAATACAGCATCTTTCGGCCCAGGAAGTGGAGACCGCCCTAGTAGAGTGGGCACGGATCCCCACAGGAGCAGTTTGGCCAGCCGCAGAATATGCCAAGTTGATGGACGCAACAATCCATTAAGCGATGGAAGACTTGGAGATGCTGACACCTCTGTTGGGTCCTGAAGTGGCCACAAACAAACGAGAGGACTTACGCAGGGGCAGAGTCCGTTCCAAATAGATGGCGAGGCACCTCTTCAGATCGAGGGAGTGAAGAGCTTATTCTTCAGCCGAGTCAGGAGCAGGAAAAAAGGTAGGCAGCACGATCTCCTGATTCTTGTGGAAAGCCGACTGAACCTTGGGTGCAAATTCCGGCGGTAGAGAAAGAACCACTTTATCCGGGAAAAAACGGAGAAACGGTTCCTTCATAGACAGAGCCTGCAGTTCACAAATCCGACGAGCAGAAGTAATGGCTACTAAAAAGGCAGTCTTCAGCGATAGAAAGTACAGAGAAACCGACTGAAGAGGCTCAAAAGGAGGTAACGTGAGTCTACGAAGGACGAGATTCAAGTCCCATGGAACCATTCTGGTGACAGAACGAGGACGCATCCGGACAATGGCCTTGGCAAAACGTCTAACCGCAGGCAGAGATATAAGATCGAATCCCAGGAGAGCACTGATGGCAGAGATATGAACCCGGATAGTGGAAGGTTGAAGCCCACTGTCGAATCCCTCCTGTAGGAAGTCCAAAATGGAGGCCGAGGAACAGGAAGATGGCAAAACACCAACCGTGAAATCTCTTCCAGATCTTAATGTACCGCAGAGAGGTAATCCTCTTTCTGCTCTGCAGAAGAGTTTCAGCCACACGAAAAGAAAAACCTTGCGCTCTCAGCAGTTCGCGTTCAACCTCCAGGCCGTCAGGTGGAACACGGCAGGGTTTGGGTGAAGGAATGAACCCTGATGCAGAAGGTCTCTCCAAGCCGGGAGCTTTAGAGGGGGAGAGAGACCTAGAGTGATCAAGTCCGAATACCAGACACGCTTGTGCCAGTCTGGTGCTATTAGGATCACGGAGGCGCGATCCTTCTTGATCTTTTGTAGGACCCTGGAGATCAGAGCAAACAGAGGAAAAATGTAGGCGAGACGGAAATTCCACTCCTGGGCGAAGGCATCTATTGCCAAAGGATGATCTTGAGGCTTGAGGGAAAAGAAAACAGGAACTTGAGCATTGTCTCTGGATGCCATCAGGTCGATCTCGGGTAAGCCCCACTGTTGGACGATGAGGTCGAAGGCTGCCGGATGTAGAGCCCATTCGCCGCTCAGTACTGGAGTTCTGCTCAGGAAATCCGCTTGAAAGTTCAGAGTCCCTCTGAGGTGGATAGCGGACAGAGTCATGAGACGGGACTCTGCCCAAAAGGAAATCCTGAGAGATATACGGAGAAGTCGAGGACTTCTTGTGCCCCCTTGCCTGTTGACATAGGCCACTACAGCCTGATTGTCGGAGCGAAGCAAAATGTCTTTGCCGGTGAGCAGATGTTCCCAGTGATGCAGAGCCCTTTCCACTGCAAGCAATTCCAGACAGTTGGAAGGAAGAAGCTTCGCGGCTGGAGACCAGAGACCCTGCACGAATAGGTCCCGATACGTAGCGCCCCACCCCTTGATGCTGGCGTCGGTGGTGAGAAGAACCTTGGAGACAAGAGACCATCTTCTCCCTGCAGCAAGGGTGCTTCGTTGGAGCCACCAGGCGAGAGAGGCTCTGACATGCGGTGGAAGACAGACAAGCCTGTCCAGAGCCAAAGGGTTGTCTTCTAGATTGTCGAGGATAAATCTCTGAAGAAGTCTCATGTGGGCCAGAGCCCAGGGCACCGCATACCTTGCGGAGACCATCTTGCCCAACAGGGACATGCATAACCTCAAAGAGGTGCGGTGCGCAGAGCGAACCCTGCGCACTAGGAGCCGAATCCCCTTGATCCTGGCAGGAGGAGGGAAAGCTTTCCCGGAGCAGGAATCCAGGCGAAGACCTAGAAACGTCAGTTGTTGAGAGGGAATGGTGCAGGATTTGTCCCAGTTCAGAATCCAGCCGAGATCCTGTAACGTGTCGATCACTGTGGCAAGGTGAACCCGAAGAATCTGCTCTGTCCGGGCATGTATAAGCCAATCGTCCAGATAAGGAATGACTGAAATTCCCTGAACCCGGAAGTGCGCTGCCACGACTGCCAAAAGCTTTGTGAAGACTCTTGGGGCCGCCGACAAACCGAATGGAAGGGCTTGAAACTGGAAATGCTGGACAGTCGAACCCCGAGGAATCGCCACTCTCAGGAAACGTTGATGCGATGGATGGATGGGAACGTGGAAATATGCATCCTTTAGATCCAATGAAGCCATGAAATCGTTGAGGCATAAGGTGTCGAGGGTGGATCTCACGGTTTCCATCTTGAACCGGACAAACTGGAGGTAACTGTTCAAAAAGCGCAAGTCTATGATGAGACGAAGACCCCTCGGCTTCTTGGGGACCAGAAAAACCGGAGAATAAACCCCCTGGCCTTGTTCTGGCCAAGGAACAGGAACCAGGACTCTGAGGTCTGTCAACTGTTGAATGGTGGATAACAGGACCGACCGCTTCACCTGGTCTGGAGGAAGGTGGGAGATCAAAAACCGGTCTGAAGGCCTGGTCCTGAATTGAAGACGATAGCCGTGTGATACAATGGCTCTCACCCAAGGGTCTCGGGTGAGTGAGAACCAATTGTCTTTGAAAAATCGGAGCCTTCCTCCCACCGGAATGGAAGAGGCGTCATGCAGAGTTCTTGGGATCTTGAAACGCTTTGGGAAATGCGAGTCTGTCAAATCTCCCCCTTCCTCGAGGGAATCTGCCTCGGAAGCTCTGTTCTCTGGACGAGGGGTTGAATCTGGAACTATGGCCCCTAGATTGTCCCGGGAAGAATGGCCGAAAGGACTGTCATCTTTTAGAAGGAGGCTTTCGCTGGGGCATCCAGTGCTTGTCCCCTGTGGTTCTCTCCAAAAGGGACTCCAGCTCTTCCCCGAACAAAGTCTTACCCTTAAAAGGGATATTAAGAAGCCTGTTTTTAGAGGCATTATCCGCTGCCCAGGCCTTAAGCCACAGGGCTCTTCTGGCTGCAACTGAGAGCGCCGAAGCTCTGGCTGTCATTCTGATGTTTTCAATGGAGGCATCACAGAGAAAATCCACAGCCAATCTCACCGCCGCAACATTCTTGAGAATGGTCTCTCTGGGGGTCTTGGCAGCAATATCCTCCTCGATCTGGGAGAGCCAAATCTTGATTGCTCTGGAAACTGAGGCAGAAGCAATACCTGGTTTAAGGACGGCAGCAGAAGCCTCAAACGATTTTTTAACTGCAGCCTCTGCCTTCTTTTCCATCTGGTCAGAGAAATGAGAGCCATCCTCCAGCGGTAAAGCAGTCTTTCTGGAGACCCTCATAACAGCAGTGTCTACCAGAGGGGTAGCACAGAACTGAGTAAAGTCTTCATCAAAGGGAAACATACGCTTAACCCTTCTGGACAGGTTAACCCTTCTTTCCGGGTGGTTCCATTCCTGCTTGATAATGTCAGATAGCGCAGGATGAACAGGAAAAGAGGCGGACTGCTTGGAGAAGCTGGTACCAAAGAACGGGTCACTCTTCTGGGTGGAAGACTCCTCCAAATGCATGGCTGACCTGACAGCAGAAATCAAAGTCTCAATCTCTTCCATCGGGAACAAAAAAGAGCTCTCCTCCCGGATCTCTCCTTCCTCAACCTCTGGATAGTCAAATTCAGAGTCAGAAAACAAAGGCTGATGTCCCAGTAGAGCGGGGTCTTGAGCAGCCGGAAGGTGATAGGCAGGAACAGGAACGGTCTGACGGAAGGCAGAGAAGGTAGACTGCATCTCCTCTTTAAGCCAGGTCAAAAACTCTCTACCCCCAGACGGCTCAGAATCCGCTACAGATCTCAGGCAAACGGAGCAAAGCTTCTTCCTTGAATCCTGCAAAGCCTTGTGACACCCAGAACATTGGGCATGCTTGGACTTAGCAACAGCTTTCTTAGGCTTGTCCTCAACAGAGGGCGGCTCAGGGATATCCGGGGCTGACATATCTAAAGCTGTAACAGCACTCAGCCAAATAGCAGGAACACATAAAGAAATAAAATCACCTACCTTTATATATACTCAAAACAGGATGCTGGAATCAGGCAGAAATCCGCAACAGCGGTGAATTGGCGCCAAAAATTCAAATTTGAACGAAAACGAGGCTTGAAACGCACTACAGGAAGTGCAGGAGCCTGGACCGGAAGTCGGCCGCCGCCATTATGGCCGTCGTCAGAACGCCGCAACAGCGGCATTAAGCCCCAGATTCGGGGACCGGGAAGCCTCTCAGGACGAGGGCGGCACAGCCGGAGCTGCCGCGGCACAGCCGCGGACATCGATCCCGGGACGAGGGCAGCACTCGGGACCGCAGCTGCGGACACCGCCGGGACCACGGCGCCGCAGCCGCGGACATCGCCGGGACCACGGCGTCGCTCCCAAGGTACAATTACAGACAAGCGCCGGGCAGCGCAGCACCAGCCGTCCGGCTTAAGGTGCAGGGTATCCCCCAGAAAGGGGGCTTAGCCCAGGGAACACGGCTCCACCTGGAGCCGGAAAAAATAACAAAAGGGATGACGAGTCCTCCCTACCTGATGTAGGGCAGGAAAAAACACTGGAGCTAGTAGGAGGGGAGGGGCTTTTAAGTTTTTTGAGTCCTGCCCTATCTCAGGTACGGAGGAGGAGTCTATCCTGAGTGTCACCTGGGATGGCAGGGAAATATCATTGATAAACTGTTACAAGAATGTTTTTTTTACATGTTTAATCCTAAGGAAATCTACTATTGTAGGCACACTTTTTAACTAGTTTATAAAACTATATTATGATTTATTTCTATGTTTTTTGTTTTTATAGTGACATCACAAACCCTAATCCCTGCATGTTTCAAAAGATCAGCTGGAAGCATGCTTTATTTATTTTTTTCAAACGGCATCAGTTATCATGGTTGCAAGCAACCGTAGGAGGTGGCCTGCTCCATGGACCGACTGTTGTCTAAAAGGAGTGACTGGATCGTGATTTTATTTTATTTACATTTTTTAATCCAGCTATCCAGTTAATAGTAAACAGGAGGTTTTCTTCTTTGACAGATGTCTCCTGCATACTGTTAAATGTGCAACAAGTAAGACGACTGTAAGTTGGCCTAGGATCAAATTGTCAACATTCAGTTGAAAAGAAAGTTGCGCATTCACTAAAAGGAGATCTTGACCCCTTAACGTCCAATGACGGTTAGGTAGCGACCAATGATGTGTATGGCACGTCATTTCATTAAACAAACTTACAAAGTGATCTACTTAACCCCTTCGTGACAAAGGCTGATTTTACTTTTTGTACCCTTCGTGACAATGGCAGTTTTAACATTTCTGCACTACTCGTGTTTAGCTGTAATTTTCTTCTTTCCCGTTTACTGAACCCACACACATTAGATATTGTTTTTTTCAGGACAAGAAGGGCTTTCTTTAGATGACATTGTTTTGATTGTATCATATTATTTACTATAGTTGAAAAATCTTTAACTCATCTATAAAAGGTAATGAAAAAACCTGCTAAATAGATTCTATTTGTCCTGAGTTTAGAAATACCCAATGTTTTTATGTTTTTTTGCTTTTTTCTACACATTATGGGGCAATAAGTACAGGTAGCGTTTTGCTATTTCAAAGCCATTTTTTCCAAATCTGGTAATTCTTCCCCCCATGTGCCATTTCGGGTATCTTTGAAGTCGGCCAATGCAATTTACCCCATCAAGTCATATATTTTTGAAAACTAGACAGCCCAGGGTTTTCCAAATGCTAGTATTTTAACCCTTTCCAAGCACTAATTCTACCATCAGCCTTTAGCAAACTTTATGGGAGTAATTTTTTTTGCATTTGTTTTTTTCACACACATTTTACTTCAGGTATGAATAAACAGGTTCTGGTATATGTCACTATCATAAAACACACCAATATGTGTTAAGCAACATCTCCTGAGTACAGCGATACCTCACATGAATGATTTTGCCTGGCTGTTTGGGGGCAAAAGGGCCACATTTGGGGCATGCGCATTTTCAATGTTGAACTTTGGCGTTTGGCGATCAACTGCCCATGTCCTATTTGGCACATCTTTGAGCCGGGCCATTTCAGTGTGCCCAATAAAGCCATATATTTTTGAAAACTAGACACCCCAGGGTATTTCAAATTCTAGTATTTTAACTCTTTCCATGCACCATATCTACCACCAGTCTTTGTCAAACTTTGTGGTAGTCATTTTTTTGCATTTGTTTTGTCACACACATTTTACTTCAGGTATGAATTAAAAAGTTCTCGTATATGTCACTATCATAAAACACCCCAATATGTGTTCAGCAACATCTCCTGAGTGCAGTGATACCTCACATGAATGATTTTGCCTGGCTGTTTGGGGGCAAAAGGGCCACATTTGGGGCATGCGCATTTTTCAATGTTGAACTTTGGCATTTGGGGATCCACTGCCCATGCCCTATTTGGTACATCTTTGAGCCAGGCCATTTCAGTGTGCCCAACAAAACCATATATTTTTTAAAACTAGACACCCCAGGGTATTTTAAATGCTGGTATTTTAACTCTTTGCATGCACACATTTTACCACCAGAATTTTTTCAAAGTCTGCAGTAGTATTCTTCTGTGTGTATTTTTCCCTCCACACACCTATGTTATGTATGAATTTACAGCTCCTGGTATATATGTGTTCAGCAACATCTCCTGAGTACAGTGATACCCCACATGCATGGGTTTGTCATTTTTTGGGGGAACTAAAAGGCCACATTTGGTACATGTGCATTTTTCTAATTGGAAATTAGATGTGTGGCCATCCTTCCCCCTGTGTTAATTGGGACATTGTTGAACCCGGCCAATTCAATTTACCCCATCAAATCATAAATTTTTTAAAAGTAGACACCCCATGGGCATTTAGTATGCCAGTATTTTAACTCTTTCCATGCGAGAATTGTTTTAAGCTAATATGCTAATTTTAGGACTTGCTCACAAAAATATATTTTATATATATATATATATATTTTAAAATATAATTAACATTTTTTTTCAACTTGAAGGTTCCCCTGATAGTGACATCAGTGGGAAATTTTTACATTTTACTGTTTTTTTTACTATTTTTTTCTAATTATTATTAATTTTATTTTATTTTTTAATGTATTTTTACTAATCACACTGATTAGAAAGCTGGGCTCTATTGACTCGCATGGTTGAATGCAGTGCCTGTATTCAACCTGCAAGTGGAGCCAGAGTTCTCTAGAGGGTCTGGCGACCATCTAGCGAACTTTTTCATCTTTATTGTTTTTTTTCCCCCGACAGCGGCGGCTGTGACAGTCCATCCCGAGGTAAGTGTTTGGTGTCCATTTAAGTTTAGGAGGCGATCGTTGATCGCCTCCTAAATGCTTTTAAAACGGGTGTCCGCCGCCATACAATGTATGGCGGATGTTGACACCCCGGGGAGGGGCCAGAGATGGCCCCTTAGTGACGATCGTGGCATTGCTGAATGCCTCGAGGTCGAGGCATTACAGCAACGCCGTTTGGGTGCAGAAAGCGAAAGTAGATCGCTTTCTGCACCCGTTTAAAGGTGTGCCGGTCCTGGCACGTCAATTGTCGTAAACGACATGTTTTTCCGTGACGTGCCCGGACCGGCAATTGTCATCAAGGGGTTAAACAGTGTTGCTGTGATGCCTCAATGTTGGTGCATTCAGCAACACCGAGATCGCCCTCTGGGGTCATATCTGGCCCATCCCTCGGGGCGTCAATGTCCATCATACACTGTAAGAGTTTAGGAGGTGATTAATCATTATCTTTTTAAGATGAGTAAAAGGTTTTTTTAAATAAAAGTGAGAAAAAGTTGTTTTTCCTCAATTTTTCTACATATTTTTTTTTTCTAATAGGAAATTAGATGATGTCACAGAGCTGGCTAGTCCGACCAACTACCTCCGCTGACTTGTGCTCCCTTAGCCTGGGACACCACCCTTTCCCCGGTTCCCCAGTCACTAGCCGAGACTCAGTGTAGGGTAAAACCATAATGAAGACTGATTTATTTTAGACACAGATGGCTGGATATATCCAGAACACACATTAACATAAAACAAGATATTGGGATACAAACCACCCACTTAATCTGCCTCACAGAGACAACAGGGGCAGTAACGGGATTAACAACACAATAGGGTCGGCATCTTTCATTACACGGAGTGTACATGTCAACAGGTTATTTTCGGATAACAATGAAAAACAATGCCCATAAAAGTAAAACAACAAAAAAAGGAAAATGCCATGCCGTCATGTGTAGATAGATTTAATAATACCACAGTTGTAATATAATTGAGCAGAGAATAAAAATCTATAAACTGCAAGAGCACCATACGTGAATTCTATTGTGACAGGTTGAATAGTAGACCTCGGGAAAAGTTAAGGAGAATCGGTGGGGACACGAAGAGATGGACCAATAAGTCTTGAAAAATCGGAGGAAGCAATAAAGGCATTCCACCAGAACCACCTCCTATTATGTTGGAATTCCATGCCTCTGGAGGTCCATATCAGATTCTCCATATGTTCAATAAAGGAAACCCTCTGTAGCCACATTTGTAAAGGAGGAACTGGGGAAGAGCGCTAGAATCTAGGAATTACCGCTTTAGCAGCATTGAGAAGATGTATTGCTAAAGATTTTTTATATGCAATTTGTGGGAGAGAGTTGAAGTGTAAAAGGGCTGCCGCAGGGGAGGAGAGAAAGTCAAGATCACTGACAACCTGAAGAATCGCGGTCCAATATGGAGTGATCAAGGAGCACGACCACCAAATATGGTACAGGGTGCCCTGTTCAGTCCCACATCACCAGCAGACATCTGACACCATGGGGAGAAATCCACAGGTAAAACCACAGGTGTCTTATACCATCGCGTTAAGACTTTATAGGAACATTCCTGCAATCTACTGGAGATGGAGCCCTTGTGTACCGCATAGAAGACCTTGTCCCAAATCTTGTGGGGTCAGGGATATCGAGAGATTCCCCCTCCCATAAACTCAAAAAGTAAGGCTTTGTTAGTGAGACATATTCTATCAATCTTTGAAGCCGTGCAATGCAATTTACTCCCATCAATCCAATTAACTATTTTTATTAATTTTCTTATTATTATTATTATTTTTTTTAAATGTATTTTACTAATCTCATTCTGATTATAAAGCTGGGCTCCATTGACTTGCATGGATGACTGTAGTACATGTATTCAACCTGCAAGGGGAGTTCTCAGGAGGGTCCGAAGAGACCCTCTTGGAAACTTGTTTATTTTTTTAAAAGACACCACCATCTTGCGAGTGGCAAAATATCTGGCAGTGGCAGTTGTGACCGCTCTCCGGAGGTGTGCCCTGGGATGGGCAGTATTGCTGAATGCCTTGCTATCGGGGGGCGTCCAGAGAGGGGCAGACATGGCCACCGATGCCGATCTCGATGTTGCTGAATGCCTCGACATTGAGGCATTACAGGCAACACCGTTTGGTGAAGAAAGCGATCGGAGATTTCTATCGCTCTATACACCCGTTTAAACTCATGATGTGCCAGACTCGTCAATTATTGTCAAAGGGTTAAGAAGCACTGACTGGAGATCATAGACAAAAAGGGCAGGTTAGTAAATCCTTCTACCAAAGTTAGTTTCCCAGAACTTGAGTGAGCTCTTAATGCTGGCTTAAATATCCTTTTGAAATACATAAGAAATAGTCTTAATAAGTGTGTATACATGATGTTTCTCAAAACCAAGTTTAGTTTACATACATATGGGTCAGCTGGTTTTTCCTTGCAGAGTTCTGTGAGTCCAGAAAGCAATATTGGGTTCACAAAAAGATTCAGGTAATCTTTAGCAGCTTGTCCAATAGGAACTGGCTCAATAATAGCTGAAAAAAATAAATGCAAAATTTTAATTATTTAACAATCTGAAAACAAAATGATTTGCTATCACTGGTTAATCAGCTTTTAAAAGCACAGGTAGTCAGGGTTATTAAGCACGTCACAGTTTAATACTGGCGGTCTAGGGTTATTTTATACAATAAAATGACCCACTAAAAAATATTACAACTAGAAAGTAATATTTTTATTTTATAGACATATCTATATAAAATTAAGTTACCTTCAGGAAACATAAATCTAATTTCTCTCTCTGCAGATATAAAGCAGTTGCTGCCATGGACAGCATTCCTGAGGTCATCTGTCCCATAAAGAGCCCTCAAGCTAGAACATATGGGGGGGAAAAAAACATATAACATGATTAAATCATATAACATTTTCACTATTCGTGTGAAATGTCACTCCACTAAAGACTATACAATCCTAGACAGAACAATACTGCACTAAGAGAGAGAAAGGGCTCACTAAATAGATATCCACAGGATTCACTAAGGTACTTTCTATGAAGTTACTGCAGATTTGTCGGCTGCACATCCATAATCCGAATCTCCCCTTCCACCACATTCCAAAGGTGCTCTATTGGATTGAGATCTGGTGACTGGGGAGGTCATATATATATATATATAACATACATACACACATGGCACATCATTTCATTAACCCCTTGATGACAATTGACGGTCCGGGCACGTCACCGGAAAACAAACGGTTAACGACAATTGACGTGCCAGGACCGTCATGACTTTAAACGGGTGCAGAAAGCAATCTACATTCGCTTTCTGCACCCAAATGGTGTTGCTGTAATGCCTCCCCAGGGCGTCAACATCCGCCATACATTGTATGGCGGCGGACGCCCGTTTTAAAAGCGTTTAGGAGGCGATCAACGATCACCTCCTAAACTTAAATGGCGTCGCTGGAATGCCTCGATCAGGAGGCATTCAGCGACACCAAACACTTACCCCAGGACGGGCTGTGACCGCAGCTGCAAGTAATCTTCACCATCCACAAGATGGCGGCGGCCCGGAAAAAAAAAAAATAAAGAAGAAAAAGTTCGCTAGATGGTCTCCAGACCCTCTAGAGAACTCTGGCTCTACTTGCAGGTTGAATGCAGGTACTGCATTCAACCATGCAAGTCAATGGAGCCCAGCTTTCTAATCACAGTGTGATTAGATAATAATAATTAGAAAAAAAAATTGTAAAAAAAACTGTAAAATGTAAAAATTATTTCCCACTGATGTCACTATCAGGGGAACCTTCAAGTTAAAAAAAAATGTTAATTTTTTTTTAAAAAAAAGGCAAAAAAATTAAAATATATATATAAAAAATATATTTTTGTGAGCAAGTCCTAAAATTAGCACATTAGCTCGCATGGAAAGAGTTAAAATCAATTCTCACATGGAAAGAGTTAAAATACTGTCATATTAAATGCCCATGGGGTGTCTACTTTTAAAAAATGTATGATCTGATGGGGTAAATTGAATTGGCCGGGTTCAACAATGTCCCAATTAACACGGGGGGAAGGATGGCCACACATCTAATTTGGCCTTTTAGTTCCCCCCAAAAATGACAAACCACAGTATCACTGTACTCGGGAGATGTTGTTGAACACATATTGGGGTGTCGTGTGACAGCGGCATATACCAGGAGCTGTAAATTCATACATAAAGTAGGTGTGTGGGGGAAAAATACACACAAAAAAATACTACTGCAACTTTGAAAAAATGCTGGTGGTAAAATGTGTGCATGCAAAGAGTTAAAATACCAGCATTTAAAATACCCTTGGGTGTCTAGTTTTCAAAAATATATGGTTTTATTGGGCACACTGAAATGGCCCGGCTCAAAGTTGTATCAAATTGGGCATGGACAGTGGATCCCCAAATGCCAAAGTTCAACATTGAAAAATGCGCATACCCCAAATGTGCCCCCCCCCCAAACAGCCAGGCAAAATCATTCATGTGAGGTATGAATCAGGAGA
Source organism: Spea bombifrons (assembly GCF_027358695.1). NCBI lineage: Eukaryota > Metazoa > Chordata > Amphibia > Anura > Pelobatidae > Spea > Spea bombifrons. The sequence goes on from NC_071090.1 coordinate 14,455,792, forward strand.
TGTTGCTGAACACATATTGGGGTGTTTTATGATAGTGACATATACCAGAACCTGTTTACTCATACCTGAAGTAAAATGTGTGTGAAAAAACAAATGCAAAAAAATGACTACCACAAAGTTTGACAAAGACTGGTGGTAGATATGGTGCATGGAAAGAGTTAAAATACTAGAATTTGAAATACCCTGGGGTGTCTAGTTTTCAAAAATATATGATTTGATGGGGTAAATTGCATTGGCCGGCTTCAAAGATACCCGAAATGGCACATGGGGGGAAGAATTACCAGATTTGGAAAAAATGGCTTTGAAATTGCAAAATGCTAGCTGTACTTATTGCCCCATAACGTGTAGAAAAAAGCAAAAAAACATAAAAACATTGGGTATTTCTAAACTCAGGACAAATAGTAGAATCTATTTAGCAGTTTTTTTCATTACCTTTTATAGATGAGTAAAAGATTTTTCAACTAAAAGTTAGAAAAAGTCATTTTTTTCTAAATTTTTCACCATATTTTATACTTTTTTTAATATGATACAATCAAAACAATGTCATCTAAAGAAAGCCCTTCTTGTCCTGAAAAAAACAATATATAACTTGTGTGGGTTCAGTAAACAGGAAAGAAGAAAATTACAGCTAAACACGAGCAGTGCAGAAATGTTAAAATGGCCATTGTCCCAAAGAGTACAAAAAGCAAAATAAGCCTTTGTCACGAAGGGGTTAAACAAGCTTAGAAAGTGATCTATGATCACTTTCTTTGCTTAAACAGTGTTACTACAATGCCTCGATGTCAAGGCATTCAGCAACACCGAGATTGGCATCAGGGGCCATGTCTTCTGAAAGTACTGCAATTTCCACCTATTTTAGTTTAGCCAAATAAATTATATCCTTTTGTAACCATCTTTTAATATCATTTAATATAAAGTTTGCTATAGAACAAAGTTATGTTCAGTTATGTACCACATGCTAAAAGGTATCCCTTAAACACTAAAAGCATTTCTTTTAAAATGTTTTAAATATTTTGGTGAGAAACAAAGGAGTTTTCTAAAGAGAGCAATTCAATATGATTAGAAACCATATTGGACCTTTGTAGGCATGTTTTTTGGGGGGTTTTTTTTTTATAGCTTTTTTTTTATATCCTCCAAGTTTTACACTCACTGGTCACTTTATTAGGTACACCGGTTCAATTGCTTGTTAACACAAATAACTAATCAGCCAATCATATTGCAGCAACTCAATGCATTTAGGCATGTAGATGTGGTCAAGACAACTTGCTGAAGTTCAAACCGAGCATCAGAATGGGGTAGAAAGGAGGAGATTTATGTCACTTTGAACGTGGCACGGTTGTTGGTGCTAGACTGGTTGGTCCGAGTATATCAGAAACTGCTGATCTACTGGGATTTTCACGCACAACCATCTCTAGGGTTTACAGAGAACGGTCCGAAAAAGAGAAAACATCCAGTGAGCAGCAGTTGTGTGGACGAAAATGCCTTGTTGATGTCAGAGGTCAAAGGACTTGTTACAACCAAAGTATGCAGAATAGCATCTCTGGACGCACAACACGTCGAACCTTGAAGCAGATGGGCTACAGCAGCAGAAGACCAAACCGGGTGCCACTCCTGTCAGCTAAAAATTGAGGGTACAATTCGCACATGCTCACCAAAATTGGAAGACTGGAAGAACGTTGCCTGGTCTGATGAGATGATTCCTGCTGTGACATTCAGATGGCGGGGTCAGACTTTGGCGTAAACAGCCAAGTATGGATTTACTTTGCCTTGTCCAGGCTGGTGGTGGTGTAAAAGTATGGAGGACATTTTCTTGGCACACTTTGGGCCCCTTGAGCACGACAGCCTACCCAAGTATTGTTGCTGACCATGTCCATCCCTTGATGGCTACAGTGTAGCCATCATCTGATGGCTACTTTCAGCAGGATAATGCACCATGTCATAAAGCTCACATCATCTCAAACTGGTTTCTTGAACATGACAATGAGTTCACTGTATTCCAATGGTCTCCACGGTCACCAGATCTCAATCCAATAGTGGCCAGTGAGTGTATATACTGTATACACCCAAGCAGATATATTTTAGTCTTTCCTTATTTTTATCATGCCTAATATTTACCGCTTTAGTAGCCCTCCTCTGAACTCAAATATGTCAATATCCTTCTGGAGATAGGGTCTCCAGAACTGTACACAGCACTATACATGAAGTCTGACATATGTTAAGTGGCATAACCACCTCTCTTTTCTTGCTACTCATGCCTAAAGCTGTTCAACCCAAAAAAGTCCAGAGATGGTATGCAAAAAAATAAAGGTAGTGTAAGAATAATAAAGTTTAAGTAACCCCTTTAATTTTCTAGTACAACAAAATTAATTTATCAAAACTATCTGTAGTTTGTACTTTGTACACTTAATATAATGAATATACGCCGCTTAGCCATAACATTATGACCACCTGCCTAATATTGTGTAGGTCCACCTTTTGCTGCCAAAACAGCCCTGACTCATAGAGCCATGGACTCCACTAGACCTCTGAAGGTGTGCTGTGGTATCTGGCACCAAGATGTTAGCGGCGGATACTTTAAGCCCTGTAAATTGCGAGGTGGTGCCTCCATGGCTTGTTTGTCCAGCACATCCCACAGATGCTTGGTTAGATTGAGATCTGGGAAATGTGGATCACTTGAGCTTGTTGTTGTGTTCCTCAAACCATTCCTGAACAATTTTTTGCCTCCTGGCAGGGTGCATTATCCTGCTTAAGGAGGCCAATGTCATCAGGGGATACAGTGTCCATGAAAGAATGTACATGGTCTGCAACAATGCTTAGGTAGTTGGTACATGTCAAACTAACACCCACATGAATGGCAGTACTCAAGGTTCCCCAGCAGAACATTGCCCAAAGCATCACACTGCCTCCACTGGCTTGCCTATTTCCCATAGTGCATCCTGGTGCCATGTGTTCTCCAGGTAAGCGATGCACAAACACCCGGCCATCGATATGATGTAAAAGAAAATGCGATTTATCAGACCAGGCCACCTCCTTCTATTGCTCGGTGGTCCAGTTTTTATGCTCACATGCCCATTGTAGGCACTTTTGGCAGTGGACAGGGGTAAGCATAGGCACCCTGACTGGTCTGCGGCTAGGCAGCCCCCTATGCAACAAACCGAGATACACTGTGTTTGTCAGACCCCTTTCTAGCAGAACCAGCAATAACGTTCTGAGCAATTTGAGCTATAGTAGCTTGTCTGTTAGATTTTGACCACATGGGCCAGCCTTCGTCCCCCACGTGCTGACCGGGAACACTCTACAAGAGCTGCAGTTTTGGAGATGTTCTGACTCAGTCGGCTACCCATCACAACTTGGCCCTTGTCAAGGTCACTCAGATCCTAACGCTTGCCAATTTTTCCTGCTTCTAACACATCAGCTTTAAGGGCAAAATGTTCACTTGCTGCCTAAATTTATCCCACCTACTGACAGGTGCCATCATAACAAGATTATCAGTGTTATTCACTTCACCTGTCAGTGGTCATAATGTTATGGCTGATCGGTATAATTGTTAATAGGTTGCTGTAATATCAAATGAAAGCTTTAATTTTTTTTTTTTAAAAAGTCATATTTTTCCATTTTAAATAAAATATGTGCATCAACATTCTTTTTTAAATTCATATAAATGAACGAGAGGATCGACATGTGATTGTTGAACTTTATGGACTAATGTTTTTAAACTGCAATTAGTTTTATCAAAATTAGTTTGTCCATTTATCTCATACCTGTAAGGATGGGTTTCTTTAGCTTTCAAACTGTTTGATGGTCCAATTAGCTCTTTCCAGTATGAAATTGCATTATGCCTTGATAACATGAAGGCAACAACCGGCCCAGAACTCATGTAAGCAGTCAAAGTAGGGAAAAACATTTTTCCATATTGGTCTGAGTAAAAATCACTGCACTGTTCGGGGATTAAATTAATTTTTCTTTTCTGTTAGAAAAAACAAACCGTTATTCTATGGATTGTAAATTAAAACCACTAATCATTTCAAAATGCAACATTAATAACAAAATAATTAGTTGTTGCCATCCAAAAAAGTACTTTCAAATACATTGTTATATTTTTGTTCTAAGACATGGGCATCCACCTCTGGGTAATACTGATATTAACACATTCTAGTAAAAAAATACCCTTACTATGCTGCCTTTATACTAAAATCAATCTTCTGTTATGTGCTGCCCTATGTAAAATAACAAAATTCACAATACAGTGTAATTACATATGGTTTACAAGGCTTACAAATACTGCTTAAGGGTACTGATGAAAAGTTATAATTCTCGATATGTGGTGTGCATGTGGTATTGTTTTTTTTTTTTTACAGAACAATAAGGATGTGGAGTTCTCTGTCTGCAGAGGTAGTTTTATCAGAGTCTGTTCAGACTTTTAAACAGCAACTGGATGGATATTTTCAAAAATATAATATTCAGGGATATAATTATGGGGAAATAGCTTCTTTATCCAAGGAGAGATCTGACTGCCATTCTGGGGTCAAGAAGGAATTTTTTTTCCTAGTTTATTGCAAACTTGGAAAGATTTTTTTGCCGTCTTTTGGATCAACAGAAACAGCAATTAACAGATGTGGAAAAGGCTAAACTTTATGGGCGCATGTCTTTGTAACTATGTAATGTTCTGGCGCTCCACCCAAGGTTATGCGACACCAGGTCAAAGTGTCCTATGGAGACCTGTGTCATGTTAGCCCAGTCCCCCATATTGTGTAAATGGACTGGTGATCTACATTTTAACCAGTCCACTATACTGGGTCAGAATACACCACAGGCTACGAATATAGAATTTACTTTGATGACAATGACAATGTGGGAAGTTATTACCATAGAGAACGACATTCTCAACACATTAGACAACAAGATGTAGAATCCACTGTGTCTATTTTCCCAACATGAGTAAATATGCAAAATTGTCATCATAGCAAGTAAGTAAACATTCTATTTCGTTGTAATATAAGTAAGCACACTAAAATGTATGCTTCAAAACACACAAAGTTTGTTGGATATTTAGCAGTAATAAGTAATTACTACACTAAATTGTGTGAAAAAATATTGTATCTCTCAGCAAAATAGTTAAACTATAAAGGATTAAGTTCCAGTATTACCTGAACAATGTAGAATCCAGATCTGAGAATTAGGTCTTCAATTTCCTCTTCTTTATGAAAGGCATCAGGTTTAATAAGAGCTAGAGTTCTCTCAATGTAAATCTTGGGACCTGACATGGAATTTTCCAGTTTTTGTTGTTTTCCCACATTCATCTTCCTTTTTGCTGAAAATGCAGAAAAGTAATTTCTATGTTTTTCTCAAATACATACACATGGGTTTTAGCATTCATGTTTTTTTTCTTTGCAGTACTGGTATAATACTTTAATTTTCCTTCTCCAATACTTATTTTAACTGCAACGTGAAGCATACAGTTGTGCACTTCCTGGGCACGTGTTCTTGACATTTTGTCTAAAACGACATTCAGCTCAAATCACATCTACAAGATCTGCATAAATCATGCTGTGAGCTTGGTTACCGTTGACGAGCTGTCCATACATAATTAAGTTGGTAAGATGTTTTGAATGACAGGCACCAATTTTCTTATACATTATGCTATACCGAACTGTGTAGCGCGTGATCATTAAGACAACTATTCTTTGCTCATCTCTTAGCAGCACTGATATTAGAAAGACTCTACAATCAGGTAGGGTAAGACAATATAAGACTTTCCTTTTGTAATACAACCAACATGTATTTAAAGAAAAAATCCTTTTTGGAGGAAAAGAGACTAAAAGATAATGGATTATTGGCTAAATATATGCCTGTAGGATGAATAATCTGTTTTCCTCATGTGAGATTGACAGTCTGAAGAGGCCTGAGACAAACTGTATCCTTAAAAATTTGAAAAACATGTTGAATGTACTTCCAGTTACATCATGTTTGTGATAACTATTGTCTTAAGTTTTAAAAAAATAAGTTCCGCTAAACCAAGACAAAACATAACTTTATTGTGAAGGAACCATATGCTGGCATGTAGAATTTATTTCCCTTGCCAATTTATCCAACATTGAAATCAGAGCTCTAACAAAGAAAACATAAGGGGTGGAAGTGTGCAAAACCTCAATCACAAAGGCTATATCAGCATGATATACAAGGTGTCTCAAGAGATGTCAGTCCACTCTAATTACCTCAACCAAGGCCTCAAAACAAGATGATTCCCTTCTCCAGTAGCTATGAAGTCCCAGCTCCCAGAGAAAGCTACCAGTAGAAAATTCAATAATTTTATGGTATAGCATGACATATCATCTTGCATTTAAAATTCAAAGCCTATGCTCTAGGTCACTCAATGAATGCAGATGGTCCTCTCTGTCATGGAGAGTGTCAGAAATGGTTATCTGTTTGGGGGAAATTAGGGGTTTCCAGGTGCCGACACACCTTTGTCTAGGGTTTAAATCCATGTAGCTCAAATAATCACAAGAAAATGTTTTGTTTTTTTTTAAAGAAAATGGAGGGTTTAATACAGTGATGAAACCTATGAAAGGCTTACACACACAAGGTTGCATTGGGGATGAAAATGTATAGTGACAATTGCAACAAGAACGTAAAAGATCGTAACAACGTAAAATGGCAATATAGTCTTTGCCTAAAGGCAGATGTCTCTATTTTGAATTTCATACAAAGTGATTAAATACTTATTGATCTTTGATGGTTCTCTATGAACCTAAGGTCTTTGAGACTGGAAAACAGGTTCCCATGACAGAAGACAAATATTGAGGCTGTCTGGGGAACCATCATTGGTTGGCTCCCATACACCCCTCTGACTCCTCCCCCCCTCCCATACAGTGCTCTGCCTTTCTACCCGGCTCCGTTGCTGACAGGCACTTTCACTGCAGCTTCATAGAAGCCTCAGCATAAGTGAAGGGCAGTAACGGAGGCTGTCTGTGCGATGCAGACCCCCACAGACAGCCTCCGTTACTGCCCTTCACTTACGCTGAGGCTTCTATGAAGCTGCAGTGAAAGTGCCTGCCAGCAACGGAGCCGGGTAGAAAGGCAGAGCGATGTATGGGAGAGGGAGGAGTCAGAGGGGTGTATGGGAGGGGGGAGAGAGACGGAAGTGAGAGACCGGCCGACAGCGAGGGGAATCCAGGTCCCCTGCAGCGTTGCGGGGGATCTGAATTCTAGTGTTATAATCCGATCTCTGTTTGAGGTCGGATTATATAAGGAGAGGAGTTTTTCAGAGCATTTGCTCTGAAAAAAACCTCTTTTTATAATCGATAAAAATCGATTAGACTAATCGATAATGAAAATCATTGACAACGATTTTCATTATCGATTAGTTGTTTCAGCCCTACACTCTTCTTTCTTCTTCTCACCCAACAACCTGTCCCCTTGACCCCATCCCATCACACGTCACAAAGTCTCTATGTCCATCCCTTGGTCCATCACTTACCCATCTATTTAATCTCTCTCTATCATCTGGAACTGTACCATCTGCCTTCAAGCATGCGCTAATCACACCCATTAGAATCCTTCCTCAGATCCCGTCTGTTTGACTAACTACCGCCCTATCTCTCTGCTTCCTTTTACCTCTAAGCTGCTTGAACGGATTGTGCACAATCGCCTTACTAACTTCCTCTCCTCTAATTCCCTCTTTGACCCTCTACAGTCTGGTTTCAAATCCCTTCACTTTACTGAAACAGCTCTAACAAAAGTCTCCAATGACTTGCTCTCTGCCAAAGCAAAAGGTCACTTCTATATTCTAATACTACTGGATCTCTCTGCTGCTTTTGATACTGTTGATCACCACCTTCTTCTAGACTCACTTGCTTTTATAGGCATTCGAGATACAGCTCTCTCCTGTATCTTCTCATATCTGTCTAACCGTTCCGTCTCTGTCAACTTCTCTGGCAAGACATCATCGCCCCTTCCACTTTCGGTTGGTGTCCCCCAAGGTTCACTCCTTGGCCCTCTGCTGTTCTCTCTTTATACTTCATCTCTTGGCAAACTAATCAACTCATTTGGTCTCCAGTATCATCTATATGCAGATGATACTCAAATCTACCTGTCTTCTCCTGACCTCTCTCCATCTCTCATGTCCCGGATTACCAATTGCTATTTCTTCATGGATGTCACAACGCTACCTGAAACTTAATCTTTCTAAAACTGAACTCATTATCTTCCCTCCCTCCATCTCCACTCCCTGAATTCTCTATCACCATTAACAACACGACTATCTCTCCTACTAACCAGGCCCAATGCCTTGGGGTCATCCTTGACTCAAACCTCTTCTTCATCCCTCACATTCAGTCCCTCGCCAGATCCTGCCGCTTGCACCTAAAAAACATCTCACCTATCCGCTCATTCCTCACCCAAGAATCCACAAACACTCTCTCCTCTACAGTCTTTACTAAATGCCGCTGATAGGCTTATCTTCCTTGCACGTCGCTCCTCTTCTGCTTCCCCCATCTGTAAAACCCTCCACTGGCTCCCAATTACCTTTAGAATTAAATCTAAAATCCTGGTACTGACATATAAGGCCATCCATAATACTGTTCCTCCATACATTTCTGACCTCATTAGCAAATACTCTCCTACTCGATCCCTACGTTCTTCCCATGGGCTAAGGCTCTCCTCCTCACTTATAGTTACATAGTTACATAGGCTGAAAAAAGACATGCGTCCATCAAGTTCAGCCTTTCCTATATCTGTTAATTTGTTGCTGTTTGATCCAAAAGAAGGCAAAAAACCCCGGCTTCGCTCTTTCCAATTTTGCACTAACCAGGGAAAAAAATTCCTTCTTGACCCCCAAATGGCAGTCAGATTTCTCCTTGGATCAATAAGCTGTTTCCCCATAATTAAAGATTATATCCCCGAATATTATGTTTTTCCAGGTATCCATCCAGTTGCAGTTTAAACGTCTGTACAGACTCTGATAAAACTACCTCTGCAGGCAGAGAATTCCACATCCTTATTGTCCTTACTATAAAAAACCCTTTCCTCTGCTTTAGTCTAAATCTCCTTTCTTCCAGTCTAAATGCATGACCACGTGTCCTATGCATAGTCCTGTTTATGAACAGATTTCCACACAATGGTTTGTATTGGCCCCGAATATATTTATATAACGTTATCATATCCCCTCTGAGGCGACGTTTTTCTAAACTAAACAGATTTAAATTAGTTAACCTTTCTTCATAACTATAGTGCTCCATTCCTTTTATTAATTTTGTAGCCCGCCTCTGCACCCTTTCTAGTGCTATGATATCCTTCTTTAGAAAAGGTGCCCAAAATTGCACAGCATACTCAAGGTGCGGCCTTACCATTGATTTATACAAAGGCAAAATTATATCTTTATTCCGCGACTTGATGCCCCTTTTTATACACGACAATACCTTACTGGCCTTAGCAACCGCAGACTGACACTGCACATTGTTGCCTAGTTTGTTGTCTATAACAATTCCCAAATCCTTCTCATTTGTCATTACCCCTAATTCACTACTGTTTAGGGTGTAGGTTGCTTGTGCATTCGCTACCCCGAAGTGCATAACTTTACATTTATCTACATTGAATTTCATCTGCCATTTGAGTGCCCAGTCCCCCAGGCTATCTAGATCCCTCTGCAGCACAGTAATATCCTGCTCGCCCTGTATAACTTTACCTAGTTTTGTGTCATCTGCAAACACAGAAACATGACTTTCAATGCCTCCTGCCAGGTCATTTATAAATATGTTGAATAAAATTGGTCCCAGAACAGAACCCTGAGGGACACCACTTACCACTTTTGACCAGCTTGAAAATTTACCATTTATAACAACTCTCTGTTCTCTACCTCTAAGCCAATGTTCTACCCAAGAACAAGAATTTGCATCTAGGCCAATTTCTTTCAGTTTGAATACTAACCTATTGTGTGGAACCGTGTCAAACGCCTTGGCAAAATCCAAGTAGATTACATCCACTGCAACACCCTGATCTACACTTCTACTTACTTCTTTGTAGAATGCAATTAAATTAGTTTGACAGGACCTATGTTTCATAAAACCATGCTGATTTATGCTAATAATACTATTCTTCCCAAGGAATTCTTGAATATTATCCCTAAACAGCCCTTCAAATACTTTCCCAGCAACGGAAGTTAAGCTCACAGGTCTATAATTTCCGGGCACAGAGTTGGAACCCTTTTTGAAAATAGGAACCACATCTGCCTTCCTCCAATCCTCTGGTACAATTCCTGAAAGAAAAGAATCCCGAAAGATTAGAAACAGAGGTTCACTTATTTCCTGACACAGCTCCTTAAGTACTCGTGGGTGAATACCGTCAGGCCCTGGAGCCTTGTTAACATTAATTTTCTTTAGTTGCTGCAGCACCTTGTCCTGGGCCATCCACTCACAGTTTGACTGAAATTTTTTCTCAGTGGTCCTATGTATCTCCATTGCCATAGGTTCCTCCATAACATATACTGAGGAAAAATAGTTATTTAAAGTTTCTGCTTTTTCCTGGTCCTCCTTAACCAACACTCCCCTCTCTGTTATTAATGAGCCTACGTTTTCATTCCTCGTTTTTTTAGAATTTATGTACTTAAAGAATTTTTTGGGGTTAGTTTTGCTCTCTTTGGCAATCACCCTCTCATTTTCTAGTTTAGCCCATCTAATCACTTTTTTGCATGCTTTATTGGCTTCCTTATATCTTATATAGGATGCCTCTGATTTAAATGCTGTAAAAGCCATTTTCTTATTTTTAATTTCCTGCTTAACGACCCCACTAAGCCACATCGGTTTCAATTTGTTTCTTTTATATTTGTTTCCTAGTGGTACATACTGAGAAGTGTACCCTGCTAATATTTGTTTGAAAATACTCCATTTTTCCTCAGTATTTTTATCCCTGAAGAGTTTTTGCCAGTCAATAAGTTGTAAAGCTGCCCTTATCTTATTGAAATTGGCCTTCTTAAAATTATACGTTTTAGTATTCCCCATGTGCAATTTCTTTTTTGAGTTTATTTCAAAAGAGACCATATTGTGATCACTATTACCCAAGTGCTCCCCCCACTTGAATGTTAGACACAAGATCAACATTGTTTGTTATCACCAGATCCAAACAAGTATCCTTTCTAGTTGGTGTTTGTACCAGTTGTGACATGAAGGTGTCATTTAACAGGTTCAAAAACCTGGATCCCTTGCAGAACTACTAGTCACTCTATCCCAATTTATGTCAGGGTAATTAAAATCTCCAATAATTAACGCGTTACCCAGATGTGCAGCTTTCTCAATTTGTTCTAACAGCTGCTCTTCCTCATCATTATCACCTTTTCCTGTCTACAAGATTTCACTCGAGCTGCCCCATATCTCTGGAATCTACACCCAAGGAACCTTCAGCTTTCACCCTCCCTCCCGACATTCAAGAAACATCTAAAAACCCACTTCTTCAGAGAAGCATACCATCTTAGCTGCTAGAACTTCCTTGTCATTGATACAACCACCACACTACCTCTCACCCTTTCTCTATGCCTTATGTTTGTCACCCCATTTCCCTCTAGACTGTAAGGTTGCGAGTAGGGCTCTCTCCACCAAATGTATCAGTTTGTCTTAGTCTGTCAATTTTGTCTTGTCATATCCCTTGAATTTATGTATTGTATTAAGCGCTGCGTAAACTGTTGGCGCTATATAAATAAAAGAATAATAATAATAATAATAATAATACAAAGAAAAAGAGGTTATCCTCTTCCACTCCTCCACTGGAAGAGTGAACATTTCATGCAAAACAAAAGAAGGGATTCTTTACAGTAAGGGCAATAAAAGGTATGGAATTCACTGCCAGAAAAGGTTGGGCTGTCAAATACAATAGATGCATTCAAATGGGGTCTATTTTGTTTTTTGGGTTAGAAAAGCAGAACATTCAGAACTATATTAATAGTTCCCTCCAATTGCTGGAAGACAGAGAAACTTATTTCTTAATCTTTTCCCTCCAGACTCCCCTACATTGATCACGCTGTGATGAGCAAGTGTGTGCGATTGGCAAGCAGGGGGGAGGGGGCAATCAGAGGTTTTTTTAAGAAGTACCAATATGTCTATAGAGGTCTGACAGAGTTAAAGAACTAGGTTAAAGGATCTAGGGTCCAAAGCTGTGTTTTTGCGTGACCACCCTTTTAGTTTAATGGGAGTAGTAGCAGCCATATTGTGAGTCATGTAAAAGCACGTTTCACTCAGTGAATTTTCAGTTAGGGTATATGTGACTTCCCTGAAGAGCAGTCAACCCTGGGGTTACTTCTGAGTCAGAGACCACCCAGGAGATTGTTTTGATCAGGATCGCTACCCCTTGGTCTTAGAGTCAGGGGAGCTAGAGAGAAATATAAAAGGGGAAATTTGAGCTTTCTATCTCTGTTGAGGTCTGTATCTCTTATAAAGGCCACCTTACTCCCACTGGTTACAATAGTTTAAAACAATGTAGAGGGTTTCTAAGGTGTATTAAGACAGCCGACATTTAGGGAGGTGCACTTTACCAGGGATGATTTATTTCTAGTTATGATCAGGTTTATCAATTAGGACCGTATTAGTGCTAACTCTCACTGTAGAAGGACCATTGAAGGCCCAAAATGAAACCAGTAAACCTAACAACCAGGTAGCAGGCATCAGCAACCTAGCTGCTCTACTGCCTAGGCAGCAAATAGTGAATCATGTGGCCTGAGTAGAGTATATCCAATCTAAACCCTCCAGTTTTACAAGCTGTGTAAATGTGCTACAGGGTAAACTCATGCCTTCCAGGTTTACAAAGGCAGGGACAGCAATATTTACCTACCTGGTTGCTGGAACTTATAGGAACCATCAGAAAAAATGTTTGAGACCTTATTACCTCTTTTCTGAGCACCTATTTGTAGATAATTACTAAGCCAGTGTCTCTTTATTCAAATTTCTGTTTTTCTGTTCATACACCAGCTTGTGGGGCCAAGCAGAAAAAAAAGGTTTCACAGAGCAGCTGGGAAATAAATGCCTAAAAGGGGGAATTCTCAACAATGCACCAAGAGGAGGTTTTGGCAATTAAATTCCAGGACAAAAGTGACGTGTGTCTCCTTACCACCATTCATCATGAGACCAGTCTGCCAGTCCGTGTCCATGGCAAAACTGGGGCCCAAAGGAAACTAATCTGCATAAAGGAGTATAGTAAGTAAAAAAAAGAAATAGCAAATCATGGAAGATACTCATTTTTGCAATGTCAGCTTCAGGTGGTTTCAGAGATTTTATTTGATAACATCTTCGAAACCACCATAACTAGAACTGGTGCAGCATATTACCCATTTAAAACTCCTAGAAGTAAAGTATACTATAGGAAGGAGAAATGGAAAGACACAAATTACTATTGTGGATTGCCCCTCACAGCCAGGTTTGTGGAAAAAATATTAATTGCTTTGTTAAAATCCTCCAATTTTTTTTTCTATAAATACCCCATTTTATTAGACAAAGTGACTACAGACCATGAGAATGACCCTATGGCACAGTATCCAGTGATTTTCATTTAGTACCATCGGGCTTGTAAATTCCCCAAATTGTTGTCAAACCTACACATACCGTATTGGCTCGGATATAGGCCGCCCCCGTATATAGGCCGCACCCTAAAAGTTTGGTGCTTTTTTAAAGAAAAAGTTTTTTTCTTTAAAAAGCACCAAAAAAAAAAAAACATTCTGCCACTCTGTCTCCCCCCCCCCCGAGATATGCTACCACTGTCCTCCCTCCCCGAGATATACTGCCACTGTCCTCCCTCCCCGAGATATACTGCCACTGTCCTCCTCCCCCCGAGATATGCTGCCACTGCCCCCCCCCGAGATATGCTGCCACTGCCCCCCCCGAGATATGCTGCCACTGCCCCCCCCGAGATATGCTGCCACTGTCCTCCTCCCCCCGATATGCTACCACTGTCCTCCTCCTCCTCCCCCCCCGACTTACCGGAGCAGACTCCCGGGTGTCTTGTGGGGCCGGCGGGGGGCATCTACGCAATACACGTATACAACCGGAAGTTGTATACGCGTATTGCGTAGATGTTCCCCGCCGGCGCCCCGCAAGACACCCAGGAGTCTGCTCCGGTAAGTCTTGGGGGCAGAGGTAAAACGCATCGTGTGGACGGTCACCGGCTGTGGCGATGCGGGTAAGCAACCCGGAGGCTGTTTACCCGCATCGCTGCAGCCGGTGACCGTCCAGACGATGCGCTTAGACAACCTCCCGTGCCGGCACCCCCCCCCGTGGAAAGTGCTGGCAGGGGAGGCTGTCTGAGGACATCCGAGAGTAGGATACAGGTCCCCTGCACCGTTGCGGGGGATCTGTATCCTAACCCCGCTGCCTGCCCGGCGCCCGGGACTGCATGTCCCGGGCGTCGGGCACTAGACCCCGAATATAGGCCGCACCCCCACTTTAAAGTCTTAAAGTGGGGGAAAAAAGTGCGGCCTATATTCGAGCCAATACGGTATGTGGCATTTCCATAAAGGGAAATTAGCCAAATATAATTGGGGGTAGTCTTCTGCAAAAACAACAAATGTTGTTAATTTAGTGCTCTAGTTAAGTGCTCTATTACTCTATTATGTGAACTTCCAAAATAAATGGACTTTGAGAAATCTAACTGGAAACTTTAAACAGAAACGCAACACAGACATAGACAAAGTCCAGAAACAAGGAGTCATATTTTGTGCTCCCATTACTATGGGTCTTAAAGTTCCCAAAAAACATATTGCTGAATAGAAATTGGGGTTTTGTGCAGTATGCAACATAGGACTACATGTGTAAAAAAACACACACACACACACAAAATAGAACATTCCAAGTTTGAAAACCAAAATGTGTATGTTCCAATTTTGGCCCCATTATATCCTCAAAACATTCCAAACACATGCATATGGTGCATCGCTTTAAGGCTAGGTTTCCATTTGTTTGTTTTTTTTGCTAAAAACGCCCATAAAAACGCCAATAGCGCCACCTGGCGTATTTTTAGTGGAAAAACGCAGCAGCCAGATGTTAGCTGTTCTTCAATAGGAAATCGCAAAATGCCATTTCCACTTGGCGTTTTTCTGTCTGGCGTTTTTTCAATCTTCTTTGGCGTTTTTCTGCTTTTTTGGGCTCTGTGGCAGTTTTTCAAAATCGCAGCATGTTCACACTCTGGCGTTTTTTGCAAGGAAATCATGGCGTTTTTCTCCAATAGAAGTCGATGGGGCGTTTTTTTTTATGGCGTTTTTTCCACAGTTACAATGCAGAGGATGGACCCAGTATCTGTGTGTCCTACGAGAAATAGGCTGAAAACAAACAGTTTCACACAAAACAAAGTCCTGGACTGGTTCATATTGAATTTTACACCATTTGGAACAAACATGCCATTACAAACAAACATACCCGACGCATCAACTGGATCCTGCGTGCCAAAAGCAACAGCAAACAATTTGCACCATCATTTGGGGCCAATCTTCTTAGAGGAGCAGACATTCGGAATAAAGCATGCCTTACAAACCACAGAAAAGAGACAAAAGGGTCTACCAAGTAAATGACATCAGGAGAGGGCAGATACTTGCCATTTATCCTAATCCCTTTTAGCTGGGTGAAACTTCTAACTTGTAAAGGCTGGAAAAACTGCCTAAGGTCAAAA
Source organism: Spea bombifrons (assembly GCF_027358695.1). NCBI lineage: Eukaryota > Metazoa > Chordata > Amphibia > Anura > Pelobatidae > Spea > Spea bombifrons. The sequence goes on from NC_071090.1 coordinate 14,471,428, forward strand.
AAAGCAATTTCCACAGAAAGGCTAAAACGCCAGAAAAAACGCCAAAACGCAGGTAAATGCAGTGGCAGTTTTCTTGGCAGTTTTCTTGGCGTTTTTCATCAAGAAAAAAACGCAGGACAAAAACCCAAGTGGAAACCTAGCCTTAAGCTAGGTTTCCATTTGGGTTTTTTATGCTAAAAACGCCTATAAAAACGCCAATAGCGCCACCTGGCGTTTTTTTGTGAAAAACGCCTGCAGCCAGATGTTAGCTGTAATTCAATAGGAAATCGCAAAATGCCATTTCCACTTGGCGTTTTTCTGTTTGGCGTTTTTTCAGTCCTCTTTGGCGTTTTTCTGCTTTTTTGGGCTCTGTGGCAGTTTTTCAAAACTGCAGCATGTTGACACTCTGGCATTTTTTGCAAGAAATCTTGGCTTTTTTTCTCCAATAGAAGTCTATGGGAGAGAAAAAACGCCATGAAAAAGCCATGTGGGTTTATTGCCTTGGCGTTTTTTATGGTGTTTTTTCCACAGTTACAATGCAGAGGATGGACCCAGTATCTGTGTGTCCTACGAGAAATAGGCTGAAAACAAACAGTTTCACACAAAACAAAGTCCTGGACTGGTTCATATTGAATTTTACACCATTTGGAACAAACATGCCATTACAAACAAACATACGCGACCGGATCCTGCGTGCCAAAAGCAACAGCAAACAATTTGCACTATCATTTGGGGCCAATCTTCCCAGAGGAGCAGACATTCGGAATAAAGCATGCCTTACAAACCACAGAAAAGAGACAAAAGGGTCTACCAAGTAAATGACAGCAGGAGAGGGCAGATACTTGCCATTTATCCTAATCCCTTTTAGCTGGGTGAAACTTCTAACTTGTAAAGGCTGGAAAAACTGCCTAAGGTCAAAAAAAGCAATTTCCACAGAAAGGCTAAAACGCCAGAAAAAACTGCAGAAAAAACGCCAAAACGCAGGTAAATGCAGTGGCAGTTTTCTTGGCAGTTTTCCTGGCGTTTTTCATCAAGAAAAAAACGCCGGACAAAAACCCAAGTGGAAACCTAGCCTTACAGCAACTTTTTTTAGTGCCAACTTAGGCAAAGATTGACAAGGAAATTGATGCACAAAATAAATTAAAATAACAATAGTAGCATACCCTGGGTAGCTTACTAGACTATTCACTGAGCTGAATTTTCTCCAGTCTTTCTCACTTTTGTCTTACTTTTACATTCTGTCATTGAAGTCTGTAAAACTATTTAATAGCTATTTAAGTGAATTCAACAAATTTGAAGATAATACTGTATTCCCCAGGTACAGACAGTGATCACAGCTCTGCCAGCTTTATCAACCAGTCCAATTATCAAAGCAGCACATGTGCTGACCCGGTAGAATGATTAGAGAGGTGAATGCCGACAGTACCACACATGAATAAGTGGTAAGGAAGGGAAACAAAGCAACATGGCTCAAGTGGGTCATCAAAACAAGAAGAAGATCAAGGACAGAAAAGACAAGTAAGAAAAATCAAGGGTACATAAGGGAGAAGATGAGAAAACAGGTTACAAATAGAAGCAGCTGTAAAGCTGTTATTTTATCTCAGGTCCGTGCCGAAGCAAATTTAAGTCTGGTTTCTGGGGAGCTGTAAGACTTTACCTGGTGGGGGTCTACAGGTTGACTACCAATGGACTGCACCGCAAGCTCATAGGCAAAACGGCACTTTGCGAACCTTCGGCAAATAAGGTTTATCAAACGTCTTTAATATTCGCCTTGGTGTTTACTGAGATCCTGGTAAACAGCGCTTTGGATATAAGCTTTTCACACGCGCCCCTGCTTTATGACCCGTATAAGGAGCACGTTGGTCCCACTCCCTTATTACTTATTAGGCTAAAAGTAGACGTCGGTTATATACGGAAAAATGCAAGCAAAATAAATTCGTACCTTACTCTTGAAAGTTTACCGTTTGTCCAGAACCTCTTAATACCGACAGAGCCACTTTCACGTTTTACTGTGTTCCGTAGTGTACGCCTCGCTTTTTTTTGGTTGCTATGAAACCAAATACAACAAGTGTTAAAGCTATGGCACCAGCCGAGGCTCAAACTTAATCGAATGGTTTTATTTCTATGTAGGTATGTTGTTATGGAAACGTACAACATGAATTGGTTATTGTTCCATCGTTCACACTGACCATCATTTAAATGATCAATGAACGTTTTAGAATGTAGGCTTGTGACCTATTCATGTTTTAACAATATATTTTATTTACGCAATCCTTAAAAGTGGTGATCAGATGTCCCGGATTTCAGTTTAAGAGCTCCTGGTTCAGGGCTCTGTTGTCCTCTGAACTTTCTTAATCCTTAAAGTATAGTAACCATGATAACTGTTTTAACCATATTTTTAAAAACGTTTTGTATTTTTTATGCATTATTTCATACTTATAACTTATTAATAAGGGAGAACTGGCGCCACTACCTTCATCCAGGGCCGCCTTTAATATTAGTGATGTACGGATCATGAACGAATCGTTCTTTTGATCCGATTCTTTTCAGTGATCCGAATGAATCGGTTCAGTAGACTGAACGATTCATTTGTAACAGTTCAGTCTGTGAATCATGCAGTTGTAACCTGATCCTAGAGTGAGTCATCTGCACAGCACTCAGACACTGACTCTGGGATCAGGTTACAGCTCATTGATTCACAGAGGAACGATGACTCATAGATTCCGAGAGTCGTTCAGAGATTCGAATCCTTCAGAGACTCTCACTGACACAATAATGTTATAAATATATACATTAATAATCTTCTCTTCCCCCCAGGATTTAGATTCCCCTTAGTTTGACCCCCTTTAACTCTAACTGCACCTTAAGCTAACTTTATTAAATTAATTCAATTAACCCTCAGTCTTCAGCATTAAATTAACACTAAAGACGCCATTAACCATAACTGCCCCTAAATTAACCCTAAAGACGCCATTAACCATAACTGCCCCTAAATTAACCCTAAAGACCTCATTAACCATAACTGCCCCTAAATTTACCCTAAAGACCCCATTAACCATAACTGACCCTAAATTAACCCTAAACACCACATTAACCATAACGGCCCCTCTAATAAGGTGTGTGTTTAGATTTATATGTAAATAGTTTTTGTAACTTATCCAAGAATGCAGGATGTTTTTTTTAAGAGCCAGTTACTCTTATATAACTAAAAACGTCTTTATTTGTAAGACCGAGTTCTGATGGAAGCTAAAGAAGAAGAAAAATTAAGATTATTCCCTATCAGCATTTTTTACAGATTGAATTCTTTGAATACTATGGTTTTACATATCAGGACATAATAACAATCATCTGGTCCTTAACAGGTCCAAAAATTAGGTAAATACAACCTCAGATGAACAACATGTGTAATTATTTATTCAACAACAATCGGGTTGAGGTCTGAACTTTTACTGGGTGCACCCCTGGACTAGTGGTAAATAGTAAATAAGGTTGAAAAAAGGTCCATAAAGTTCAACCCTTCTACCTAACCTTCCTATTCTTGATTCAAAAGAAGGCAAAAGACCCCTAATTAAGCTACTTTGAATTCTGCCATCAGGGGGAAAAAAATCTTTCTTGACCCCAAGAGGCAATCGGATTTCTCCTTGGATCAAGACGCTCTAAACTATTAATGTTATTCTATTTATAGCCCTGTATGTCATGCCTTTCTAAAAAAATATCCAGACCCCTTTTGAAGGCTTTATTATCCTCACTGTAAAGAATCTCTTCCTTTGTCGTCTATGAAACCTGCGCTCTTCCAGTCTCAGAGGATGACCAAAGTCCATCAAGTTCAACCTGTATACATATAGTGTCCCTACTGTGTTGATCCAGAGGAAGGCAAAAAATCCTTATGAAGCAGATGCCAATTGCCCCATACCAGGGGGAAAATTCCTTCCCGACTCCAAATATGGCAATCAGAATAAATCCCTGGATCAACGTTCTGTCCCTAATATCCATAACTTGTAATATTATTGCTTTCAAGAAACACATCCAGGCTCCTTTTGAACTCGTTTATTGAGTTTTACCATTACCACTTCCTCTGGCAGAGAGTTCCATAATCTCACCGCTCTTACTGTAAAGAACCCCCCCGTCTGTGCTGGTGTAGAAACCTTCTTTCCTCCAGCCGTAGAGGATGTCCCCTTGTTATAGATACAGTCCTGGGTATAAATAGGTCCTGGGAGTGATCTCTGTACTGCCCCCTTATATATTTATACATAGTTATTAAGTCCCCCCTAAGCTGTCTTTTTTCCAAACTAAATAACCCTAATTCTGATAATCTTTCTGGGTACTGTAGTCCTCCCATTCCCCTTATTACTCTGGTTGCCCGTCTTTGAACCCTCTCCAGCTCCATTATATCTTTCTTGTACACTGGTGCCCAGTACTGTACACAGTATTCCATGTGTGGTCTGCCTAATGACTTGTACAGTGGTAGAAATATTTCCTTGTCGTGGGCATCTATGCCCCTTTTTATGCACCCCATGATTTTATTTGCTTTAGCAGCAGCTGCCTGACACTGGTCGCTACAGGTAAATTTACTGTTAACTAAAACTCCTAAGTCCTTTTCCATGTCAGTCGTCCCCAGTGTTTTCCCATTTAATACATATTCCCAGCCTGGATTTTTCTTCCCCATGTGCATAACCTTACATTTATCTGTATTGAACCTCATCTGCCACATCCAGCCCAAGCCTCCAGCCTATGCAGATCCATTTGTAATCGTGCACTGTCTTCTATTGTGTTAACCACGTTACAGAGCTTAGTATCGTCTGCAAAGATTGATACTTTACTATACAATCCCTCTACAAGGTCATTAATAAATATATACCCACATACACACATTCTCCCCCAGCCCAAGCATTCTCATTTTATGTACCAGCCTTTTATGTGGCACCGTATCAAATGCTTTGGAAAAATCAAGATATACGACATCCAGCGATTCACCCCGATCCAGTCTTGAGCTCACCTCCTCATAAAAGCTGATCAGGTTAGTTTGACAGGACCGATCCCTTGTAAACCCATGCTGATATGGAGTCATTCATTTCTTTTCATTGAGATACTCCAAAATAGCCTCTCTTAGGAAACCCTCAAACAGTTTACACACAACAGAAGTTAAACTAACAGGCCTATAATTCCCCGGGTCACTTTTTGTCCCCTTTTTGAATATTGGCACAACATTTGCTATGCGCCAGTCCTGGGGAACAGACCCTGTCACTATAGAGTCCTTGAATATTAGAAATAGGGGTCTGTCTATTACATTACTTAACTCCCTTAGAACGCGGGGGTGAATGCCATCTGGACCTGGTGATTTGTCTATTTTGATTTTTTTTAGGCGGCACTGCACTTCTTCCTGGGTTAGATAGGCGACATGTACTGGGGCATTTATCTCATCCTGCTGTATATTACCTGGCATTTCATTTTCCTCTGTGAATACAGCAGAGAAGAATATATTTAATAGATTAGCTTTTTCCTGATCCCCGTCTATAACTTCTCCCTCATTACTTTTTAAGGGGCCAACACTTTCATTTTTAACCTTTTTACTATTTATATAGTTAAAGAACATTTTGGGGTTTGTTTTACTCTCTTTGGCAATGAGTCTTTCTGTCTCCACTTTTGCTGCTTTTATCTGATTTTTACATATTTTATTTTTTTAGTGCTTCCTCACTGCCTTCCTGTTTTAGTAGCTTAAATGCCTTTTTTTTGCCATTTATTGCCCCCTTTACATTTTTATTTATCCACATTGGTTTTCTCTTGTTCCTGACTCTTTTATTCCCATACGGTATGTACCTTTCACAGTGAGAATTTAAGATATTCTTAAAAATCTCCCATTGAGTGTCTGTACTCTTGTTTTTGAGGACATTTTCCCCATTTACAGTGTTAAGGGCTTCTCTTAGTGGATCAAACTTTGCCTTCCTAAAGTTCATAGTTCTTGTGGCTCCTCTAAGAGTTCCCTTATTGAAGGACAAGTTATAATGTATTATATTGTGATCACTATTTCCTAGATGCCCCCCGACCTGCACATTAGTTACTCTGTCAGGTCTGTTGGTTAATATTAAGTCCATTAGGGCGCCCCCTCTGGTCAGGTCCTGTCCACATACAGACATTTGCCCCTAAGCCTATTTATGTTAATTTGAAGACTAGCCTTTTATGTGGAACCATATAAAATGCCTATGAAATAATTATCTGAACTCTTGTCTACCTGCAGCCACTAGTGGCCTCCCTTTCCTCTCAGGAGCCTATACAATTACTCGGGACAGCTGAACCTTGTTACCTTGTTTAGCCCTTTCCTCTTATACCTGCTCTGCCGTTTAGTCTGGGCCCTTGCATTTGTTGGGCTTGGGTCTCTGTTAGTTTGCTTGCAGCTACAGATCCCTTGCTTTGCATTGCAGTGTGTTTGGGCCCTGATTGTATTAAAACAGTCGTTTAAGGCAGCAGGCTGCCTACCTTAAGCCTGAGTAATTTTATTGCTCTGGTGAAAGGAAAAATGCCTGCAACCATCAACTTTGCGTCTGTTAAGGACGGTAGACTCAGAAATTCGATTTAAGATTGAAGTTCCTGTGAGCGAGAAGGAAGAAAAAAGGAACAAAAGTATGTTGTAGAGGAGGAGCTAATTAAAACACTTGGACTGGATCTTAAAGACATCTACTGCCTGTAAGACCAAGTGAAAAGTACATATGTAGTAACACTGCTGAACATCGGTGCATATCATACCATCTACAAGAGCCTCAGAGAAAGATTACCCTTGATTGGATGGACTCCGCTTCACGTTGCTGTATGGCGGTGAGGAAAACCCTCTTACTGTTCACATGTATAACCCATACGTGTCTGATGAAGCTATCATAGCCTGGTTTATCGCTATTGTAATACAGTATCTAGCCCACAGAAGGTACAGAATGACATGGGGATATGGAACGGTAAGAGGAGGCTCCTTGTGCGGTTAAAAGAGCACAAGGAAGGGGTCGGTGGAATAGTGCATCCACCAGAGTTTCTCAATCGGTAGCAATAGGGGATACTGTTTCTACCCAGGGATGCCTAGGCCCCTATGCAGGAACAGTGGAGAAAGGGGCTACTTCAGTACTGGCTGTGATAAGTCCAAGTTGTGCAACAGATGTGGCAAGCCAGACCACGTGTATAAGGACTGTCCCAGTAAGCCCTGGCAGCAGTGGCGTCTCCAGCTTTCATATTTAGGGGGGGCACATGGGGGGGCAGGGAACAAAGTAGGGGGCCAATTATAAAACGGTACATATACACTATATATATATATATATATATATATATATATATATATATATATATGTATATATACATACACACGTTAGACGTGCATTTTTAACTACATAATATGCACTTATCTCTTTGAAGTAAAGACCGTGATTGAAATATGATTTCAAAATAACAGCTAAACTGGCAGTTATTTTTCATTCTTTAATATTAGCCCCTGCTGACAATATATATTAATATTAGACCCTGCTGCCGATATATAGAAATATTACACCCTGCTACCGATATATATTAATATTAACCCCTGCTGCGGATATATATTGATAGCCCCTGCTGCGGATATATACTTATATTATACCCCGCTGCCGATACACATAAAAATTATACCCTGCTGCCGATATATATTAATATTTGACCCTGCTGCCAATATATATTAATATTAGCCCCTACTGCCAATATATATTATTAGTCCCTGCAGCCCATATATATTAATATTAGCCCCTGCTGCCGATATACATATAAATAATAGACCCTGCTGCCAATATGAATATAAATACTAGACCCTGCTGCTAATAAATATTAATATTAGCCCCTGCTGCCAATATATGTTAATATTAGCCCCTGCTGCCAATATATATTAGCCCCTGCTGCCGATATATATTAATATTAGCCCCTGCTGCCGATATATATTAATATTAGACCCTGCTGCCGATATATTTAGTATTAGTCCCTGCTTCCTATATATATTAATATTAGCCCCTGCAGCCAATATATATTAATATTAGACGCTGCTGCCAATATATATAAATATTAAACACTGCTGTCAATATTTAAATAAATATTAGACCCTGCTGCCAATATATAAATAAATATTAGACCCTTCTGCCAAACCATATATAAATATTTGCCCCTGCTGCCAATATATATATAAATATTAGAACCTGCTGCCAATATATTTTATAGTCAAAAAACTGGACCCTACCCAAGCATTTCCTTGGGCCCCACTCAACACTTGCATGCAATCACTGCCTCCGCTACCATACCAAAAAAAAAATATTTGCCACGCAGATCAGAGGAAGACCGTGAGAGTCAGTCCTGCACCGTGACATTGAGAGGTCCTCTCCCCTGTAATCATCCCCAGAGTCCTTTTGTCCCCTCATTCACTAAACCATACTGCTCTTTTACTTACACCCTGTAGTTCAGGTATAGATCAAATAAACAACACATGGAAACAGCACATGCAACTGAATGAGATAAAAAAAAAATTTGTATTTGCAGGTATACATAAATAATGTATGGAAACATAGCATTGCGGGTATAAACCAACAGAACACACAAACCCAGCATTGCAGGTATATATCAGCTGGAAATCACATGTACACTCAGCACTGAAGGTATAGATCAAATAAACAACACATGGAAACAGCATTTCAGGTATTGATCAACTGAATAAGACATACAAATCCTATATTTGCAGGTAAACATAAATAATGTATGGAACTATAGCCAATACAGATCAACAGAATAACACAAAACCCAGCTTTGCAGGTATATATCAATTGGAAATTACATATAAATTCTGCATTAAAGGTATAGATAAACCCCCCTAAATTACAGGCATAGATCACTGGTCACACACCCTGCCTGGCGTCCACATTGCCCACATAGAACCTGACCAGCACCCACATTACACATACATAGGACGTGCCATCTTTGTCGCCAAACAGCCCAGCATGAGTCAACATTGTCCCCAAACAGCTGAACGTACGCCATGTTTGTCCCATAAACACACTATCTGTGCCATCTTTGTCCCCATTGCCTAAACACCCTGCTTATACAATCTTTGCTTTTTTGACAAATCAATAATACACCTATGGTTCACAAACACTTTTACAGTCACTCACTAATTCACACAATCATTTATTCTTTCACACAAATTATTTACATTATGTGCATCCACACATTAATCCATTCATTCTCTCTCTTATTCTGACTCTTTATTTCAATATTCTTGCCACCCTCCTTTCTCCCTATCTACCCCCTCTCCCTCCCTATCTACCCTACCTAACCCCTCTCCGTCCCTACCTAACCCCTCACAGTGTGCAATCGCAGTGTGCGCAGCTTCACTGCTGAGCGCCGAATATGACATCATATACCGGCGCTCAACTTGAAATGCCGGCACTGCGACCAAGGCAGAGGCCTCGCGGAGAAGAGTGAGAAGCGCCGAGTGGTTTCTGAAAACTTATTCCTCAGCGACCGTTCGGCGCCTCTCTCTCTCCTCCACGTCTATTACAAAAATATTAAAAAAAAAAGACAGCGTTTCAATTGGGGGGGCACAGCATGATGTTGGGGGGGCCATGGCCCCCTCTGGCCCCCCCCTGGCGACGCCACTGCCTGGCAGTCCTGGGCAGATATGGCTGCTGGATGGCTGGGAAATCAAATCCAAGTCCAAGTAAGCCCTCCTCTACAGCTGACCCGAAGGAGCCACTGGATGATCCTGCTGTGCTGGTTGCAGTGGGATCAGTAATGCCAAGCAATCATAAGAAGGAACAGGCTTCCCAGGCCTCCCCAGTGGTGGGTCCTGTGTTTTTAAATCCCTGTGTAGGTCCTTCTACCAGCCATGAGAGTTACTTTCCTGTTGGAGATCCTGAGAGCAGTCCTGACGACAGAGGTGTAAAGCCCAGCAGTGAGATCTCGCAATCAAGTCTGGAACACGAGTTAACGAGAGTTGTCGTGGAAGAGACTGTCCAATCCCAAATCTCCATTAACCCTGCACATATGATTGCTCTGATAGAAGCAGGTGTGGATTATCCAGCTGGTCCCATGCCTAAGAGGGAGAGGTCTGACAGTGAGTGCTGTCTGGCACCCCTTCTGGAGGCTAAAGTGGAGGTCCTGAGAGACAACGCGGAGGAGGATTCCAAAGTAAGGAGACCTTCCGAAATCATCTGTCTGGAAGGTGCTCGAAGCATACAGAGCTGTGCAGGTGTTGCTGGGATGGGACTTTCTCTGTCTGATCCTTTTTTCATCATGGATTACAGCAGCGTATCAGAAGTTTTGGACTCTGAAGGTGAGATGGACGCTGATAAAATACACTAGACCTCACACTGGATCTCACTGTTGTCTCACTTAATCTGAGGAGCTCTGTCAGAAGGGCTGCTTTGTTTGCATATTTACAGACTCTAAATGTGGACATCATTTTCTTACAGGAGTGTGCAATAGAGCATGGACTGTTTTTTATGGACATTTAAAGAAGGACTGGACCGCGGGGCCCTATTACTGGTCCGGGTCAAATGATAGTAAAGCCACTGGGGTTGGGATCCTTTTTAAAAACAAACCTGTTGTTTTAACTTTTAAATTCTTTTATTGAAATTGCTCCCGGGAGAGCAATTTTAATTGATGTTGTTTTTAAAGGTTTTAATGTGCGTCTTATAAATGTATATGCTTCACCAGTTAAGAATGAAAGAATAGAAATTTTGTTTGCCCCAGGTTCTTCCCATCTAATAGTTGGAGGTGATTTAAAGTGTATCCTGGGGGCGTGGTTAGCCTGGCAAGGAAGATGGCCGCATAGTCTGAGAGCTCCTCGCCACCCGCTCCTAATTATCGCGTATTGCACCAGCTAAACCCGATATGGGTAGAACCAAACGGGCTCCCTCGGACCCTGGTACCCCAGGGACCAGTAGCAAGGGTCCTGGGACATCTCTGCGTGAATACTTTCACACGCCGGCCTTACTTCACTCGCAGCCGGAGGAACCAGAAATGGCGCCGACCCCCGCGTGCTCGCAGGCCTCAGGGGAGGATTCACCTCAGCGCGGCCCTGAGAGCCCTCCAGAACCCTCCGCCAGGGACTGGCGTCGCATTTTCTCCTCGCTGCCTACTAAAGAGGACTTTAGCCTCCTTGTTACGGAGGTGAAGCAAACAGTCCGGGCCGAGGTTACGGCCTTGCGGGCGGACATCTCGCGATTGGACGTGAGGGTTTCGTCTGCCGAAACCAGGACGCGGGACGTGGACCGACAGCTCTCTGCTTTTCAGCACACCTGTTCCTCCCAACTCGCCACCCTGTTTTACCACCTTGAGGATTTGGATAACAGGGGCCGACGCTCCAACATACGCGTGAGAGGTATGCCTGAGGGCGAGCGCCCTGAAGACCTCCAGGGCCTTCTGGACCGCCTGTTTTCCTCGATCCTGGGCTGGCCGCCCGAAGCCGGGAGGAAACCCATCAAGTTTGATCGGGCCCACAGGGCCTTGCGTTTCGGTGGTGGATCAGGGGACCCTCCCCGGGACATTATTTGTTGCCTGCACAGTTTCGCTCTCAAGGAGGAGATCATGCGGGCGGCTCGTGCTCAACGGTTCTGGTCCTTTGAGGGACACAGGGTCTCCCTTTTCCAGGACCTTTCCCGCTTTACCCTCCAGGCTCGGCGTGCGCTCCGCCCGGTTACGGCAGTACTACAAGACCACCAAATCACCTACAGGTGGGGATACCCGTTTTCCCTGATGGCGCGCAGGGGCACCGCTTCTGCCACGCTCCGTACTCCCGCGGATGTTGGCCCCTTCCTCCGCGCCTTGGACCTACCGACCGTGGAAGTGGAGGATTGGCTTCTGAAAGATCCGGGCCCTGGGATGGTGAACCGAGGTGATCGCCGACCGCGACCTGTTCATCGGGATGTGGCTGAGAATGTCCGGGACTTACCCCGAGAGGATTGACTGCCTCGCTCCGTGCCCCTTTGCCTCGGTTGTGCAGGCGGGCTTGTGCGGCTATACGCCTGCATCTCTCCGACGTCTGCAGTCGACGAGACAGTGCCTTCCGCCTCTCGACCCTGTACTGACTTTGCTGCTTTTGCCATGTCGGACTCATGGCTCACGTGAGCTATTCTGTTTTTTTTTTTGCTTTCTGTTTTTGTTTTGTTTTATTTATTTCTCTTTATTGTTTTTCTGGTTTTTAAATTTTTTTTTTTTTTTTTTTATTTATTTTTTTATTTATTTATTTATTTATTTTTTTTGTTTGTTGTTTATTGTTTCATACCAGCCTTTATGGTGGCGGCTACTGTGGCGCCCCCCCTTCTGAGCCCCGTTTGGGCCCTAACCAGGCTTCCTGCCGTTGGGGTGATACTGTGCGGTCATACACTCATACACTTTGTGTTATTATGGTCCGCTTCCCCTTCGGTGGCGTTACGCTCCTGCACACGCCCCTTGTTGGTTGCCGCACCAGGTGAGCCTCTTGTGCGCTCACCAATTGTGAGACGCGCTTCCATTATGCTGTTGCTCGCGTTACCTTGTACCCTTTCTGTGATTTACTAGGGTGCTCTTTTTATTGTTGTTTTGGCAGAGCGGGTGGAGGGACACTCTGTTATTGTTCTGTCATTGTTACGTTACTACTATAAACGGTTATACTGTTGCCTTCGTTATCTTACATTCCTTGACTACTAACTTCTCTGCCCCACGTGGGTTCTAGTGTCCTTGCAGTGCTCTATTGGTGGCCCTTTCCGCCTCTGCTGAGGTTTGGGTTTCCCGCCGGTAGACGACACACCTGCCCTGTGATTCCCCTCCCCTCCTTGCCCTACCTTCTCTCCTCTGCCCTCCTGTTCCATACTTCCCTGGTTTTCCCCCTCCCATTTCTTTTCCTGGGTATCGGTCCACCACCGCTCTAGATGGCCTTCCAACCGGCCCCCCTGACGTTCTTCTCTGTGAATGCCAAGGGCCTTAACATCCCTGAAAAGCGCTCTAGGGCCCTTAGGGAATTCCGTTTACATAAAGCATCCGTTGTCTTTCTCCAGGAAACACATTTCAAGGAGGGTCTGGCTCCCAGTTTCCGTGATTCTCACTACCCCACTGGTTATTTTAGCAATAACCCTGACGCTAAGACTAAGGGGACTGCCATTCTACTGGCCAAGTCGCTCCCGTTTTTGGTTACGGACACTTTGTCCGATGGGTCCGGTAGATTTGTCTTTGTGAAGGGCACTATCGCCGAGGTTCTGTACACATTCGCCAGCATCTATCTGCCCAATAGGGGTCAACACACTGCTCTGCGCTCCATTATGGCTTCCCTCTCTGTCTTTGCAGAGGGACTTCTCGTTTTGGGCGGTGACATGAACGTCCCGCTGTGCCCCGAACTGGATACCTCGGCTTGGTCCTGCTGCGTCCCACACGGTCATTTGCGCTCCATGCGCAAATTGTTGGCCGACGCACATATGATTGATTGTTGGCGGTCCATGCACCCCGTGGATCGTGATTACACGTTTTATTCCTCGCCTCATAACAACTACTCCCGCCTCGATTACTTGTTCCTCTCCCAGTCCCATCTCGACCTCCTACTTACGTGCTCGATACTGCCGATGACCTGGTCGGACCACTCCCCTGTGACGCTGACCCTGGCATCCCCTTTGTATAGGGCTAGGGAATGGACGTGGCGGTTAAATGACTCCTTTTTGTTGGACGAGGGGCTTGTGGCTCGCGTACGCTTGGAGTTGGAACGGTACTTCTCGGAAAATGACTCGCAGGGGGTGCCCCCCCCCGGTTGTCTGGGAGGCCCATAAGAGTGTCATACGCGGTTTCTTTATCCGGGAGGGTGCGCAGCGGAAGAAATTACGCACACAGGAGATAGACAGGTTGACGTCTCGCATCGCGCACCTAGAGGCCACACATAAACGATCCCAAACTGACGACATACATGGGGAGCTGTTGTCTCTGAGGGGCCAACTTTCCGACATCCTGAACTCTCGCTTCCGGCGGGCCTCCCTGTATAGCCGCCGGTTCTTCCATGAACACGGCAACAAATGTGGTAAACTCTTGGCGAAAATGATAACTCCCCACAGAAAGGCTACCCATGTTCATAAGATAAGGACGGCCGCGAATACTGTGTCCTCCTTTCCTTCTAAAATTGTTGACGCCTTCCACTCCTATTACACAGATCTTTATAACTTGCCCCGGGGGGACCACCGGCTGACAGAGTCTGACAGACGCGCGCTTATACACCGCTACCTTACCCAACACGTACGACGCAAACTTACGAACGAGCAGGCTGCCGAGATTGACAAGCCGATTTCTGTTGAGGAGCTTGCCCTTGCTCTGAGGGCTTCGCAGACGGGCAAATGCCCGGGCCCGGACGGGTTGCCCTTGGGTTACTATAAGACGTTTTCCGACAGACTACTTCCCTTCTTGCACAGAGCTTTGAATTCCCTCTTGGAGGGCCATAGCTTGCCCTCTCAGACTTTGGCGGCCACAATAACTGTTATCCATAAGGAGGGTAAGGACCCCTGCTTATGCCAGAGCTACAGACCTATATCTCTGTTGAACACAGACTTGAAGCTTTTTGCAAAGGTCCTGGCAATGCGGCTTTCGGAGTTTCTCCCCCATCTCGTGCACCCCGATCAGGCGGGGTTCGTCCCTCGCCGTGAAGCGCGCGACAATACTATCCGGCTCCTTAATATTGCTCACGGGGCGGGGGCGGGGGGTCGCCGTATTTTGTTCCTTTCCACCGATGCCGAAAAAGCTTTCGACAGGGTGGACTGGACGTTTCTGCGTGCCGCCTTGGAGCATCAGGGTCTCGGCCCTTCCATGCTTGCATGGATTGCTGCTCTTTACACCACACCTACGGCCCGTATACGAGTTAATGGTGCTCTGTCACCACCTGTGTCGATTAGCAACGGCACCAGGCAGGGTTGCCCTCTGTCCCCCCTCTTGTTCGTGTTGTCCCTGGAGCCCTTTTTGGAAGCTGTCCGTGCGTGCCCCGATATCCTGGGGTTTCAGGAGGGAGGGAGACATCATAAGGTTGCCGCCTACGCGGACGACCTACTTTTTGTGGTGGACCGCCCTGAGATCTCCTTGCCAAGCATTCTCGCGCTGTTCCGCTCCTACGGGGAGTTATCCAACCTCAAAATAAATTTTTCGAAATCCGAGATCTTGAATGTCTCGGTGCCTCCGCAACGGGTCCCGGCCCTTGCCTCTAGCTTTCCCTTTCGCTGGTGTCCCGGGAAGATGAAATACCTGGGGGTTTGGTTGACGACTGACCTTTCTCAGCTGTATGATGCAAATTTTGCCCCTTTATTGTCTACTTTAGCGTCCGACCTCCGGGAGTGGATGCCCCTGTATCTCTCCTGGATGGGTCGGGTGAATGTGATCAAAATGAACCTGCTCCCACGGGTCTTATACCTGTTTCAGACCTTGCTGATCAGGCTTCCCCGGGACTTTTTTGCCTCTCTTCGCTCTGCGGTCATTAGGTTCGTTTGGGGTAACAGGAGCCCGAGGCAGAGGTTCTCACAACTTACGCGGCCAAAGTCCGCGGGCGGACTCGCGCTGCCGGACTTTCACAGATATTACCAGGCTACTCACCTGTTGCGCGTGGTAGAGTGGAATGTGGCGGGTCCGGGGCGGAAGCCCTGGGTCGCGCTGGAACTGGGCGACCTCCGGGGCCGGGTCCTACATGCCCTCTGGGGCCCTGCCGCGGGGGCTCACGTGACGTCGCATCCTCTTGTCTCGGCGACCTTGTCGGTGTGGAGGGCTACGGGGCGCAGGGCTGGTCTCTCTTCGTCACCGTCGCCCATGCTGCCTCTCTGGGACAACCCAGACTTTGCTCCGGGTCGGCTCTGGGGGCCTGAGGGGTATGCGGGACTTCCCCTTCCCGTCCGGGCTCTGGACCTGCTGGCGGGTGGGTCGGTCATGTCACTTGGGGACCTGCGCCCTGCCGCTGAATTTTCCTGGTCTGACCGATTTGCACACCATCAGGTTACGCACTACCTCAACACCCTTCCCAACCGCCAACATTTACACAGGGACCTAACCTGTTTTGAGACTTGGTGCTCAGGTGAGCACTCCCCTAAGGGTGGCATCTCTCTGCTCTACTCCCTGCTCCTGACCGCTTTGCACACTTCGAAGCCTTCCTTCTGCACGAGTTGGGAGTCCTTGAGCGCTGAGGCTCTTACGGATGAGGACTGGGAGAAGATATTCATTCTCACTCACAAAAGCTCGAGGGCGACTAGGGTGCAGGAAACTAATTATAAAATCTTGACCCACTGGTATCGCACGCCTCAGAGGCTACATCTTATGTTCCCCGGTTGCTCGGATAGATGCTGGCGATGTGATGGGGATGTGGGCACGATGCTGCACCTGTGGTGGGATTGCCCCCGGATCCGGCCGTTTTGGAGGGAGGTCCACCGTGTGATCTCGGAGCTCTCAGACTCCCCTCCCCCTTTCCATGCATTGTCGATGCTGTTGCACCACACTCCTCATTCTCTCTCCCACTATAAACGCTCGGTTGTGCGTCATCTCCTTGACGCGGCCAAGGGCCTCATTCCTTTGTATTGGAAGCAAGCGTGCTCCCCGCCAATCCGGGAATGGATGTCCAGGGTTGAGGACGTCCGTAGGGTCGAGGATCTCTCCGCTGTTTCTTTGAAGCAGAGGGAGAGGTACACGGCCACTTGGTTTCACTGGCTCTCTTTTGTGCACCCTCATGACATATAGTTGGGCCTCTCCTACGTTCACCTTTTACGCTCTGTGTTCTCGCTGACACTGTGTATGGGACTCTTCTTTTCATGGTTTATCATGGGACCTGCGTGCCCCCTCACATTTCTGGGATTGTCGTTTCTGCTGTAACCCCTGCGCGGGTTCTTATGCCCTTTTTGTTTTGATGTTCTGCTGCTGTGTATGGACGTGTATACCTGTCCCCTTCCCGTCCCCCACCCTTCTTTTTCCTTCTGTATCCTCTCCCCCAACCTACCCCCATAAAATTACTTCAAAATTCAATAAACTTTGATTTCGAAAAAAAAATAAAGTGTATCCTACCGGGCGAAAATAGAAGTGGAGGGGATGAGAACCAGAAGGTAGATAACATTTCTAAGCTGGCGAAAAGTTCTATCATTACATAGTTTTATAGGCTGTACAAAGACATGCGTCCATCAAATTCAGTCTTTCCTATATCTGTTAGTTTTTTGCTGTTAATCCAAAAGAAGGCAAATAACCCCACTTTGGCTCTTTCCAATTTTGCACTAAACAGGGAAAAAAATTCTTCTTGACCCGAAGATGTCAGTCAGATTTCTCCTTGGATCAATAAGCTGTTTCCCCATAATTAACCCCTTGATGACAATTGCCGGTCCGGGCATGTCACGGAAAAACATGTCGTTTACGACAAATGACGTGCCAGGACCGCCACGTCTTTAAACGGGTGCAGAAAGCGATCTACTTTCGCTTTCTGCACCCAAACGGCGTTGCTGTAATGCCTCGAACTCGAGGCATTCAGCAATGCCACAATCGGCACTAGGGGCCATCCCTGGCCCCTCCCCGGGGCGTCAACATCCGCCATACATTGTATGGCGACGGACACCTGTTTTAAAATGTCGATGTCTCGATCAGGAAGCATCCAGCGACACCAAACACTTACCTCGGGATGGACTGTGACCGCTCCGGGGAAAAAAAAACAATAAAGATTAAAAAGTTCGCTAGATGGTCTCCAGACCCTCTAGAGAACTCTGGCTCCACTTGCAGGTTGAATACAGGTACCGCATTCAACCATGCAAGTCAATGGAGCCCAGCTTTCTAATCACAGTGTGATTAGTAAAAATAAATTAAAAAATAAAATAAAATTAATAATAATTAGAAAAAAATAGTAAAAAAAAAACAGTAAAATGTAAAAATAATTTCTCTGGGGAACCTTCAAGTTGAAAAAAAATGTTAAATTTTTTTTAAAAAAAGGCAAAAAATAAAATATATATATATATATATATATAATATATTTTTGTGAGCAAGTTCTAAAATTAGCATGTTAGCTTAAAACAATTCTCGCGTGGAAAGAGTTAAAATACTGGCATATTAAATGCCCATGGGGTGTCTACTACTTTAAAAAATGTATGATTCATGATTCATGTAAATTCATACATAACATAGGTGTGTGGGGGAAAAATACACACAAAAGAATACTACTGCAAACTTTGAAAAAATTCTGGTGGTAAAATGTGTGCATGCAAAGAGTTAAAATACCCTGGGGTGTCTAGTTTTCAAAAATATATGGTTTTGTTGGGCACACTGAAATGGCCCAGCTCAAAGATGTACCAAATAGGGCATGGGCAGTGGATCCCCAAAAGTTCAACATTGAAAAATGCGCATGCCCCAAATGTGGCCCTTTTGCCCCCAAACAGCCAGGCAAAATCATTCATGTGAGGTATCGCTGTGCTCAGGAGATGTTGCTGAACACATATTGGGGTGTTTTATGATAGTGACATATACGAGAACCTTTTAATTCATACCTGAAGTAAAATGTGTGTGACAAAACAAATGCAAAAAACTGACTACCACAAAGTTTGACAAAGACTGGTGGTAGATATGGTGCATGGAAAGAGTTAAAATACTAGCATTTGAAATACCCTGGGGTGTCTAGTTTTCAAAAATATATGGCTTTATTGGGCATACTGAAATGGCCCGGCTCAAAGATGTACCAAATAGGACATGGGCAGTTGATCGCCAAACGCCAAACACAGGAGCGTAGCGTAGTACAAATAATCAGGAACAAAAATAATAAATAAAAATAATAAATTCAGGGGTCAGGCAGAAGAGTAGTCGGGGTCACAAGCAGAGGTCAGGGCAGGCAGCAAACAGCAAAGGTCAAAAACTAGCCGGAGTCAGGACCAATAAATATCAAGCAAATTCAGGAACGCTAGTGAAGGCTATAAGGCACGCGCCCCGTCAGGATCCAGTGATCTCTGCAGGGACGCGCGTCTATCCGCCGAACGGACCTGGCGGCGGCTCCTGCCGACGGAACGAGCAGGGGGCTGGACGCGCGGGCTGCGTCTCTGCTCCCCTACCCACAGGACAACGGAGGAGGTAACAGTACCCCCCCCTACTATGAGAGACATCCTGGCGATCAGGGGCAGGTTTCTATGGAAATTTTTTATGGAACGCACGAATCTTAGCAGGAGCATGGACATCGGAGGCAAGAATCCAGGAACTCTCCTCAGGACCATATCCCTTCCATCTGATAAAATATTGAAGCCTCCCTCGTTTCCTTCTAGAATCTAAGATAGACTGCACTTCATATTCTTCCTCCCCTTGAATAATGACAGGATCAGGAGTGCGAACCATGGAGGAGTATTGGTTAGCAATTACAGGCCAGAGACCAGAGAATACGTAACTTCATTAATTCTTGTCTTGATTTTATAGGGACCGATATATTTAGGACCTAAAGTTCTGGCAGCTTGTTGAAGTTTCAGATATTTTGTGGAAAGCCACACATAATCACCAGGGTTAAGCACAGGTCCTTGCGAGCGATATTTATCTGCCGTTTTCTTTTGCAGCTTTTTAGTGCGCTTCAGGTGTTCGGCAAGAGCTGCCCAATGGTCCTGTAAAACACAAAATTGTGCTTCAGCTGCCGGAACCCCTGTGGTACTGGTGTCCTGAGGCCAAAATGAAGGTTCATATCCATGAACTGCTTTAAACGGAGACATTTTTAAAGATTCGTGATATGAACTATTGTAGGACCATTCAGCAAGATGTAGCAGGATTGACCAATCAGACTGATCCTCGGAAACATACATTCGAAGATACTGCTTGAGAACCTGGTTGGTTCTTTCAGCCTGCCCGTTAGATTGAGGATGGTGAGAAGAAGAAAAATGCAATTCTATCCCCATGAGTTTGCACATTGCTCTCCAGAATCTGGAGATAAATTGTGACCCTCTGTCGGAAACTATTACTTGAGGGACTCCGAGGGTACTAGCTGACGGGAGTTTGGAGAGAGCAATGAAATGAGCCTGTTTGCTGAAAAGATCAACAACCACTAAGATGGTAGTGTGACCCCTGGAGGAAGGAAGATCTGTGACAAAATTCATGGCTATATATTTGCCATGGACGCTCAGGAACCGGTAGCGGACATAATAATCCAGCAGGTCTGGTGCGTGGTATTTTATTGTGACCACAAACGTTACAAGCTTGTACATAGTCCGATATGTCCCGAGACATAGTAGGCCACCAGAAATGTCTCTGGAGAAGAAATTTGACGTTACGAGTTCCCCGATGACCAGCTACAGGTGAGGCATGACCCCAGGAGAGAACAGCATTACGAAACCGTGGTTGAACATAGAGTCTACCAGGAGGGGTTATATGTCCTTTAGGCCGAGGCGTTTGCGACTTAGAAATATGCCACAAAAGTGTACTATGGATGGTGGCAATTATCTTTGTAGACGGTATGATAGGTTCAACAGGAGTCTCTCGATCAGGTGCCTCATGCTTCCTTGACAGTGCGTCAGCTTTAGTGTTCTTGGAACCCGGAAAAATTAAAGCGAGTAAAGAACAAGGCCCACCGAGCTTGCCGAGGATTGAGTCTTTTAGCTTTCTCGATATATAGAAGATTCTTATGATCAGTCAGAATCGTAACAGGAACCGCAGTCCCCTCAAGCAGATGTCGCCATTCCTCTAAGGCCAATTTAATAGCCAATAGTTCACGGTTTCCAATATCATAATTTTGTTCGGTGGTAGAGAAAGTCTTAGAAAAATACGAACACGGGTGAAGGCGATTGGAAATTTGATTCCGCTGGGACAGTATGGCTCCCGCTCCAGTTTCTGATGCATCAACCTCCAAAATAAAGGGCAAATCAGGATCAGGCCGTTGTAAAATAGGTGCCGATGTAAAAGCCAGCTTCAGTTTCTCAAAGGCTCCTTTAGCTTCCGGGGTCCAAACTTTTGAATTAGCCCCCTTCCAAGTGAGAGCAATTATAGGAGCGATGATCTGAGAAAAATTTTGAATTAAACGACGATAGTAATTGGCAAAACCTACGAATCGCTGTATACCCTTAATATCAGAGGGTTTCTTCCAGTCTTTGATGGCTGCCAATTTGTCAGGATCCATTTCCAGTTGCCCAGCAGGTAAGATATAGCCCAAAAACTTCACCTTGTCACATTCAAATTCACATTTCTCTGCCTTAGCAAATAATGAGTGTTCTCGTAATCTTTGTAATACTTGGTTAACATGTTGCTGATGCTCCACCAGATTCTTAGAGTAAATCAAAATATCGTCGAGATACACCATAATGTGGGACAGCAACATGTCACGGTAAATGTCATTTACAAAGCTCTGGAATACCGCTGGGGCATTACATAGCCCAAAAGGCATCACAAGGTATTCGTAATGTCCGTATCTGGTATTGAAAGCCGTCATCCACTCGTCACCTTCTTGAATACGAACCAGGTTGTATTCCCCACGAAGATCAAGTTTAGTAAAAATGGTGGCATCTCTCAGTTGATCATACAGTTCTGTTATGAGCGGCAGAGGATACTTGTTCTTAATGGTTATCTTATTTAACCCACGACAGTCGATGCAGGGGCGTAATAAAGAAGAAGCCTGCTCCCGCCGGGGATGCTGAAGGTCTGATGAACCCCTTTTTTAGACTCTCATCAATATATTGAGCCAAAGCCTGATTCTCAGGTTGAGATAAGGGATATGTGTGTCCCTTGGGTGGGTTGGTGCCAGGTAACAATTTTATTGTACAATCATATGCGCGGTGGGGAGGCAAAGTCTCTGCCTTTCGTTTAGAAAACACATCTAAATAATCCCAGTACTGAGAAGGTACCCATTGACGTGGATCCTTAGCAGGAACTTCTAGAATTAAATTCAACTTGGTGGGAGTCTTGCAGCAGTTCTCTAAACATTCTTTAGTTCCAAGCCAGAATCTGTCCTTCTCTCCAGTTAATGCTGGGGTTATGTTGTTGAAGCCAAGACATTCCTAATATGATGGGTATATGTGGGCTGGACAAAACATCAAATTGTATTTCTTCAGAGTGGAGAATACCGACTACGGCACCAATAACTTCCGTTTGGAGTGACATGATCCCAGTACCTAATGGAGACCCGTCTAGAGCAGCGATAGAGGTCTTCAGAGATTTTGGCTGTAACGGAACATTATTTTCCAGAGCCCAGGTTCTGTCTATAAAGTTCTCAGCGGCCCCTGAATCGATGAAAGCTTGGGTGGCCACTTGGTGGCCTGGCCACTGTAGCATGATGGGAACAAAAAGTCTTTGAGTCTGAGGAGGTGTAGCAACAGTAGCACTTAGTGAAGCACCTCCTATCTCCACTAAGTTCTGGCGTTTCCCGACCTCCTGGGGCATGTATAAATCAAATGTCCTTTTTTGCCACAATACAAACACAACCCCAAAGTTCTGCGGCGCTGTTTCTCCTCAGCTGTAAGATGAAGTACAGGGCCTATTTCCATAGGTTCATCAGCAGCAGGTTCTGTAGGGGTCTGAAAAATTGGACGAACGGGAGGTCTAAACTGACGTGGCCTTCTGTCGCGTTCTCTGTCTCGCTCGAATCTTCTTTCTTGAACTCTGGCTTCTAGACGCAGACATAATGTAATCAGATTTTCCAGATCATGAGGTATGTCATGATAGGTGAGAGCATCTTTTAAAGACTCATTTAGACCCCTACGAAAGGCGGATTTCAGAGCACTGATATTCCAGTCGGTCTCATATGCTAACGTGCGAAATTCTACGGCATACTGGGCCACCGTTCTTCTTCCCTGTTGAATCTCCATCAAATTGGATTCAGCCGCCTCTCGCCTCCCGGGAGCATTAAACACTGCCCTGAACGAAGCAATAAAAGCGTCAGCATCTTCCAGAATGGGTGAATTCTGTTCCAACAGAGGTGATGCCCATGCTAACGCTTCTCCTCTTAAAAGGTTGATAATAAATGTCACTCTGTTATTATGAGAAGCAAAGGTGTGAGGATGAGCTCGGAAGTGTAGAGTGCACTGATTCAAAAAACCCCTACATTCCTGGGGGTCTCCGGAAAATGTATCTGGCAAAGGCATCTTGGGTGCTTTGACCGACGTACCGAATCCAGGTGCTGGTGGAGATGAATCAGATGATGCACCTTGGCCGACGGGAGGAGACAGGTTGGTAGCCATGGATCTGAGGAGGTCAGCAACATCATCCAGTTTCCGTTCCAAAGACTGTAGTTGCGATGCATGAACCGCCAGGACTTGATCCTGTCTGTCTTGACGATTGGACATCCTTGCCAAATCTGCGGGATCCATAAATTCAGGGGTCAGGCAGAAGAGTAGTCGGGGTCACAAGCAGAGGTCAGGGTAGGCAGCAAACAGCAAAGGTCAAAAACTAGCCGGAGTCAGAACCAATAAATGTCAAGCAAATTCAGGAACGCTAGAGAAGGCTATAAGGCACTATCACAGGCAAAGGTGAAGTGCATACTGAGGGTTTAAATATCCCTCTCAATCACAGGATCCTCCTACCCACCTAATTAGGGGGAGGAGGGAAAAAGCTAAATGTCGCTTTAAGAAGCGACATGAATATTTATGAGTTAGCCGTTAGCGCATGCGCGAACGGCACTCCTGACGTCGAGGCACGCGCCCCGTCAGGATCCAGTGATCTCTGCGGGGACGCGCGTCTATCCGCCGAACGGGCCTGGCGGCGGCTCCCGCCGAACGGACCAGGCGGCGGCTCCCGCCGAACGGACCTGGCGGCGGCTCCCGCCGACGGAACGAGCAGGGGGCTGGATGCGCGGGCTGCGGCTCAGCTCCCCTACCCGCGGGACAACAGAGGAAGTAACAGTATCCCATTAATATGTATTTATGGTTTTAAAGAAAATGGCATTCCCAGATAATTTTATTCAGCATATTAATGTTTTATATAAGTTGTCTTTTAGCAAAATTTTAATCAATGGCTTTTTAACTCAGAAAGTCTCTCTTAAATCTAGGGTGAAGCAGGGATGTCCGCTTTCACCCCTTCTTTTTGTCTGTGCCATTGAACCCTTTTTAGCCCTTCTACAAAAGGATAAGTTTATCCGGGGCGTCCCCATCCTGGGGGAGGGGCAGGGGTAACCCGAAAGCTGACAATGGAAGGGAGAATTTTAATCATCATGGCAATACTCTTACCAATTATGTTGTATTTAGGAGTGGTGTTCTGACTTGTACGTAAAGAAACTTATGCCTGTTTGTTTATTTGGCTTGCTGGGAGCTGGGGCTTGGAAGGGGGAATATGATGATGTTAAGAAACAAAATAAAGAAAGTTGCTGTTAAAAGTCATCTCTGAGTGTCTGCAGTTTATGACAATATTACATGCGGCTGGTCATATTTTTAGGAAATATAATTTTTACTCGCTGTCTTTTAACCCTCCTGTGCTTTTAAATCCGCCAAAGCAGTTGGTCATTTTATCACCTCCAAGATTTTAGCCCGGATACTTTATCAAATCCAAAGAAGTTGACTGATGCTATATTATCAAAGAAACAAACTGAACAAGTGGCACAATACTCTCTCATAGAGTCCAGAAGAGTTTGGCAGAATGTATGTCACCACTTTCTAGCCAACTCTCAGAGAGATCTTGCATGGCAGGTCTGGAACTGGCAATTTCAGCACAGGAGAGGTCTTAGTGCCACCGCTAAGTGCGGTGTACCCAAGATGAGACAGTATTACATATTTTTTGGAACTGCTTTTATGCACAGGACATATGGAAAAAGGGAAGACCCACTTTTAAAATGGATTTGTGGCCTTCGGTTTTTAAGCTATACAGTTGTTTTATATGGCCTTTTTACCTGTCTCACAGCTGACCAGTAGTGTGTTTTATGGATTATGATAAATTGTGTAAAAAAAAAAAAAAGCAAATTGGAAGACCAGGGATATTTTATTGCTTAATAAAGAATATATTCCATTTGTCTTAAGATGGCTTTAAGTGGTATGTACACACACTTTTAAAGGATTGTAAAGGCATAAGTTCAATGAACGCAAAACGACTTTGGTGCCTTAATATGTGGAACATTTTACTTGCAAGAACGTCCCAAAGACTGGTTTTACGTATTTATTGTAATCTTATGTAAAATGTTTTAATTTATTTCCTGTGTATGACCTTGGCTACATTCTCAATCCGGATTTGTGTACCAGACACTGGCGTGTCCCAGACCTACCTACTTTCCAAGCCATGTGCCCTGCCTGACGGCTTGGAAGCCCTCAGGCAGGACACACGGCTTGTATGTCCTGCCTGAGGGCTTCCAAGCCGTGTGCCCTGCCTGAGGGCTTCCAAGCCGTGTGTCCTGCCTGAGGGCTTCCAAGCCGTGTGTCCTGCCTGAGGGCTTCCAAGCCGTGTGTCCTGCCTGAGGGCTTCCATGCCTTGTGCCCTGCCAGTGGGCTTCCTACCGTGTGCCCTGCCAGTGGGTCTCCAGTTCCAGGCTTGTCCGGCAAGACTTTCCAGTCCATGTGTTACGATTAACTATATCCTGTTTATGCCTCATTCCACTGTATATACTGGTCCTGTTCCTGATCAGCCAGCTTTCATCAATACAATCTATTCTTGTATACCAGCCTGGTGTGAGACTGTTCTCTCTTGTCTGTACTTACCTGTCTGTCAATATGCATCTCGGATTCCGGCCTCATATATCCCCTGACACTGGGCCATTGCAACACCTTGATTCTTTTATTGTGTCAGCCATTCTTTTGTAGATTTGCTGGTGTGCTTGGACTCATTGTTCTGTTGCATGACCCATTGTCGGCCAAACTTTAGTTCTTGGACAAATGGCCTCACATTTGACTCTAGAATACTTTGGTTGACTCAATGACTGGAAGGTTCCCAGATCCTGTGGCTGCAAAACAAGCCCAAATCATCACCTCTCCACCACCCTGCTTAACAGTTGTAAATGAGGTGTTTGCTGATATGCTGTGTTTTGGTTTTGCCAAACCTGGCACTGTGCATTATGGCCAAACATCTCCTCTTTGGCTTTGCCTGTTGTAAGGATAATATTGTTTCAGAAGTCTTGTGGTTTATTCTAATTGTACTCTCATGAGCTTTAACATTTAACATGCGGAGGCCTGTAGAGTCTGATATGTACAGTAACCTCTTGAAGTTTTTGCAATTTCTATGAGCATTGCACGGTCTGACCTTGGGGTGATATTGCTGGGACATCAACTCCTGGGAAGATTGGCAATTGTCTTGAGTGTTTTTCACTTTTGAATAATCTCATCTAGATTGAGGGGCAGCAACAATTGCTTTTCTAAGATCATTGCTGGTGTCTTTCATCCTTGGCATTGTGTTAACACACATGCATGCTCCAGACCAGTAAATTGCTAAAATGTTTGTTTTTATAGAGGTGGTCACACTTGCTGATCAATTCATCAAGGGCAATTTGATTAGCAGCACATGTCTGCTACTTAGCATCCCATGGAAGCAGTAAGGGTGTACATTGTTTTTCACATATGGCTTCTGCATTTTGGCTTTATTATTGTTGAATAAATCATGACATGGTGTCAACACTCAGGTAAGCAGGTCGGGTAAGAGCCCAGTTTGAGGGGATGCCTGGGGCTTTGTCTGTACTGTATGATACCAGACAAGAAGGTACAGACAGGCTGTCCATTAAACAGTCAATTTCCCAATTACTTTTCCAATTACCCTTGAAAACGAGGGGGCTACACAGTAAAGAGCTCTAATTAGAAAACCCTTCCTTCAATTATTTTGCACAAGTGTTGAATAATAGACGCAATCAGGAACAGTACAAATAGTTTAAGCAGGCAGTAATCAATCGAAGAAGAGAATGTCAAGCAGACGTCAAAGCCAAAAGCAAACAGAGTAATGCAAAAGGTGAAATACCGGGTAATCCAAAGGAAGCTGGGGTTTTCATAGTGGTATCCACTCCTCCCCTATCTTGATTGAAGCCTTTATTAGATTGGATGGCAGAGGGTTGTGTCTCTGGAAGTAACACATACCGCTCTGCTAGTTTGGTTACAGACTGTTGGATACCTAGTAATTATGCAACCAGGTTCTCCTCCACAGATGCAAAAGGCTGCAACATTACTCCATGGCTTCTGCCTACTCTGCAATTGTGGACTAAGCGCCGCTACTTTAGACCCCTGCCTCGGCCTGCTCCGGGACCATGGAGCTGTGCAGTGGGGGACAGGCAGAGGAGACCCTTGACCATGCCAGGTAAGGGCCAGTGGGGCCTGACAGTGGGTTTTCCCCCATACAGGAATAACGAGAATTCTTTGGATTGTCCCCTGTGTTTGTAGCCCCATGACATAGGCTGCAGCATACCCACATGTACACATGGTGATGCACAAAATGAGACAGAATGGTTAACAGAATGGTTAAAATAATGGAAAGAAAACATGTTGTAGGCCATGGCGCTAATTCAAGTGGTTGGGGAATTTCTTTTTTGTGTGGATTTTAGACCTGATTTTTTTTGTATATGAAGTTATTAAGGGTTGATAGTTAAGTTGGTTAAGCCAGTTAACGACCAATGACGTGCCTGGCATGTGATTGCATTAAACAAGCTTAGACAGCGATTTATAATAGATGTTGAGGCATTCAGCAGTATCGAGATCGGCATCACTGTATGGTTGCGGATGCCCATTTTAAAAGAGTTTAGGAGATGATCAACGACCATCTCCTAAACTTCAATGGTGTCGTTGAGACCTCCTGAGAACTCGGGTACTGCATTCAACCATGCAAGTCAATGGAGCCCAGCTTTCTAATCACAATGTGATTAGTAAAATACTAAACAAATAATTGGCCTTAAAGATACCCGAAATAGCACATGGGGCAGAATGACCAGATTTGGGAAAAAAATGGTTTTGAAATAACAAAACGCTACTTATTGCCCAATAACTTGCAGAAAAACATAAACTCAGGGTATTTCTAAACTCAGGACAAATAGTAGAATCTTTTCCACATGTTTCTTCATTAGCTTTTTTAGATGAGTAAATAATTTTTCAAATTAAAGTGAGAAAAAGTGTTTTATTTTTCATATTTTTTATAGGAAATTAGATGATATGATAAAAAAATGGTATCTTGCCCTGACACAAACAATATATAACTTGTGTGAGTACACTAAATAGGAGAGGAGAAAAATACAGCTAAACACAAGCAAGGGTTAAAAGTGCTTCTGTTGGTGAAACATTTGTTTTTATAAATGTTTATGCTCCTAATGTAGGTAAGGACAGTTATTTTTTTTCTCATTCCAAATCTGCTAAATAACTTTATTAAATAAATCAGATATTTGACAATCTTCCAAATCAAAGGCTAAACAGTTTTTCTGTATAAGAGCAAGTTATATTTTATATATGGCAAAATTGGCTTGTTTTATGGTTATAAAATAAATTTTGTTTTTTGCATTGTGTTTAATTTTTCCTAATGGTTATCACATCATGATTACTGTCATTTTAACAATTGTCTTTTTCTAGAGCTTAGCTTTGTGGTTTGGGTCTTTTGCAAACAAAAAAAGAAGCAGGTTATCCTCTTTTTGTTTTCACTGCAATGGTGGGATATTGGTATATGTTCAAATTAAGCAGTTTGTGTCAATAGTACTCTGAAAGTGTTACAAACGTTCAAGTTCACATATATACTATATGAGTCTCTTTTCGTCCTAATCCTCAATGAGGGACTACCCGTCCACCAAAACTGTAAGAAAAGGAGATAGGAACCTTCCCCAAGATTAAACGGAACCTTTCTTAAATGTCCAAACTAAGTCCTAACTCAAAAAATAAATAAATAGATAGATATCCACAATCACCTTACACCTCACAACTGTTTTGAGAGCTGTATTGACAGTTGTGTGGTATAATAAAGGTTAAGTTTTAATCTTGGGGAAGGTTCCTATGTCCGTTTATTAAACATTCAAGTTCTCATCACACCTGGTTGAGATACTTATAATGTATTCATCTTTAGAGCAGCAACAGTTTCATGTTCAGTTTGAGTTTTAAAAAAAACATTGTTATAATTAGCGATTGTTAGTTTTTGTTTGGATTGATGAGAAAGGGTTTGTACAGCAGAGGTTTATACTCTACATGAAGCCTCTTGATGGAGAAGAGCTAGTGTATTCCTCTAGTGTAGTGTGTTAAAATAAGCAGTAACCTTAAACCTTTAAATCAACACTATCTGGCAGAGAAATGTTATGAATCAGATTGCTTTCATAGATTTAAACCCTTACAACAATTTACATTAATTTGAAATACCCTGGGGTGCCTAGTTTTCAAAAATATATGGTCTGGTGGGGTAAATTTAATTGGGCAGTTTTAATTATGTCCCAAATAGGACATGGGCACAAACTGACCGATATCAAAATTAACAATGTGCACCTCCCAAATGTGGCCCTTCAATCCCCAGGCAAACCTATGCATGGGTGGTATTGCTGTACTCAAGACCTGCTTAACATATATTGGGTTGCTGAAATAACAAAGGTTAATAGTGACAGCACTCAAAAAATAAAGTTGTGAAAAAAAAAATACCCAAAACAAAACCAATAAATAAAATTGTATCTGAAGATATACTTCAGAAAAAACTTTTGTTTCACAGGTGGTGTAAGTTCTCAAGAATCCCAGGTAACTTTGCAGGTCAATGCCTGACCTCTTAGTATTTTGTTTCTTTACAATGCAACTTTAAGGTGACCTTGATGGCGTGCTTGAAAACAGTTTTCTCAAAAAAAAGTTTAAAAGTATAAATATATAAATATATCTTTAATCTTGTATAAAATCTGGTAGCTTACATTAAAAAGTGATATAAAACGCCCCGTAACTTCCGCTTGGGTTGTGGTCCTATCATGTATTGTTCGTATGAACTTCTGAGTGTGCCGCTCTTCCCCTCCTGTTTTCGTCAATACACACAATGCATTTCACTCCAATAGCTTCTTCTGGTACGTGACTCTTGTATTCGCGTTGCATTATTATTATTTTTTTTTAATTCTTTATTCATTTTATCATAGAAAAAATGTAAAAACACATAGACACATATATTCCATCTCGCTATAGTACCATTAGTTTCATACAGCATATGTAAACAACATACAATTTGACAAGAAAAAAAGAAAGAAAAAACAAAGACATAGTGCCAACCGGAGGGAAGCGGGAGAGGCAGGAGGGAACACCATAGCATTGCTCTCAACACTATTGTTTTATAGCGCAGGGCCCAAATGAGAAAAATGGTCAACTTTCTTTACCCACTTGTTCCACATGCTAAATTGTTTGGGGACTTAAGAAAAGACCAACTCAGGTCTCTCTCTATTCTAAATTGTACGAAAATCGGATTCTTAACTTCCCCAAGGCAGGGTAGTTGTTTTTTCCAATTATGGGCTTTTATAACTTTAAGTGCCACAAAGCAGTGAGTAATTAAGACAGAGTTCTTCCTCCCTTGGGGGGAAGTCCAAATGTAGTAGTGCTACTTCTGGTGTCCTGTTTAACTTAACACCAGATACATTTTCGATGAATTCGAAAGTCTTAGTAACAGATTCTTTAATTTCTTTACATCCCCACCAAATATGCAAATAGGTTCCCTCTTTTATACCACATCTCCAGTAGAAGGGTGAAATAGAAGGGAACATTCTGGCCAATCTGGAAGGAACTAGATACCACCTATTAATTACTTTGAAGTGATTTTCTGTCAGATTAATGCAATGGACTTGTCTAAGGGTCCTATACCAGACCCTGTTCCACTCCTCTAGTTCTATTCTTTCTCCCAGATCCTTCTCCCAAGCTTTTAGTTGGGCATGTTTTCCTTGATCTTCAACACTACGTACTAAGTCTATTGCCTTGGATATATCCTTTAATACTCTTTTGTGATTAAAATGTTTTACAATCTTATTCCAAATCTTAATATCCCCTCTATGCAAAAACTCCTGCAGAAAATATTTAACTCTGAGATATTGAAATATCTCAGATATTGAAAGATCAAACTCTGAGGTTAGAAGAGGAAAAGCTACTATTTTACCATCTGTGGGGATTCTAAGAATGTCCTTCCTTCTCTACCTGGCCAACAAAATGTCTGTCATATTATACTCGAACGTACTTAAACTTGACCAGGCAGGGAGACCGAATTGTATTCCCAATTTCTTCTTAATACTTTCCCAAATGGGGAGGATCTGTTCCCATATTGTATTTTTGCCTAAGGTATCCATAGTAGTAACTCCTAAAGCTTCAGTTTCTATTTCGTACCAACCCTCCAATTGGGCTGTCTCTACTTGAGCTCTATACACATGTATAATTAAGTTTGATATATATTGGTATCTAATATTAGGGAAATTTAAACCTCCCTCCCATATTCTTTGGGACAGTACTTTATGACTAATTCTAGGTTTCTTGCCTCTCCAAATAAATGAAGAGAAGCTCGATTGGGCTTTCAACTTTCAGGTTCTCTGAGTGGAAGCATTTGGAATAAATATCTCTACCGGGGGATGATGTACGAATTGATCACATGGATCCTACCCCACCATGATATTTCCAAATGCTTCCACCTCTTAACACTTTATTAGTTCGTCTTAGAAGAGTCATAAAGTTGTGTTTCATGAGATTTTCAACCCATTTAGTGACTGTAATACCCAAATACTCAAAACCATTCTTAGCCCAAGAGAAATCATATTTGCATATTTGCTTTTTATCCAGGGCCCCATTGTACGTATTTGCCACTCAACTCCTTTGTAGCTCTCTAACCCCTTGGGACTTGAGGGAAAAAACTGTGTATATATATATATATATATATATATATATATCTCAAATAACAGATGGAATAAGTATCTTGTGATAATACCTTTTTTATTGGACTAACAGAATTTTGGAATGACAAGCTTTCGGGAGCTCTTCTCCCTTTCTCAAGTCTAAAACATTTCTGAGCAAAACGACACATAGAATTCAATGTTGTGTGGCAGGGGAGGGGGGCTTACTACCCAGATCTGATAAGGGAGGGTGAGATGTTGTAAAAGTATGTGTACCTCCAGAGGGTCATAAATGTTCTGAGTGGGGAATTTTGAGGGGGGGTTTAGCACTGCTGAAGATAAATTGACAAAAAAAAAACCATAAGATACTAGTGCTCACATACAGGGAATAGGAATGCAGTGATGAATATAGGGATGGAATGTCTACACATGTTATCATATATACAGGTACATATAGATGAACATGGTGCACTTAAAAATACAGTACATATAGCAGGTGGGGGGGGTTATGTAAAACCTGTGTAGTGGGACAGGGAACCCAAATCGACATTGAGTCCTCTATTCTTGCTGTTGAATAGTTGAATCATTCTGAGTTCAAATGTTTGTATTTCTTTGGTATTACTGAAGTCCCCTTTCAGTACTTTGATTTTTAGGTCCTTGATAGAATTGTCATTTTGGGTGAAATGGTGTCCCACAGGGGTGCAGTAGGAATTTTCCTTGTGATGTTTAATGGAATGTCTGTGCATGTTCATTCTGCCATTTAATTGCTGGCTGGTTTCTCTAATGTAGCATCCTAGGTCACATTTCGTGCATTGTATCATTTACACTACATTGCTAGATGTGCAGGTATATGATCCTTTAATACTGTAGGTCTTGCTGTTGTGGGTGGCTATGTTGTCTGTGCATATGTGTTGGCAGTTTGCAGCAGGGCCTTTTGCACGGTGTGGTCCCTTTTTCTTTATTCATTCTGTCAGTGGGTAGTTTCCGGTTAATTAATTTTTGTTGCAGGTTTGGGGGTTGTCTGAAGGCCAAAATGGGGGTTTCAGGGAAGATGTTTTTTAGTGTCTCATCTTCTGCTAGCATTGGCTGTAGGTCTTTGATGACTTTCCGGATTTCTTCAAGCGATGGGTTATAGGTGACTACAAGTGGTACACGTGTAGAGATTCTTTTTTCTCTATATTTATCAGGTGTGTGCGTGGAACTTTGAGAGCAGAGTTGATTCGTTTGTTGCATCTGTCTGTGGGTTTTCTGTAAAGAGAGGTGTGGGTTGTACCATTGGTACATCTTACAGTAGTGTCCAGAAAGTTTACAGATTTTGTGGAGTACTCCATTTTTAGTTTAATTGACGGGTGGAATGAGTTAAAAGAGGCATGGAATTGTTTCAGTTTTCCTCACTTTCGGTCCAAATGATGAAGATGTCATCGATGTACCTGTAATATTTGTGTGGTTTGGTGTCTTGTGTTTCACAAAATCAGTTTATGTATATAAGTATTGTATAATGCTTTGCCCTAAAATAGTATTTCTAAAATAAGCAGAGACAAAAAAAAAACCAATTCCCATAAATCAGTTTGCGTGTATAAGTACATTATAGTGCTTTGCCCTAAGATGTGTCCAATGGTATTTTCAACTTTTATTTATGATCTAAATGCATGTGTATATAGATTCTAATACTTTGCCCTGAAATATCGTTCCTAATAACATGTAATATTTCCATATCTCTATCTACATATCCCTAATTATCAACTTTGTATAATACCCTAACAGCTTTCATAATATTGAACTCTTGTAAGAAATTATGACCCTCTTACAGGGTTATTCTTTTAGGGAATGTGTGACGAATAAAGCACAAAAGTGTTACTTTTTTTAGTGTACTGATTACTTCCAATCCCATCACATAAGATTCTACCTAGTATTATCTGCTGAGCTCTGATGTCATCTTTATCCAGCACACATGGTTAAAATTCTGTCCATTCCCAGGTACTTATTTGGGTCTTTTAACACGTTTGGTTCCTGGGATTTTAATAATAATTTAATATAGTTTTAAATAGAAAGAGTTATAGCTATTTGGATGGTAAATAGTGTGGCTCAGATAGGCGTGAGTAAGGGGTGTGGCGTGTGGGCACAAGAGCTCGACCACGCGATACAATACATGGTGCTGGTGTCTTTGCCCATAGTGCTTTGCCCTAAGATAGTATTTCTAATATAAGCATAGACCACCCATTTAACATTGTGTCCAAAGGTATTTTCATATCTTTTATTTGGGATCTAAATACTTTACCCTGGAAAAAAAAATATTCCCATAAGTCTGTTTTATGTGCATAAGTATAGTATAGCTAAAAACAGCTAAGTTAAACCATCCCTTTACCATTGTGTCAGTGTAATATTTTCATATCTCTATCTACATATCCCTAATTATCGACTTTATATAATACCCTTTATATATTTATAAAAAGAAAAAAAAGTAGAATAGTACTGTGCATTTAGATTGGAGTTATTCATCTTAACATATATATATATATATATTACAGAGGAGGTGCTGCTATGTCTAGGTTCAAATGTAAACGGATCAAGTAATCCACCATATGCCAGTAGTGGTATATAGGGAGGTATAAGGCATATCTGGGGGCAGAGTGGCATATAAGGGGGTAGAGTGACATATAGGAAGGTATAAGGCATATCTGGGGGGGGCAGAGTGGCATATAGGGAGGTATAGGGCATATCAGGGGCAGAGTGGCATATAGGAAGGTATAAGACATATCTGAGGGACAGAGTGGCAAGCCTGGGGTCAGATGTGCAGAACTTGGGGGGAAGTTGGCAAATAAAAGAAAATAAAAACAAGAAATGTGTTCTTGTACCTTTTAAATATAGCTTTTATTATGTCAGTAAAATAAGAAGGGAATTAGGGAAATGCCATTGTTATAGAGATAAAAGGGTTAATGACATGTTAATGTAAATTTTCAGTTTTTCATGCTGATGTTTGTTTTTAACACCCAGTTTGTTCATTGCATTATTTTAACCCCTTAAGGACCGGGCTCATTTTTTCTTTCTGTACCGTGGGACCAAGGCTCTATAACATTTTTGCGGTGCTTGCGTTCAGCCGTAATTTTCTCCTCACCAATTAAGTGCACCCACACACGTTATATATGTTTTTTTCAGGACAAGATGGGCTTTCTTGAGATACCATTATTTCGATCATATCATCTTATTTACTATTAAAAAAATAATAAAACATGGTGAAATTGTGAAAAAAAACCCACCTTTTATGACTCTTTAAAAAATAAATCTTTTACTCACCTACAAAAGGAAGTAAAACAACTAGCTAAATAGATTCTACTATTTGTCCTGAGTTTAGAAATAACCAATGTTTTTGTTTTTTTTTTTGCTGTTTTTTGTAAGTTATAGGGCAATAAGTACAAGTAGCGTTTTATGATTTCCAAACTTTTTTTTCCAAATCTGGTCATCTGCCTCCATCTCCCCTTTGGAACATCTTTGGAGCCAGTTAACTCACTTTACCCCATCAAATCATATATTTTTGAAAAGACACCCCAGGGTATGTCAAATGCTGGTATTTTAACCCTTTCCATGCACTAATTATACAACCACACTTTGTCAAACTCTATAGTAGTATTGAAAAAAAAAAAGACCTGCGACATGCCTGAACTGTCAATGGATGTTACAGCGTTAACCCTTTAACTGAAGTTGAGTTTCCCAATATTTTAGTATATTGTAATTCAGAGGACAAACATAATAATTTGGAGGGAGCAAGTAAATTGGACAAAAGCAGTGCAATATATGCTTTTTGCTGGCCAGTTACAGTGGACCTAGACATTCAAAACAGCATCAAAGAGCTCTCCGGTAACCTGTTCATTAGCAGAAATGTGCAAAGAACAGAATTCATAGACAAGGGAAGGGATTCTTTACAGTTAGGACTATACATTTCAGAATTCACAGCCAAGGATGCTGGTGTTATCAAATACATTAGATGCCTTCCAAAAGAGGGGTGTGTTTTTTGTTTTTGGAAAGGCTTGACATACAGGGCTATAAATATGATCATATTTGCACAATTATAAGAACCCTCCTAAATTTCAATATTTTTCA
This sequence comes from Spea bombifrons, assembly GCF_027358695.1. NCBI lineage: Eukaryota > Metazoa > Chordata > Amphibia > Anura > Pelobatidae > Spea > Spea bombifrons. The sequence continues at coordinate 14,507,141 of NC_071090.1, forward strand.
TGGGGGGGAGCTTGAACACAATACCTTACAGGAAAAGACTTTACATGTGAACTAATATTTACCGAAAACTACGGTTGAGAGAAAAAAAAAAACATTTGTATGCCACTCTGGCCTCTCCGATATACCGATGCATCCCTAGACTTGTCCCCTATGCTTTACTCCCTGGTGTCCAGTGGGGCAGGTGGTTTATGTCTGCACATTGACAACTTCTGCTACCCGTTCTTTCCACCAGGGCTGATAACTGAGCACTGGAGGGTCATGTCAGTGCTCTGTCATAGAAGCCCTGACAGGTTGTTTCAACCCAAGTAAAGAAAGTTACTTTCATGAAGCAGAATATGGATATTAAAGTGTTATTCAATTAGGAGATGAGAAACAAAACACAAGTTTGAAATAACAGGCCAACACAATTTACTCAAAGTTTGTTTTATTTCAAAAGCTAGAATAGCTTCAATAGCCATGTTATGGTGATTTCAAACACATGTAAAATACCTTACAATACATTAGATTCCAAAAAGGTACCAAAAAGTACAGTAAAATTAACACTTCCAGTACAGGAAATGTATGACACAAAACAATACAAAATAAAAAGGTGGAAAGTGACATGGTTCCCTAGGATGTCATTCTGTACAAATGGAGCAATAAGTCCATAACTCCCACAAGGTATTCCCTAGACGAAGAACTGCAGCTTTAAGCAGACCCCAAACCAGTTCAGTTTTTACCTATTAATAAAACCATTGATTAGTTTTGCATTTCTAATTCACAAATCAAATTGCCACTAGAAACGATAAGCAGGAACTGTTGAATGACACCTGCTACTATGTGTGGAACTTGGCAAGTGTTAATCTCTACTTTACAAAAGCCATAGCATACCTGAAATAAATGTTCAATATGGCTTGTAGTTATTTTGATGACCACCACGCCTGGGAGCCTTTCCATAGTTTGCACTTCCCTGACCTGCAAGAGAGAGCCATTAAGCTAACTTATATTGTTCCACCCACAGTAACCAATGATTTCTAGTATAACTTACTGTAATCATAGCCTGGCCCATATCCATAATATCCATAGCCAGTGTAATCATAGTTGCCATAGCCACCATAGCCTTGCTGGCCATAGCCATATCCCTGGTTCCCATAGCCTTGGTTCCAATAGTTGTTATAACCTTGATTCCAGTTTTGTCCTTGAGCTGTTAATACATAATGTAGGCATCAACAACTTAAGTAAACTAAAGCATGGGCAGAGGAACAAAAATAGTATATTTTCCAGCATTAAGAAGGCCTGGAATGGTGCATGTAGGCCTGGATGACAAGACTGAACCAAGCACCACATCTGCTAGGAAAGATTGACCAGGGCTGTGTCATGTATATACATGCTGTTTGCAAGACATGAGCTTGCATGTATATATGTGACACATGAAGCACTGAATGGCTTATCCACTATAGGAGCATTATTTGAACATACCTTTTCCACCTCTGCCTCTGCCACCAAATCCTCCTCTCCCACCATACTGCTGCTGGTATACTTCTTTTGGTTGTGCTATCTTTATTTCACACTGCAAACAATCAAACCAATGCGTCAATACAGCAGTACAGTTTGTGGATCCACACATGCAACTTTAATAGCAAATGTCAACGAGCTATTCAAACATTAGTCTAGAACGCCAATTAGTCTAAAACTAAAATTTTAATCACTTTAAGGTAGGAGTCTCACAGAAGGGGGGGGGGTCTGCCAACTTGTGTTACTTTAAACTGTACTAGATTATGCTAGCCAAACCTGGAGAGCGCCATTGTTGGCATCAGCTTATTGCAGCTGATCAAGCAGCCCCCCCTCCCCCCAAACAGGAGATGCTGATGCCTGTCCCCCCCACATTAGTCGTTAACATTCTTTACCACAGGCAGCACAATAGTCTGTTTTAACATAGCATTAAACTTGAGATATTCACGCTAGCACATACAAAGTCATACAGCTGTCTGAACACATGAAAAACCTCAGATGCATTTTTAATTTTGTAACTATTCTAGTTTTTGGATTCAGTTTGAATCTAGTTACCGTTTTTCCAGATGCCACTAATCTCCTGAACAGGATTTTAGACATTGTTCATGAACCGCTCTTCCGTTCAGTGGCAGTATCCACTGAGAAATGAGGCTGTTGATCCCTCAATTTAAGATGCAAATACAGCTCGACATACCACTGCACAGTGTGCTTGGAGCCATTATAACATTCTCAACAGATTCCAATTTCAGATAACGCTTGTTTCACAATAGAGCTGCAGTAGCTTTAAGCTGGTCTCAAAACACAAGCACTTTGGGACGCCTCACCTTGCTGCCGCTAACATTATGGAATTTTTTCTCCAGGATTTTTTTCACCGGATCTTCTTCTTTAAATGTAATGAAAACAAAGCCCCTTCTCTTGTTTGTTTTGGGGTCCATTGGCAGTTCAACTGCTTCAATCTGGAGAGGAATAGGTAGAATGAAATTAAGTCATCTTCACCAACTCAAACTAGTGAATAGACTACAGTGTTTGAGTAATGTTATGTCACTAAAGTTATTTTTCTTCAACATACCTCACCAAAGGTTCCAAAATATTCTCTTATTTTATCCTCGCCTGCTTCTGGATTGAGCCCACCAACAAAGATTTTTTTAATGGGATCCTTTTTCATGGCCATTGCCTTCTTGGGATCAATTAGTCTCCCATCTAGTCTGTGTTCCTTCTGTTCCAAAACCTGTGAAAATATTCTAGTTAGTAACACCTTGTCACAGAATTAGAAAATTCGGCAAATTTATACTACAGACCTTATCAACACTTGATGCATCTTTAAACAGTATAAATCCAAATCCTCTAGATCTCCCTGTATTGGGGTCCATCTTGATTGTGCAATCTGACACTTCACCAAACTTAGAAAAGTAATCTTTCAAGTCCTTTTTGCTTGTATCCCAACTTAGGCCACCAACAAACATTTTCCTAAAAATCACAAATGAAACATATCTAAATAAAAGTACAATTGTCAGGAAATCTGACATTAAAAAGTTTAGTCAGCAGTTCATACTAGTCTCATAAGGTTGTTGAGTTTACATGTTATTAATACTATACACACAAACGTGAGGTAATTAGAGGGAACGTTACTTGTTTGAGTTTGGTAGTCAAAGGAACACATGTATGAACATTAAAGCACTTTGTAGGCATTTTATTACGCATATAAGAAAAAACCTGCAGTGCAGTCACTTTTCCACATAAATTGCATTTGTTTGAAGCAGATCACCGGCAGTGAAGCATGCCAATTGATTTCAATGGGCTTTCTGCACATAGCCACAGGTAGCCTTGTGCAAGACAGCACTCAAGCCAACACTGCATATGTGGTTATAAGCAGGAAGTGTACCCAGCTGAGCCAATTGTGAAGTTGTATTTTTTCCAACATTAGCATTTTTAACCATCAATAGCACCAGGCACAAATTTAAAGTGGGCATGCATCTTAAGCAGAAAGAATATTTTTACAGAGTTTCTAGTGTTTTGTACTTTCCATGAAGCATACTCAGAAAATACATTAACTCACAACTCCAATTACACACTTTAATGTGTAACGTGACAGATCAGATACTGTATAACACAAGCTTACTATACTAATTGACCCCTTGGCTGAATGGGAAAAGAGTGGTAACGAAGCACAATTTTGAAAGTGATTAAGAAGAACTGATAGGAACGCTAACTATTTAACCAACTTAATAAAGGTTACTGACACAATGCTAGTGTTATTTCATGCCTCTACTAGATTAACCATACAGCACTATTCTTCCAGTAGAATGCCACAATAATCTATGCAACATCTTTGGGTAAACAAGTCTGCATTGTCTGTACAATATAAAAAGCCATAGTACACAGATAAAGACACAACATACTTTAACAATGGTAAGACATGGATATAATTGTTAATAAAAAGGCATCTTGAAGTTACAACCAAACACAAGCCTGAAAATGTAGATAATACAAGTAAATTGAAAGAAAGCAATCAATTACCACAATGTACACTGGTGTTTATCATACTATTAACAATGAAACAGTAGTTTAACATATACCTTTAAAACAAATATTAAAATGCCTCGGAAAAAGTTTGGCTGATGACAAACAATAGCGAAAAACTACACCACATGGCACCAAAGGCCGGCCGAACAAAGAAGGTGTAGCCATACAACCACGTACCCCGCCTCCATAACAAACGATACAAAACAAAGATACTTACATTCCTTCGTGTAAAGGAGAATTAATGTCAGCTACGCACCCAGCGTCCTCATCACCTTTGGTAGAGTTTATTTGATCGCATTCGGCGCCGTTTTGCTCTTCAGGGGCGGCGGCCTCGTTGACCTCGGCAGTGTCAGCTTCGGAAGTTTCATGGCCATTCTCTGTGGTCTCCATGTATTGCTGCTCAGTATCAGACATATTGTTTAAGTAGCCTGGTTCACGCCTGTAACAAAAGACGAAATCCGATTTCAACACATAGCAAAAGATCAACCTGGCCTAACGACGAAAATCGACATAGAACCATTCAAAATAGACCAGTTAAAATACAGTTGTAAGCTCTGCCGCTGGCAGCAGAGAAAACGCTGCGTTCAGGCCACAAAACGGTTAAAAAAGTTAACCACTGAAAGCCACCTGCGAAACAATTAACGAAATCGCACCAACTACGCCATAGAATAAACTACCCCGTCCCCGACACAAGCGCTTAAACACCAACCCAAGAAAGCAAATACGAAAAACCTTAAACTCGCTGCACCAACCGTTCGCACTTTCAAAGATGGTCTCTCCCAACAATGCTAACTCGTGGCTACTTTTATAGAGCCGAATGCTCGCACAGTTGAACACTGCCAATTGCCATTGGCTGCCTCTTTTTTAAACGAGCTTCCCCGTTGGTGGGCTCGTCTCAACGTGAGGATTTGGCTAATGACGTAACAATCTCGCGGCACTATTGTCGGAGCATCTCCGTAACAGTCGCCATGTTTTTTTATGATTTACTTTTAAAATATGTGCGCTTAGATAGTTTGTAAATGTATCCGCAATAGAATACTTTATTTAAAATGGTGGCATCAATATGTTGAAGATACCTCTCTGTGTAATTGAACACTTCTATATATGTAGTTCTGTCGGCTGTTTGTAATTTACAAATACTCGCGCTTAAAATGTCTTCGGTAAAACCAGTGAATCAATATACAAATATTTTTGCACTCGTTCAATGTTCTATTGCATTGGATATTTTGTCTCTCCAGGCGACACGTATTTCAATTTTAATGCTTTAACATAATTATTTGGAAGCATTCCCAAGTTTACGATGGCGCCTGCTTTTCACGTCATTTATAATACTGCGTACACGTACTATGTAACGGTTTCATTTAAATACGTATGTACAAATATATCACATGATGATATATTGGCATGAACTCACACAAATTATTTCATTTTATTAACTCTTTGAGTACATTTTGTACTGTGAAAACTTATTTTGGCGATATGATTGTTTCCCCATGATTCCTCAGTTTACTTTTCTTATCACTTTTAGATGTGTAGCCCAATACTTGATATAAGAAATATATAAGAAAATATCGTGTGTGGGGGAAATCTTATCTTACCACAAAGTATTTAAAGTGGCTTGATTTTGGAAATGCCTCAGATAGAATTTCTAATTATGTATCGTGCAATACAAGGTATGCAATTTACAGTTTCAAAGATTTTTTTCACCCATTTGGTTTTACTGGATTGCAACCAAATCATCTATGTACAGCGCTGCTGAATCTGTCGGCGCTTTATAAATAAAGTATAATAATAATATGAATAAGACAAAGAATGTATTTCTTGTGTCATTTGCTGTAACAAGAAAAGGAATCAATAGCTCCCCCTATCCACAAGAAACCCCATTTTACCCTCAGTGCTTTGTTGTTTTTTTTTTTTTTGCCCTGCCCTGCTAGTAGGAGAGCTGTTTATCCAGGCTTAGAACTAGAGGCTGAAAGATAGATCCTTGGGTGGAGCAGTCAACTTGCCTGAGGAGTGTTTGAGTATATGGCCTACTTCTGCGCATGCACATGATTGGATACGCATTTATTGCTCATCCATGTACAGCGCTGATAATGGGACACTGCAGGCCTTCTAGACAGCAGGAATTTGGTGGAGTATTTAGTAAACAGAGGCAGACTATTTAACCCTTCAAAACAGGGCCCCCCCCCCCATGTTTGCACTAAATGACCAAAGCAGTTTTTGTGCTTTTGCTATGTATTTATTCAACTCTGATTGCCCACTAACTCATTTACTGCATCCCCACACATTATTGGTTTTTTTCAGCACAAGTAGGGCTTTCTTTTGAAATAATAATTATATATATAAACCATCATTTAGTATGAAAAATATCCAAAAATGTAGGGAAAATAGGAAGAATTTAAAAAAATGTGGTATGCTGGGAGTTGCACCCCAATAACAACCCAATAAACAAAAGTATATGTTTTTTGAAAGTTGACATCCCAAAGTATTTTACTAGGGGCATTTTAGCACTTTTGCTTTAACTACTGTAGTGCCAGTCTGTCCTAAACATTGCAGTAAAATTTAATTTTTAACAAAACCATTCTATCCAAATGCAGTATTTCAGTAGTGTTTTCCCTAGGTATGTAAAATTACTAAAACAACTCAAGATTTGTATTCAGAAATAGGGCTGCAACAACGATTTTCATAATTGATTAGTTGAATCGATTTTTATCGATTTATAAAATGAGTTTTTTCAGAGCAAATGCTCTAAAAACTCCCCTCCTTCTATAATCCAACCTCAAATAGAGATCGGATTATAACACTAGAATCCAGATCTCCAGCAAAGCTGCAGGAGACCTGGATCCTCTCTGCCACCCAGTGAGGGTCCGTGCAAAACGCGCAGACATCCTCCGCTTCTCTCCTCCCCTCCAGTTCCGCTTCTCCCCTCCACTACCGCCGGGGCTTCGATTACTGAACCCGGCATCACATGACCTTCCGGTGCAGCTTCCACCATGGAAGCCCCAACGGAAGTGGAGGGGAGAAGCCGCACAGTGGCATAAAGGGACTATAAGGCATACCAGGGGGGCACAGTGGCATATCGGGTGTATAAGGCATATCGGGGCACAGTGGCATATAGGAGGCTATAAGGCATATCGGGGGCACAGTGGCATATAGGGAGTATAAGGCATATTAGGGGACAGAGTGGCATATAGGGGGTATAAGGCATATCAGGGGACAAGGTGGCATATAGGAGGTATAAGGGGGCACAGTGGGATCTCTGACATATAGGAGAGTATAAGGCATATATGGGAGCAGCGTAGCATATAGGGGGTATAAGGCATTTCTGGGGTAGAGAGGCAAGCTGGGGGTGAGACATGCATAACTGGGCAAAAATAGTTTACATGAATATTTACTAGTAAAGCTTTTTTTGGTATTTTTGGGGTTCTTAAATATAGGTTGGGTTAAAATATAGCTTTGATTATGTCAGTAAGATAAGAAGGCAAATCGTGAAATGCCGTTGTGATAAAGAGATAAAAGTGTTAATGGCACATCTTAATGTGGCGTATATAGGGTTAAAAGGCATTTTAACTGCGTCCCCTGCTGCTAACCACACCTCCTTCCAGCTGCAGTGGAAGTTGTCTACGCGAATCGTCTACCTGCTGCCTGGACAACACACCGGGGACTCAGAAGCACTGGTTAGTTGTTCGGGGGGCATAAGACGGAGGATCCAGGTCCCCTGCAGCACTGCGGGGGATCTGGATCTTAGTCTCATAGTCAGACCTATTTGAGGTCTGATTATAAGACGAGGGGTATTTTTCAGAGCATTTGCTCTGGAAAAAACCTTGTCTTATAATCGAGCAAATACGGTAATTATGTATTTTTTTACTAATGCTTTGTGTTTTTTCATTATTACCTTAGATGACCCTTCTCTCTTTCTAGGGCAGGGTCATCCAGGGGCTGCCATAATGATCAAATCACTCCTATTGGCCAGGAGTGATCTGATCATCATCAGCCCACTTTTGATTTAACTTAACTTACAGCAATTGACCTGGAAGCACCCTTGACTTTCAGGTCAGTGCTGTTATTTTTTAACTCTTTCAAAGCTGTAAGAAGAGGAGCACAACATTGACTGATATTTAGTCCCCACAAGCTTGTGGGGACAGATATTAACCCCTGCAATGCCGCGATCATGCCATACTCAATTGCGACATTGAAGGGGTAAACACTGTACGATCCGCATTTAAACGATGCTCAATTGGTACTTAGGGGCCCAAAGTGTGCCAAGAAAATATACCCCACACCATAACACCACCACCATTATCAACAGTTGATACAAGGCAGGATGGGTACATGCTTTCGTGTTATTTACGCAACATGACCCAGCCATCTGAATGTCGCAGTAGGAATCGAGAATCATCAGACCAGGCAACATTCTTCCAGTCTTTGATTGTCCAATTTTGGTGAGTCTGTGTGAATTGCGGCCTCCCAATCCCGGGAGATCAGCGCTTTCTGAAATACTCAGACCAGCCCGTCTGGTACCAACAACCATGTCACAATTGCTGTATTGTACTTGTTGTTATCTGTAAATTTTTTATCTTGTACAGCGCTGCAGTCGGCGCTTTATAAATAAAGTATAATAATAATAAGGTCACGATTGATTCAAGGGAGGAGGATATCATCTTGCCTCTTTACAGGTCATTGGTAAGACTTCACCTTGAATATGCGGTACAATTTTGGGCACCGGTCCTTAAAAAGGACATTATGGAATTAGAAAAAGTGCAAAGGAGGGCTACGAAATTAATAAGGGGATTGGGAGATACTAGTTATGAAGAGAGACTAAAAGAGTTAAAATTATATACACTGGAAAAACGGCGTCTCAGAGGGGATATGATAACATTATACAAATATATGCAGGGCCAATATAAAGAGCTCTTCGGTGACCTGTTCATTAACAGAAATATACAAAGAACAAGAGGTCACCCTCTGAGACTGGAAGAGCGCAGGTTTCATAGACGACAAAGGAAGGGATTCTTCACAGTGAGGACAATTAACGTATGGAATTCACTTCCAAGGGAGGTAGTGTTATCCAATACATTAGATACCTTCAAAAGGGGCCTCAATATTTTCTTAGAAAGGCATGATATACAGGGATATAAATAGTATAACATTAATATTTTAGAGCTTCTTGATCCAAGGAGAAATCCGATTGCCTCTTGGAGTCAAGAAGGAATTTTTTCCCCTGATGGCAGAATTCGAAGTAGCTTAATTAGGGTTTTTTTGCCTTCTTTTGGATCAAGAATAGAAAGGTTAGGTAGAAGGGTTGAACTTGATGGACTTAGGTCTTTTTTCAACCTTATGAACTATGTAACGTTCAAAGAGAGAGAGAGACGAAAATTAAACATGAGCACATCAGAAATGGTAAGACCGCCTCGGCCCAGAAGGGTACAAAAAGAAAAGAAAAACAGTTTGGACCTTAAGGGGTTTAATGTTTCCTCTTAAACCACTTGAGTGTTGCTTTAGCAGTTTTCTTAGGGTCATTGTGCTACTGGAAGGTGAACCTCCGTCCCAGTTGCTGCCACCACCATGCTTTAATGTGGTAAAAGTGTTCTCGGGTTCATGAGAGGTGTTGGGTTTGCACCAGACATACCATTTTCCTTGATGGCCAAAAGGTAAATTTTAGTCTCATATTACCTTATGCCATTGTTTGCTGTTTGCCAAAAGGCATGTGGGAGACTCCCCAAACACATTTGTTTTTTTTTTTCTCTTTAAGCAATGGCTTTTTCTCTGACCACTCTGTGGAGTGTATGGCTTAAAAATCTCCGCTGTGGAGCTTTGCAGCTCCTTCAGAGTTATCTTTGGTCTCTTTGTTCTCTGATTATTTGGCTCCTTGCCTGGTCCATGAGTTTTGATGGGCAGGCTTGCTGTGGTGTCATATTCTTTACATTGCTCAATAATGGATTTAATAGTTTCCGTGGGATGTTTAAAGTGTTGGATATTTTTTTATAACCCAACCCTGGTCTGTACTTCACAACTTTGTCCCTTACCTTGATCTTCATGGTGCCGCTTGGTGGTGTCCTTTGCTCAGTGGTGTTGCATACATATGCAAAGAGGGTGAATACATATGCATGCACCACTTTTTCATTTTTTAGAACTTTTCTTTTTTAAAACATTATTTTCTTCATCTCACCTCACCAATTTGGACTATTTTGTGTATGTCCATTATATGAAATCCAAATACAAGTCAATTTTAATTCCATGTTGTAATTCAAGAAATAGAAAAAAATGGGCGGCTGAATACTTTTGCAAGACACTGTATGTATGTATAAGTGCATGGTGTTGGAGGGGCTATACCTGTTATGGTCTAGCTGCTTTTCTGCTGCATTGCTGGAGGCTATACAGCCTGGCTGGGTTGCCATGGCTACACTCCTGTCACTCCTGTGACTCAGCCCATTGTCCAGCCCACAGCCAGCCCCTTTTGGCTATTTAAGCAGCTAAACTTCGCGTCCTCCTTGCCCTTGTGTTGCTCCTGGCTGCAAGTGCTGTTCCTGGCTGCAAGTGCTGTTCCTGGCTGCAAGTGCTGTTCCTGGCTGCAAGTGCTGTTCCTGGCTGCAAGTGCTGTTCCTGGCTGCAAGTGCTGTTCCTGTGTTCCTGTGTTCCTGTGTATGACCTGGCTTCCTCTGACGTCCATCCCGGCTCCTGATTCCTGGCTTGTTCCTGACTTCGCTGATCTCTGTATTCCTGACCCCGGCTTGTCTGAGTACCTGTCTTGGTTCCTGACCCCGGCTTGTCTTTTGGTATATGCTTTTGGATCACGATTTGTCTTTGTTCACTATTGTCATTACAATAAAGGTGATTGCATTTTTACGTTTTGTGTCCGTCTGGTTCCTGGTCCCTAACATTACACAAGGGCCATGAACCCAGAAGGGGCAGGCAATCCACCAAATGTTTTTACCAGGGTGGACCAGGTAGACCAGCGCATGGACCAATTTGCGTTAGCTCTCCAGACCTTGTTGCTCCGTACTGCACATCTGGTTCTGCCAGCTCAGGTCCCCACGGCACAGGCTGCCTCTATACCTGCTGCTGCATCTGCTCCGTCTGCCACTGGTGATTTTAATACTGCCAGAGGCTTGACAGGGTCCGCTCCGCTTCCCGAGCGTTATGGGGGCGACCCTAATTTGTGCAGAGGTTTCCTGAACCAGGTCAGTATCTATCTGGAGATGGTACCTCAGGCCTTTCCGTCTGACAGGAGTAAGGTGGGCTTTGTGATTTCTTTACTCTCAGACAGGGCCTTGGCATGGGTGAATCCCCTTTGGGAGACACAGAAACGTTTAGTACACAATTACCCTGAGTTTGTTGCGTCTCTAAAATGGGTATTTGATGTACCGGCACGCTCTGCTTCGGCTGCCAAATGATTAATGTCCATTCGGCAAGGTACAAGGACGGTTTCGACTATGCTATTGAGTTTCATACCCTGGCCGCTGAGGTTGGTTGGAATAATGAGGTTCTCGTGGCTGCTTTTTCTAATGGGCTCTCGGATATACTTAAGGATGAGGTTGCGGCCCGGGACCTTCCCAGTGAGTTGGAGGAATTGGTCTCTTTTTGTATCCTTATTGACTCACGAATCCGTGAGAGACCATCCTTCCGGGAGCGCCTGCGGAGGCCTCCTATACGTTTAGCCCCGAGCTTTTCATCCCCACCCGTGCCTCCCTCTCCTCCCATGCCTCCTGGTCTCGACACTTCGGGCGTTGTGGAACCCATGCAGCTTGGATTTACCCGTCTCTCGGTTGAGGAGAGGGCCTTTAGGAGGAGGGAGGGTCTCTGTCTTTACTGTGGTAAAGCAGGGCACCTGCTGCGAACTTGCCCTACACGTCCGGGAAAACGCCTGCACCTAAGGCTCCAGAGGGGACAGTCCTTAGGTGGCGTCTCGGCGTCCCCAGATGTCCAGAAGGATAAACCTCTAGTCTCGGTGGGTCTCACTTGGGGCAAGATTTCCGTCATTTCAGAGGCACTCATTGACTCGGGGGCAGCGGGCCTTTTTATTGACAGCACCTTTGCTCAGAAGCACTCTATTCCGTTGCAGCTTCGGACTGCTCCGCTTGCCATTGAGGCGATCGATGGCAGACCGTTACAGCCCCCGCAGGTCACCCATGAAACCGCTCCTTTGTCTATGGCTGTCGGGGCTCTCCATCATGAAATTATTCAACTTCAGGTGATACACTCTCCTCATTATCCTGTGGTTTTAGGATATCCATGGTTGCGCAAACATAATCCTGTGTTTGATTGGGTAAGGGCCGAAGTCTTGGCATGGTCGCCTAATTGTTCCAAAACATGCCTAGGGAGAGTGGTGAAGGTGCTAACCACTTCTCCGGTCTCTTTGTTGCCTGAGGAGTATCAAGAGTTTCAAGATGTTTTCGATAAGGGCCGGGCTGGTGAGCTCCCACCTCACCGCCCGTACGATTGCGCCATTGAGCTGCAACCTGGTGCCATACCACCTCGAGGTCGAGTCTACCCATTATCTGTCGCAGAGAATAAGGCCATGGAGGAGTATGTTGCGGATGCGCTGTCCCGGGGGTTCATCCGTAAATCCTCTTCCCCTGCTGGGGCCGGATTCTTTTTTGTGAAAAAGAAGAGCGGCGAACTGAGACCCTGTATAGATTACAGGGGGCTCGACCGTATCACGGTTAAAAATGCCTACCCGATTCCACTCATTACCGAGTTATTTGATCGCTTAAAAGGGTCCAAGGTATTTACAAAGCTTGACCTGCGAGGGGCGTATAACTTAGTAAGGATAAAGGAGGGCCACGAATGGAAAACCGCGTTTAACACCAGGAGCGGGCAATATGAATACCTAGTTATGCCCTTCGGTCTCTGCAATGCCCCCGCGGTTTTCCAGGAATTCATAAATGATGTCCTAAGGGACATGCTCCAACAATGTGTGGTGGTATACCTAGACGATATTTTGATCCATTCCACCTCCATAGAAAGCCACCACGCTGATGTAGCCCGAGTCCTACAGAGGTTACGAGAGAATAATCACTTTTGCAAATTGGAGAAGTGCGAATTCCACCGCAAGCAGGTCACCTTTCTGGGGTACGTAATTTCAGAGGTCGGTTTCGCTATGGATCCTGAAAAACTCTCGTCTGTTCTCGAGTGGCCACAACCTGTAGGTCTCCGCTCCCTTCAACGGTTCCTCGGCTTCGCTAACTATTATAGGAAATTCATTCGGAATTTTTCCTCTATTGTTAAGCCTCTTACGGACATGACCAAAAAAGATGGCAATGCCTCACTTTGGTCCCCAGGGGCCATCAAAGCTTTTGAGTCATTGAAGGCCGCTTTTGCCGCAGTTCCTGTTTTGGTACACCCGAAACCCGAACTTCCATTCATACTTGAGGTCGATGCGTCTGAGACAGGGGTAGGCGCCCTCCTGTCTCAACGTCCTACTCCTGAGAGCCAGTTGCACCCATGTGGGTACTTCTCCAAGAAGCTAGGTGCTGCGGAATGCAACTATGAAATTGATGACCGTGAGTTGCTTGCGATAATACTGGCTCTCAAAGAATGGAGGCATTTGCTTGAGGGAACTTCTGTACCAATCCTAATTCTCACGGATCATAAAAATCTCACCTACCTGTCCGAGGCTAAACGCTTAACTCCGAGGCAGGCCCGTTGGGCATTATTTTTATCCCGTTTTAATTATGTGGTCTCGTACCTGCCGGGGACCAAAAATGTCCGGGCCGATGCTCTCTCTAGACAGTTCTCGAAAGCTAAAGAGGAGTGTCCTCCTAGTCTGATTATTCCCCCGGACCGAGTACTGGCTACCATACGTACCAGCATAACATCTCCCCTCGGGGACAGAATACGGGCCGCTCAGATAGATGCACCTACTGAAACCCCCTCAGGGCGATGTTTTGTACCTGTCAACCTGCGTACCAAGTTACTTTCTACCTATCATAATCCTAAATCAGCAGGTCATCCCGGGAGGAACCAACTTCTCTGGTTGGTTTCCCGTCTCTACTGGTGGCCAGGAATTAACAAAGATATTGTTGCCTTCGTAGCAGCCTGTCCAGTCTGCGCGCAGACTAAATCACCCCGTCACCTTCCAGTGGGCCTTCTCTCACCTTGCCATGGATTTCATAGTCGACCTTCCGCTGTCTAACGGTAACACAGTTATCCTCATGGTTGTTGACCGGTTTTCTAAAATGATACACTGCATACCATTCAAAAAGCTCCCTTCCGCTAAGGAGTTGGCTACAGTTTTTATCAAGGAGATCTATCGGCTACATGGGGTTCCCAAAGTCATACTTTCTGACCGGGGTAGCCAGTTCGTCTCGAGATTTTGGAAGGCCTTCTGTGCGCAACTGAGTATCCAACTCTCCTTCTCCTCGGCCTACCACCCACAATCTAATGGGGCTGCGGAAAGGGCCAATCAGGGCTTGGAGCAATTCCTGCGGTGCTACATCTCGGACCACCAAAATAACTGGTCGGATCTGCTACCCTGGGTGGAATTTGCTCATAATAGTGCTGTCTCGGCCTCTACCCGGTTCTCCCCTTTCATGGTGAATTATGGGTATCAGCCCTCCATGATTCCTGATAATTTCACTTCCCAGGGGATTCCGGCACTGGAGGATCATCTCCAGCAGATCCGTTCCACATGGGTGCAGGTTCAGGAGGCACTTCAACGCTCACAACAGTGTCAGGAGCTCCAGGCTAATCGTAAACGCCTACCCGCGCCTTCCTATCAGGTCGGGGAGAGGGTCTGGTTATCTTCCAGAAATCTCCACCTCCGGGTGCCCTCCCAGAAACTGGCTCCCCGGTATGTGGGGCCTTTCCGTATCCTTCGACGGGTAAACCCTGTGGCCTATGCCCTGGATCTTCCTTCTAACATGCACATCCACAATGTGTTCCATGTCTCTCTGTTGAAACCTCTGGTCTGTAATCGTTTTACTACAGTCGACTCTCGTTGGTTCCGTGGGAAGCTCCAGTATTTGGTCCATTGGAAGGGGTACGGTCTTGGGTTCCAGCCTCAGATGTCCATGCTCCCGCTCTCCTTCGTGGCTTTCAGTGTACCTGTGCTTCATTGGTTGATGGCAGACGAGCCCCCTGCTGGTGACCAATAGAGGCGCTCGTACAGACTTTTAAAATCCTAGACCACTGGTCTCCCTGCTCCAAGAGTTAAAGGTCCGTACGACCAATATGACTCGCTTGTACGGACCTTTAACTCTTCGAGCGGGGAGAGTCTCCCCAAGCCAAGTTGCGCCGTCAGGAGTTAAGGGGCCGTGCGAGTGGTTGATGCCAGAGGAGGCCCCTGCAGGCGACCAATAGTGTCGCTTGCACAGCCCTTTAACTCCTGACGGGGAACTTCTAGTCTCCCGGCTACAAGAGTTAAAGTTCTTTAACTCCTGACAGCGAACCTACAGATTTCCGCTCCCGCTATCTACGCAGCATCGCAGCGGAAATCCTTAGGTTCGCCGTCAGGAGTTTTTTTTTTTTTTTTTTAAATCATATTTATTATTTTTTTCACAGTTCATACAGGACAAATAATCATAAAAAAAAGGCAAAAAACAACATAGATATGCATACAAATTCATACCAGCATAACCAAAGATTAGTTATTCGTCTTCTCGTATCATTAGGCCTCTATATGGTCATCTCATAATAAGCATCAGACAACATAAACATCAGAGAGACAGGGGGAAAAAAAAAAAAAAGTGGAGTCAGGAGTAGGATTATTTACTAGATTACGAATTCATATCATACATTTCATTAATTTTTTTAATCCAGCCTTCACAAATTTCTGATTTTCTTTTATACGATAAACTGATCCAACAAAGACCTCTTTCCATTTGCAATTGGAACAATATTTGTTTTATTAGTGATATCTTAAATATTGGTTTAGATTCTTTCCAAGCTCTAGCAATTAATATCTTAGTTGCCGCTAATACATGTATTATTATTATTTTTCTTTCCTTAGATATATTCTTTGGGAGAATATGAAGAGCTATCTTCATATTTTTCTCAATAAGGATATTATCCAGTTTTCTTAATAACTCATATGCATATTCCCATAACAATCTAATTTCTTTGCATCCCCACCAGATATGCTTGTAATCCCCTTTATCTACATAACATCTCCAGCACACGTCCGGTGTGTTAACATACATATATTTCAGCTTCGTTGGAGTCAAATACCAACGGTGTATTACTTTAAAGTAATTTTCTCTAATTGTTATAGAATGTAGGGTATTATATGTCATGTTAATTGCTGTATACCAATCCTCTTCTGTGATCTGTAACCTTATATCTTTAGTCCATTTCACTAAAAAATTTTCTGGTGTAATCTCGTCTAATTCTTTAATTAGTGCATATAAATTAGTCATAACATTCTTTATACCTCTCTTATTAAATATTCTTTCAAGTTTTCCGTAAATCCCTTTATCTGTCTTATATCGTGCATATGTTAGATAAGATTGAATTCTTAAATATGTGAAAAATTCCGAATTAGGCAATTTATATTCTAAGACTAACTGGTTGAATGTTTTTATTTAATCGTCGTTTATAATATCTTTGATCTCTAATATCCCAGAATTTTTCCAATTCTTTAAATTTATATCTGGAACATTCATTTCTATTAAATATATATCTGCATTATCTAAGATCTTGTTATAAAAATTAATTATTTTTTTTAAACTTTCTCCATTCACCTGTATTGTCTTTAATTATGAAGCTTTTGATCTCACTGACTTTACGGTTTACATTAAGACAATACAAACATAGGGGCGCATGTACATGTGGGAAAAAAGAAAAATAATAATAGTGTAATAATGTATAATACCAAAAAATTATATGTAAGTGTTGTGAATGCACTCACAGAACGTAGAAGGTAAACAGGCTCTTCAGAATAAAATGTTTCTTTTATTTCTTCATATTTCTAAAATATCCAAATAAAAGAGAGAAAAAAACCAATGGTGCAGTATTTTCTTATAATGGTTTAAGAAAAGTTGGATTGCACTTACAGGATAGTCGATAAAATCAGGCACTTCAGTATAAAGTCCACGGGTACAAATGAGAAATCCTTTGAATGGTCCTCAACGCGTTTCGCCTTTCGGCTTCCTCAGGAGAACAATAAAAGGTTATATCCGCAGTTTGCAGTTTGCGGATATAACCTTTTATTGTTCTCCTGAGGAAGCCGAAAGGCGAAACGCGTTGAGGACCATTCAAAGGATTTCTCATTTGTACCCGTGGACTTTATACTGAAGTGCCTGATTTTATCGACTATCCTGTAAGTGCAATCCAACTTTTCTTAAACCATTATAAGAAAATACTGCACCATTGGTTTTTTTCTCTCTTTTATTTGGATATTTTAGAAATATGAAGAAATAAAAGAAACATTTTATTCTGAAGAGCCTGTTTACCTTCTACGTTCTGTGAGTGCATTCACAACACTTACATATAATTTTTTGGTATTATACATTATTACACTATTATTATTTTTCTTTTTTCCCACATGTACATGCGCCCCTATGTTTGTATTGTCTTCTGTTGAACACTGAGAGGAGTGTTATCTTGGGCCGCGGCAGTACTGTGAGGAAGAGTATATATATATTTTTATATTTTTATCTCTATTCACTTACCTGGTGTTTATTTCTTCTTTCATTCTTTCGGTTTACATTAAGGTCAGATTGCCACATGTATGCAGATAGATGTTCAATATCTGACAAATATTTCTCTAATTTATACCAAGGTTGGTTTAAATTTGAATGGAGTTGCAAGTTGTACATATGTAGTAAAAGGCTGGCTTCGTATACAGTCTCTACCCTAGGGTAGTTTAGGACACCCTTGTCCATTTTTTTTTGTCAAATATTTAATTCCCAGCCTCATCCGTTTCCCTTTGTTAATAAATTTATTTATACTAAATTGTAGCATATTCAACCAAGGTTTCGGTATTTTCAGAGGCATGTGACGAAACAAGTATGTCCATTTAGCAAGTATATATGCATTGACAACATTTATTCTGCCTAACCATGATAATTTCAGATTTTCCTATATTCAATTCATAGTTCGAAACATTTGAGTATTGTTTTATTATTGACATAAGAGTCTCTATTGATTTTTCAGGATTCTCTACAGTTATAAGAACATCGTCGGCATACATGCTCACTTTTAGTTCTTCATCTAAAAATCGGAGACCTTTAATATTCTCATTATTTCTTATATCAATAGCTAGGACCTCCATAGATATTATATATAGTAAAGGTGATAAAGGACATCCTTGCCGCGTACCATTTTTCAATTTGAACCAATTGGCCTTAATATTTTGCCCGATTGTTCTTGCTGACGGGTTAGAGTACAGTGCCTGAATTGCTAACAGAAATTGGCCATTAATCCCAAAAGCCTTAATTGATTGGAACATAAATTCCCAGCTTACTCGATCAAAGGCTTTTTCTGCATCGAGTGTCATTAGGCATAATGATTTTTTTTCTAGTTGTGCACAATCCAGAACATCAATAGCTCGTCTAATATTATCATATGTATATCTTTGAGGGACAAATCCAATTTGATCGGGATGTATTATGGTTGTTATCACTAATTTCAATCTTTCGGCTAAAATTATTGCATAAATCTTCATGTCTACGTTAATAAGTGTCTCACTTCATGTCTCCCTGCTCCAAGAGTTAAAGGTCCGTACGACCAATATGACTCGCTTGTACGGACCTTTAACTCTTGGAGCGGGGAGAGTCTCCCCAAGCCAAGTTGCGCCGTCAGGAGTTAAGGGGCCGTGCGAGTGGTTGATGCCAGAGGAGGCCCCTGCCGGTTGACCAATAGTGTCGCTTGCACAGCCCTTTAACTCCTGATGGGGAACTTCTAGTCTCCCGGCTACAAGAGTTAAAGTTCTTTAACTCCTGACAGCGAACCTACAGATTTCCGCTCCCGCTATCTACGCAGCATCGCAGCGGAAATCCTTAGGTTCGCCGTCAGGAGTTAAAGGTCCATAAGAACGACTCTATTGGTCGCCAGGAGGGCCCCTGCAGGTGACCAACAGAGTCGCTTGCACGGCCCTTTTACTCCTGATGGGAACTTGGCCTGTCTCCCTGCTACGGATTTCTGTTCCCGGATTTAGCTAGTTTCTTTTAGGAGATCTCTCATTGTGGAGAGGTGGAATACTCCAGAGAAAGACTTATAACCTCCAGGAGAGTGTTTCTCCATTGTCCCCATTCACAGGGGAGCTTTCAGAACTATACACTGCACCTACGATTGATCCCTCTACGGCTTGGGCTACTATGAGGGCAGTTATCTTTCTTGAAGATTCCTCTAATTTTTCTGACCCAATAGACGTACCTAGAGCATTTGGCACCCTGTATGTGGCAAACCCCCCTCAAATGAATGTTGGTCAGAATATTATAAATTTCACAAATTTTTTACTGTATGTCAACTGGAAAAAAAATGAACTCATACATAAATTCAATACGTTTAAATAAATAACATTTACTGAATAGATATGGTACAGCGTAATTCCTACCACTGTACACTGACCCAGACATTGACGGTAGTGCAGCATAACCTCTATTATACACTAAGCCAGACATTGACGTGGTAGGCCTCTGCCCCTAAAACAGCCTGCCTGTGCTACCTCTGCCGCTGAAGCACCCTGTCTGTGCCACCTCTGCCCCCTCTAATCAGCCTGCCTGTGCCATTTCTGCCCCTAAACACTAACTCACTACTAACTTACTAACTTAATTCGTTCACCCACTCACTCTCCCACACCCCCTTACCTCTCTTGCAGATTTCACTGGCCCGGGGGGGCTGGCCGTGCAGACGTCCCGCTGCCTGACACCCGCCTAACGCAGGCCCGCAGCTTACTGTCTGTGGTGCCCTGCGCGGAAAAAGAGTTTCCTCATACAGTACGCACAGCAATAAGCTACAGGCCCGTGTTAGGCCACCGGGCACACCCCTGATGAGTGGCACCTGGGGCGTACCGCCCCTCTTTAGGTATGCTACTGGGTCTCTTTATGCCAGGCATTGCTGCAGCCTCTATTTCTCAGTCAGAATTTG
Source organism: Spea bombifrons (assembly GCF_027358695.1). Taxonomy (NCBI): domain Eukaryota; kingdom Metazoa; phylum Chordata; class Amphibia; order Anura; family Pelobatidae; genus Spea; species Spea bombifrons. The sequence continues at coordinate 14,527,184 of NC_071090.1, forward strand.
TTTGCAGCAGTTGGAAGATAGTTTAGCTGGAGGAGCTAAAGAAGAAGACACCCTGTTGCTGACATCCAGGGAGCAGATGATGTCTTATGCAATGCAGCCAAGGAGTCAGCCTTATCTGTTGTGTCCAGAAGGGACAATGCTTCTAAGCATTGTTTGTGTGGTACTTTTGGCAGTAAAGATCTTTTTTGGCTAAAATGAGCCAAAGGGAATAAGCACTACCGTAAACTGTCCAGTATAATAAGCATAATTTATCTCTTTTTCCAGAGTACTAAAATGGCGGTTATATTGTACAAAAGTACAAAATTGTTAAAATATGCAGCATGATCACTCCCATGTTGACCCTGGGATCACCGGTTTAATGGCAATTGTGTCTGAGCTGCCATAGGAGGAGAGTTTTCCACCTGCTGCATCATTGCTCTATGAGCAATCACGTCATAAGCAATTGTGTCATATGGAGCACCAGCATTGAAGAAGTTGGAAAACAAAATAATAACAAAAAAAATCAGGTCAGTTGCTGTCGGTTGTACTCTGCAGCAGTACAAACGGTTGATGATCAGATCACTCCTATCTGATCTTTTATGACCCCTCCTGACATCAGTGACTCCAGGTTATAAGGTAAAAAAGGTAATAAAAATACATTTTAATATTATTCTTACATTTTTATTATATGACTGGTACTAGTACTGTCACTGAATAGTGACATTTTAGATTTTGGATTCACAGATCAATGTCAGTGGCCTAAACTTGTTACTTATAAGTGATCAAACATTTTTTACCTAATAAAGTGCTAATAATTAATTACTCTTTAGGTCATTGACTAGTCTCATTAATCCTCACCCAGTGACCTAATCTGGTGGGCGCTTCTTATACACAAGAACTTTACTTTTTCCTACAAAATGAAGTGTAACTGTTATACCTGCATATTATTGACAGCAGAAAACTAACATAAATTGGACAAATCCAAAAGTGCAAATTGCATACTACGAGAAGATGCACATGCACAAAAGTTAAAAACAAAAACAGGCCATACGCAAATTAGGCTACATTTTTAAATGGGGTCCGAAGTCAAATGAGGATGCAATACATGCTTACTATCACAAGAGGCCACTGGTGCACATTAGTGTATAAGAATGTTCATGTGCAGCCACCAGCCATTTTATAAGATGGATTTTCTTTATTCTTTTTTTTGTTTGCAACAGAGCTGAAATTTGAGTCCTTATTTGATCACTATTATAAAGTGACTTTTTTCCTTACGAGTGGCACACAGAGGGTGCTTAGATGTGCCTCATCTCCTACTGGAGGGACTTCAGAGTGAGATTTTTCTATTTTAACCCCTTCACCTTAATGTGTAGTAGGTGTGTGTGTGTGTGTGTTTGGGGAGGTATTACTTAGATTTTAAGCACCCAAGGCCACTGGGAGACTGGAGTCAAGCTATCAGACACTTTCAAATCAGTGGTCATACCATCAGACACTTTTTCTTTAGATTAGCAAAATGTGCATAAGACCTGCAAATATGATAATAATCATATAATGTTGCAATGCTGAGTGGATTTTGCAGAGTTCTCACACAAATATATATCCCTACAAAATTAGATACGTTTATTAAACAAATTAAAGGTAAATATCCGCTCATATCTAGCAAATTACCTTTTATAAAATTTCTGCATATATTACAAAATTCCACCATTGGACCAATACATTTACACTGCACATATCTCACCCCCCCTCACTATTACCGTATCGGCTCGAATATAGGCCGCACTTTTTCCCCCCACTTTAAGTCTTTAAAGTGGGGGTGCGGCCTATATTCGGGGTGTAGCGCCCGACGCCCGGGACATGCAGCCCCGGGCGGCGGCCAGGCAGCGGGGTTAGGATACAGATCCCCCGCAGCGGTGCAGGGGACCTGTATCCTACTCTCCGATACGCTCAGACAGCCTCCCCTGCCAGCACTTTCCACGGGGGGGGCGGTTGTGGTGTGCCGGCGCGGGAGGTTGTCTTAGCGCATCGTCCGGACAGTCACCGGCTGCGGTGACCGTCCGCACGATGCGTTTTACCTCTGCCCCCAAGACTTACCGGAGCAGACTCCCGGGTGTCTTGCAGGGGGCAGGGGACATCTACGCAATACGCGTATACAACTTCCGGTTGTATACGCGTATTGCGTAGATGCCCCCCGCCGGCCCCGCAAGACACCCGGGAGTCTGCTCCGGTAAGTCGGGGAGGGCAGAGTGGCAGCATATCTCGGGGGGGGGGATGGTGGCAGCATATCTCGGGGGAGGAGGAGGAAGACAGTAGCAGCATATCTCGGGGGGGGGGGAGGAGGACAGTGGCAGCATATCTCGGGGGAGGGCGACAGTGGCAGCATATCTCGAGGGGGGGAGGACAGTGGCAGCATATCTCGGGGGGGGAGACAGAGTGGCAGCATGTTTTTTGGTGCTTTTTTAAAGAAAAAAACTTTTTCTTTAAAAAGCACCAAACTTTTAGGGTGCGGCCTATATACGGGGGCCTATATACGGGGGCGGCCTATATCCGAGCCAATGCCAATGCCAGTTGCAGTCTACTGGACTGAAATTTGGGGAGCTATATCTTTAAATTTCCACAGTAAAAATGCACCATATTGTCAGAAAAAATAGAGGTCGGTGTGTTTGAGATATTTGCAGTGTAATTGTATTGGTCCAGTGGGGGAATTTTTTTTAACCTCATGGACCAATACAGTTTCACTGCACATATCTCAAACATACACCCCACTATAATATAATATAATAATAATTGAAAAATCCAATTTTCTATGTTATGGGCTGATATTTGGAGCGCTATAGCTTTAAATTTCCACAGTAAAAATGCACCATATTCTAAAAAATAATAGTGGGGTGTATGTTTGAGATATGTGCAGTGTAACTGTATTGGTCCAATGGGGGGATTTGTTTTAGCCCCCTGTAGAATGTTGAAAAATGCCAGTTGCTGTCTACTGGGCTGATATTTGGGGAGCTATATCTTTACATTTCCACAGTAAAAATGCACCATATTCTCACAAAAAATAGTGGTGGGTGTGTGTGAGATACTTGCAGTATAACTGTATTGGTCCAATGGGGGATTTTTTTAACCCCCTGTAGAATTTTGAAAAATCCAATTTGCTCTGTATTGGGCTGATATTTGGGGCACTGTATCTTTAAATTTCCACAGCAAAAATGCACCATATTCTCAGAAATAATAGAGGGGCATGTGTTTGAGATATCTGCAGTGTAACTGTATTGGTCCAATGGGGGAATTTGTTTTAACCCCCTGTAGAATGTTGAAAAATGCCGGTTGCTGTCTACTGGGCTGATATTTGGGGTGCTATAGCTTTAAATTTCCACAGTAAAAATGCACCATATTGTAAGATATTGTATAGGGGTGTGTGTGAGAGATATGTGCAGTGTAAATATATTGGTCCAATGGTGGAATATTGTAATATATGCAGAAATGCTAGAAAATGTAATTTGCTGGATATGAGGGAATATTTACCTTTAATTTGTTTAATAAACGTATGCAATTTTGCAGGGAGATATATTTGTGAGAACTCTGCATAATCCACTCAGAATTGTAACATTATATGATTATTATCATGTTTGCAGGTCTAATGCACCTTTTGCTAATCTAAAGAAAAAGCGTCTGATGGCATGACCACTGATTTTAAAGTGTCTGATAGCTTGACTCCAGTCACTGACTGCAGCATGGGAAGGGTGAGCATGATTGGGGGTACCTGCTACCCTTACGGGTTTCTATGTATGCTTTTACCTCCACATACTGATTTGCAAGGGAGAGGGAGGTATAAATGGGCATATACCACTTAGGGTTATTTAATTATCTCCCACATATACAATTGGGGATAAAGGGGGCTATCTGGCCCCCTTTCTTTATACGGGGTCTTAGGTATCCTTATTTTTAAATTGTTACTCTTCTTTTAAATAATATGAGGAAACCCTTGTCTGTTACTCACAAAATGTAAAGTTACAGGCTCTCAAAAGCTCTGGCAAACAATTCACAGATAAGTGAACCTAAGAATTATTTTGCAAGTGTTAACATGTAAGGGCATGTAACTGAAGTTGTGTTAATCTTTAATACCCAAATGATTCCTGTACCACCTTCTCAGAGAAAGAGATGTGTTTATGTTCTGGTCTTTATCATTCCACATTTCTCAGGTGGTTTCAGATTGATGATAAATCTGAAATTTCTAGATTGATTTATTGTCACTATTTCAAAATTGGGTACATAAAGTTGAAACTAAAAGTTGTAAGGTTGGAGAATGTCTGGCCACATTGAATCTACAGGATACTTACCATTATGTTCCAACCAGAAGAGAATGTCAAATATGTTTGCATATGGTAGTTTCTTCAGCCATGAGGATTCAACATTTATCCCTGCATGTATTCGTAGTGCTGCTCTTAGAAGTCTTGATTGTATTGATAAAGGAAGGTATAAAAATAACCATATTCAACTATATATATTTATTGACTACACAACTCATTCACAATTTATGATGGATTATAAATCAGCAATCAGACTTAATTTTTGACATTTGGTAGCGCCAAGCTTTTTTTCCTTCAATTTTTCCTCCCTGCTGGACAGACAATTTCAGAATCCTGTGCTGGCAAAGTATTCTCTCAGGTGGTGGTTACAGAAGAGAAGACTGTTATGCACAAAATCTTAATGAATGGCTCATAGCAAAGATGCATGCCTAAGGGGCTTGGGAGCAACTATAAGCTAGAGCTACTAGCAACGTGGAAGGCCTTGTTTACCTGCGAAAACAGGTTTCTTGGGAACCAAGAAGCTTTGGTCTGGGAGAGTTGATCAGGAGGATTGGCAACAGAGCCAAGAATCGTATTTGTCATCTTTTTTGCTGTACATATTAGAAGATTGTTTATACAACATGCCCAGTGTCACGGAGCTGGATAGTCTGACCGACTACCTCCGCTGACTTGTGATCCCTTATCATGGGACAACACAGTTTCCCCGGTTTCCCAGTCACTAGCCGAGACTCAGTGTAGGGTATAAACCAAAACGAACACTGATTTATTTCTCACATAATATATATCCAGCAAAACACACATTAACATAAAACAAGATATTGGGATACAAACAGCCCCCTTAATCTGCCTCCCAGAAACATCAGGAGCAGTAAAGGGATTAACAATACAATAGGGTCCCAATCTCCACTATCTATTACTGGCCAAAATCAGTCCAAAGGTTTGGCCGGGGTAAATGTCTGTAGTGGTGGAACTTGGGGAGGAGGGGGAGAGACTGACTTATACAACATTAAACTAAAACAATGGTGGTCACTCCCTGGTGGCAGTCTGCCGGAGATAATCCCCTCAGCAAGTGATGGGATGATATACTGCTGGGGATAGCCACAGAAGTCCTTACAAAGTCAGGACCCATAGTTAATAGGGAAGAGGCTGGCTGTCAGGCCTCTCCAGTGGCCCCAGTGATGGAGGGTTCCGTCACACCCAGTTTCAATAGTGTAGTCGTTCTTCACACGGCAAAATATAAGTTAATTTGTATTTTTAGAGAGAGACATTGTATGAAAAGTCTTAACCCAGCGTTTGTAGCAGCTCTACCACTTGCTCTGTTGCTCTTGGACAAGAGGTTGTGTTCTGATCATCTGTGGGGTAGTGTTTTTAGTCTGTCCACTGCTAGGGACCTTGTGGCGGACTGATTTCCCATTGTATCTTGTTTCCTGTCACACTAACTCTCTGACATGAAGCTGTGAAGCCCAGACTGGAGTAGTCTGTTTGACCAGTGGAACCCCAAAGACTCTGAAGGTGTTCTCCATCCTCCAATTTTTTTCCAGCAGGTTTGAACCCCTTGAGTTCTAACGACCATGGGTCTTCTGATGATCCTCCCAGGTCACAGAGAGCTAGCTGGTTAGATAAACACTGGTAGTCAGCCAAGCCATAGTAAGGAGTGAAGAAAGCAGGATAACAATTAACAAGCCAAGGTCAGGACAAGTGATGTTAGGATAATCATATGACATGCTGAGGTTAGGATACCAGAGGGTAGAATAGTCAAAAGCTAGCTGGCACAACAACGAATGGAGTATTTGTATTATTATTATTATACTTTATTTATAAAGCGTCGACAGATTCCGCAGCGCTGTACATGATGAAAATTTTACAGATAATGACAAGTACAATACAGCAATTGACATAAAGATACAAGAGGAATGAAGGGCCCTGTTCCCGCAGGAACTTACAATCTAGGTGGATAAGGGTGAGAAACAGGAGGTGAGGACTGCGTGGTAGTGAATGATGTTAATGTAGAACGGGATAAGGGTTGTAAGTGTGTGAGAGGGAAGTTTTGATGTTTTATGTCAGTGGTAGGCTTCCCTGAAGAGAAGAGTCTTGTAGGCGGGCGTGGGAGGAGGTGATAAGTGAAGATGCAAGGAGCAGATCATTGTTGGATCTGGAGTATATTTGCTGATGAGGGAGGATAGGTAGAGGGGAGTGGCGTTACCGAGAGCTTTGTAGGATAGAGTTAGTACTTTGAATTTAATTCTGCTATGGATGGGGAATCAGTGGAGGGACTCGCAGAGAAGTGCGGCAGATGCAGAGCGTCTGGTGAGATAGATTAGTCTGGCAGATGCATTGAGGACAGATTGGAGGGGGGATAGTCGGGAGAGAGGGAGGCCAGTAAGTAGGTTGTTGCAGTAGTCTAGACGGGAGATTACGAGGGAGTGGATTAGTTGTGGCAGGATTTTGAGGGATAAAAGATGTGAGGGATAAAAGATAGGTTAGAGTCTAGGGTCACTCTGAGGCAGTGGACTTGTGGTAATGGAGAGATAGTGGTACCGTCGACAGTGATAGAAAGGTCAGAAAGGGGAATAGAGTTAGAGGGAGGGATTAGAAGGAGCTCAGTCTTGAGGTGGTGAGAGGCCATCCAGGAAGAGATGCCAGATAGTCAGCTGCTGATCTGAGAGAGGACAGATGCAGAGAGATTGGGGTGGAGAGATAGATTTGTGTGTTGTCTGCATAGAGGTGGTATTTGAAGCCAAAGCTGTTGATAAGTTTGATAAGTGAGGAAGTATAGATGGAAAATAGTAGAAGATCAAGAACAGAACCCTGGGGTACTCCAAAAGAGAGAGGCATTGAAGAGGAGGAGTCGCCAGCAAAAGACACAGAGAATGATCTGTTGGAAAGATATGAGTTTATCAAGGCGAGAGCAGTGTCACGGAGACCAAGAGAGATGAGAGTCTGTAGGAGGAGGGGGTGGTCGACTGTGTTGAATGCAGCAGAGAGGTCAAGTAAGATTAAGATAGAGTAGTGGCCATTGTTTCTAGCAGATAGAAGGTCGTTTGTGACTTTGGTGAGAGCAGTTTCAGTCGAGTGCTGTGGGCGGAAACCAGATTGCAGGGGGTCGAGCAGGGAGTTTAGATGCTATTGGAAGTAGTGATATGGGAGCGGTAGTTAGCAGGGGAATTTGGATCAAGGAAGGGTTTCTTGAGGATGGGAGTGACCTGTGCATGTTTGAATGGGGATGGGAATATGCCTGCAGAGAGTGAGGAGTTGAAGATGTGAGTGAGGGCAGGAGTAAGGCTAGAGGAGAGTGATGGAATTAGGTATGAAGGGATGGGGTCGAGATGGCATTTAGTGAGGTCTGAGGAAGCGTGAACTTCGTTCACTGTGGTTGGGGGGAAGGAGCTGAGAGAGGCAGAAGGAGTATGAGAATAAACAAGAGCAGCAGACCATCTGAGCACATACATGAGTTAGACAGAGGTCTAAAAAGCAAAACCTAATGGCCAAGTAGAAAACCTGTGTAGTGTAATAAAAATATAGGGCCAACATAAACTTCAAATACCGTATTTGCTCGATTATAAGACGACCCTGATTATAAGACGACCCCCCAAAATCTGAATATTAATTTAGGAAAAAAATAAAAAGCCTGATTACAAGACGACCCTATAGGAAAAAAAGTTTTACTAGAAAATATTAATTCATGTAAACTATTTTTTTCATATTTAATAAAAGCTATGATTGAGAAAAATATTTTTTGTTTCATGTCCTTTAATTTGCTAATCTGCCCCCCAGTTATGCACATCTGCCCCCAGAAATGCCTTATACCCCCTATATGCCACTCTGCCTCCCTGATATGCTTTTACCCTCCTATATGCCACTCTGCCCATGATATGCCTTTTAACCCCCTATATGCCACTCTGGGGGGTTAAAAGGTATATCATGGGACAGAGTGACATATAGGGGGTATAAGGCATTTCTAGAGGCAGAGTGGCATAAAGGGGGACACTTACACACCCAGACACTAATTTACCCACTTACATACCAAGACACTTACATACCCACTGTGACACACATACCCAGACACTGATATACCCACTCAGACACACTTCCAAACCAAGACACGCACTTAAGCACTTCACTCACCGCGATGGCTCAGCAGGCGCTTAGTATACTGCGGCTCCCACGGCATTACGGCATGACGCGCTGTGACCCCGCTAGGCCCCGCCTCCTGCAGAGAATTAAAGCGGTAAATCTACCGGATCCGCCTTTGACTTTGGGACGGCACAGTGCCGCCCGGGTCCCACGGGGTCTTGCTTCTGGAGTGCCGTGCCAAGATCAATTATTTCCCTCAACCGGCTCTGCTCCCCGGCAGTGGGCCGGCTATCGCGGCGCGGAGGAGGCGTCCCCCATGCTGAGAGCACACTATGCAGATAAAGGTACGCTGCAGCCCGCGCTTTCACGGCGCTCGCTGCTAGACGCCCGGTAGCAGCTGAGGTTACCAGACCGAAGGATCCAGATTCCCTGCAGCGCTGCAGGGAATCTGGATCTTAGTCTCATAGTCAGACCTCTGTTTGAGGTCTGATTAGAAGACGACCCCGATTACAAGACGAGGGGTATTTTTCAGAGCATTTGCTCTGAAAAAAACCTCGTCTTATAATCGAGCAAATACGGTAATTGGAACACATATATATGTATGTGCGTCAAAAATAGGCAGAGTCACTTAGATGCAAACAAAGGTGAAACATTTAATACGAACAAAAATAGAAGAAGAATATAAAAAGAAGATCACAAAAATAATACAAAACAATTCCTGAGGATGGAGGGAGGGAGTGTTGAGACGTGAAGGGTCCGTGGATGGCAAGTACATCTCCCCTCTACCTCTCCTCCCATGCCTCTCCAATGCCTAACTTATATACGGTTTGGATAATGATGGCAGTCTTGTCAGTCTATTGGTCTTCACCTAATTGGGTAAACATGCTCACTAAGATCTTTACATGTCGAAACCCTATTTTAGGTGGTCACTGTACGCCACTGTACCCTTTTACAGTTACAACTATACCATGCATTAGCAAGTTACTATCCTATCTATAGAATGCCTGTTCAGCAAATCCTTAATTCCATATTTTAAGGTCAAGGAAACCTTGAAGCGTATTATTAAAACCTATTAATATATCTTAATAATCATTTATTTATGAACAATGATTACATATCTTTGACTATTGCCTATACCAATAATTATATATGGTCCATTTCTTAATTGGGGTTAGAAAAGTTGTTAAATGTACTAGAATCTTTTACGTGTAGCAAGTTTGAATTTGAATAATTACATTAATTGGGGAGGTAGACATAGAATAATGACAGACATATAATTTAATTGAACTAAACAATGGCTAGGACACAGAGCTAACAGGGGCTAATACGATTAACAGCTACTGGCTGTGTATTTAGTTATTATATACACACCAGTAGGGGGTACACAAAAGACAGTGAATGGCAGTACTAACACCTAGCACCTAACACATTAATACACATTTCTTCACAACCCAGATAATGAGGCTTCTTCCAGGATGTACTGCTGGCATTTACAGTTCGGAGTCTCTGTGTGGTAAATGTGATAAAACATATAATAGGGGAAATCAGTGGGTCCCTGTACCCACTTCCCAAAAGACATGATCCCCTTCTAATGTCAGGCCCCATTATCACCAGACAGGAGGCTAGCCATCAGTCCCCTCCAAAAGCCCCACTGACGGAAGGTTCTGTCACACTCACCTTCTGATAAGGTGTGCTTTCATCAATCAATTAGTTTCGTGGCTTTCAGGCTATTATACCCGTCCCTTTGCAAGAACAGAAGTTGGGAATCTACTCTCAGCCTTATATTAGACCTGAAAAATAAAAAAGTCTGCTCTGGACACAAAACATATAGACAGTGTATATGTGTATGTGTATATGTATGTGTATCAATATAAACACCTCCTGTTTATATTGATTTTGTGTTGTGATGCCACAACCCAGTCACCCCCCCTTTTGTATTATTACATTTTTAATGATGTCCCAAGGCAATCCTCCCCTCCCTTGAATATGGATCTGCTTTCCTTTAACCCTCTATTTTTTGGTAATACTTACATTTTTGTGTTTTTTTTTTCCCCCTGCTCTCCTCCGACGTGACGATCCTCTCCCTGTCATGAGTAACTGTTGACAGCCACTGAGCAGCTGCAAGCGGGATTGAAATTTCCCGGTATCCTGGTGGGCCAGTCCGGCCCTGCAGCATGGAATAGGCACGCTGGCGGTCTAACGGCCGCTTTAAAACTCGCTGTGGCGGCCCTTGGACCGACCAGCCCACCGGGAAATCCAAATTCAGGCTCATTCAGCTCCTGTGCTTCAATCTCATCTTTCAGTAGTTATCGACAAAGATCACTAGGGGGCGCTCGTGTATACTGGTTTCAAAAAATAGAAAATAAAAACAGAAAACAAAAAGAAAAAATGATTGCGTAGTATTAAACACAGGTAATATCACTGTAAGTCTATATAATGCACTCACAATGTATACGTGTGTTCAGGCTTCAAAAAACAATCCAGTCTTCCGGATGGATATGTGATGAATATATGTAAGGAAGCAGAAAACAGGTAGGGACCTCAATGGTGTAATGTCAAGCAGTGATTGTAACACCCAAATACAGAAATTCACTTACACTTTTTGAGGGGGTATGAAACCCATATACATCAAATGTCTTTCCTCTGCTTTTCCTCCAACGGCTCTGGATGGTCTGCTTGTGTGGAACTGCATTCAGTAATTGAATCAAGCTAAATCCACAGTATAGTGTGGTATAAAATACTATTTATTTAAGGCTACAAGCCAAAATAAAAAAAAATATTAACAATCATCCACCAAGGGATATTAAAAGTTAATAAAAAGTCTGATAAAAGAATAAGAAGAGCTCTATAAAATCCTCAACGCGTTTCGCCAAGTCTGTGGCTTCATCAGGAGTATCTTCATTATTGGTGTGTTGTCCTTTTAAATTGTGTGCGGCGCCATCTTGATTTGCCGGCGTCTGACGTCAACACGTCCGTTGTCGTCATTCCGTCTGTCTTTTCGACCGTCATTCCGTCTATCTATTGATCCTCAGATGTTCCGTGGGACTCAAAAAATAGGTAAGAGAACATTTTTATTATCCTAGCTTATTTTCCCTACTAGTCCCTGGAGACATGCGTGTTCCATCCCTTCTTTTCAATAAGTATTTTTTTGCACCCAATTTCCTTGTCATGGAGCATTAGTTGATGCCAATGGAGGCCCCTACCGGTGACCAATAGAGTAGTTGGTACGGACCTTTAAATCTTGACACTTGACGATCAACTCCTGGAGCCTCCCCAGGACAAGTTGCAGTGTCAGTAGGTAAAGTGGTCACTATATTTGTGGTACTACATCCCTCTTTATTAAATACAATACTTCAAACCTTCAAAAAATAATCACTTCTGCTGTTTTTTTTTATTGTTATGAACAAAGTTAAATTTATATACACAATTCTTTGACTTGATTCTCAGTAGCACATATTTATTTTTTGATAAGCAAGTATATAAGCAGAAAATATGCCGCCCAAACAACAAGTTATCAAAAATAGAGCTTTATCTTTTTTCTCCCCGAGACAAACAAAAGAGTGTCTGGACTATTCACAAGCAGAGTCAATGGCCTCAATGGAGGATACACTGTCCAGTCCTATTAGACCTGATATTACTATAAATACGCAAGACATATTACGAAATGCATTAGACGAAATATTGAAAAATATAAAACAAGAAATTCTCACTAGCTCTACAGAAATTAGGGTGGATATTGCTAACTTGACAACCAAAGTTTCAAATGTAGAAGCTAAATACGAATTTTTGGAAAAACAACAGAATACAACTATGGAAAAGGTTAAAAGCCTAGAAAATAAATATGAAGATTTACAAATCAAATTTTCTGAACTGGAGGTCCGCTCTCGCAGATCCAATTTACGTTTCAGAAATATTCCAGACTTATATTCAAACGATAAGCTCCAAGCATTTCTAGTAGATTTGATACAAGACATGCATATAGAAGACACTCTACCTGTTAATTTAATAGACAGATGCCATCACTTGAGGAAACCAAAAGACTTAGCAGAGAATATCCCTAGAGACGTCATTGCTTCTTTTTCTTTCTTCCACTGGAAAGAGAACATATTAAGCTCACGAAGACATAATATCTCAAAGGACCCAAGGTTTTCAGAAATCCAAATATATGCTGATCTTTCTCCGTCTACAAGGAGCTGGAGACGAACCTTTTAACAAGATATAAAATACCTGCGTGAAAAGAATATTAAATATATATGGTCTTTCCCTATGGTCTTGAGCTATTTACGGACGTAACTACATTGAAAGACTGGATAAAACAGAATAAAGTATGAAAATAATTTTGCCCAATTTAGCACACTCTGATGCACTTACTCAAAGTCTATACACACACACATATATATATATATATATATATATATATATATATATATATATATATATATATATATATAAATATTTTTTATTATTATTATTTTTGTGAATAATTGCTATTGCAGCTCCTAAATACTCCAATGTCCATGCACTTTTATAGTTATATATCTACTTTATCGCACTTATTTGAGACCTTGTGTATCTATATGACAGGACTTTTGTACAATTTGGCAGATATTAATGTATCTAGCCAAAGTCTATATATGTGTTTTTTTTGTTTGTTTGTTTTTTGGAGACAATAGATACCTATATGAAAGCCAATTCCATTGGCCTATTAGGTATTGATGGAATAGCACTATACTATGTATGCAGATTGATAATTTATAAATCTAAATTTAGTATATGCACCTAAATACGTAAATATGCATTTTACTAAATCTTTTGACTTTTTGGGTATTGATGAAACAGTACTGTATTACACTTTACTATGTTTATAGCACGGAGATAAACTGTATACGTTAATGCTGTTTACGGATAACTGCTATAACAGTAAATCCACACTGAAATATTTGGTGAAATGGAAAATTTACAAATTTAGGTGGCATATAGGGGGTACAAGGCATTTCTGGAGGCAGAGTGGCATATAGGGGGTTACAATGCATATCATGGTACAGAGTGGCATATAGGAGGGTATAAGGCATATTAGGGAGGCAGAGTGGCATATAGGGGGGCATAAGGCTTTTCTGGAGGCAGAGTGCCCCATGATATGCCTTATACCCCCCTATATGCCACTCTGTCCCATGATATGCCTTTTAATCCCCTATATGGCAGAGTGGCATATAGGGGGTATAAGGCATTTCTTGAGGCAGAGGGGCATATAGGGGGTTAAAAGGCATATCAAGGGGCAGAGTGGCAAGCCTGGGGCAAATATGAAAAAATAGTTTACATGAATTAATAAAGAAATAAAAGTTTCTTACAAGAATATCGTGAAGAATAATGTGATCGCTGTTTTGTTCCACTGAATAAAATGGAACTCTTTCATCTAAAAATGTTTGCAATAGCAATTTTTTTTATTCCATTATGTGTAATGTATTTAATTTATTAGGGCCTTTTAACACTTTTGTTTTGTGACATTTTAATACAAATAATGTGATAAAAATAATGTTTTATAGTTATTTGTACGGCAAATAGTGTGACTCAGGTATGTATAAGGGGTGCGTGTGGGTATAAGAGCTCGACCGCGAGATAAACTATATGGGGCTGGTCTCCAAATGTTTCCAGGGCTGCTTTTCAGGCCCAGTCCGGCCCTGACCACCAGAATGGTTCTCCATCCATACTCCTCCTTTTGGTTCAATTTGAACTTAAGTATGTATCATGATAACTTTTTTGTCATTAAGATATATACCTCCCCCGGGTTAGCCCCCCCATATTAATAATTTTTATAAAAGATCATTGCATTTGTTAGATCTTTGTTAGATCAGGTTTGATCAACTGTTTTTTTCATTAGATCTACTCTAAAATAGGCAATATTAACAATCTTTTTCAGGGGGGGCTAACCTGTAGCCAGCCCCCCCTCAACAAAAATTTCAACAAAATGTTACTGATTATGATAGCTCTGCATTAGATCAGGTTTGATCAGACAAAATTTTTGTTAGATCTAGTCTAATTACTGAAATATTTAATGAGGGGGGGCTGGCCCCCCATCAACTGAAATTTGGAAAAAAAATTATGGATTTTGGTAGATATTCGTTAGATCCGGTTAGATCAACTGTTTTTTTTGTTAGATCTATCACGTAGGAGGCGGTATTCACAATGCTATTTTGTGTGCCGGGGTGGGTATACATATGGGCTGGCCTCCCCTCAACTGAAATTTGGGAAAAAAATTATGGATTTTGGTAGATATTCGTTAGATCAGGTTAGATCAACAGTTTTTTTCGTTATATCTATCACGCAGGAGGCGGTATTCACAATCCTATTTTGTGTGCGGGGGATGAGTATACATACGAGTTGGCCCGCCTCAACTGAAATTTGGATTTTTTTTATGGATTTTGGTAGATATTCGTTAGATCTGGTTAGATCAACTGTTTTTTTCGTTAGATCTATCACGCAGGAGGCGGTATTCACAATCCTATTTTGTGTGTGGGGGATGGGAATACATACGAGTTGGCCCTCCCTCAACTGAAATTTGGATTTTTTTTATGGATTTTGGTAGATATTCATTAGATCCGGTTACATCAACAGTTTTTTCCGTTAGATCTATCACGCAGGAGGCGGTATTCACAATCCTATTTTGTGTGCCGCGTGTGGGTATACATATGGGCTGGCCCCCCCTCCAGTTTTAATCCATCTCCAATTAAAACTTGGCGACTGGATGATCATATTCTTCATTTTGAAGAAAACAGACAGTATATATCACAGATGACCAAAGCCTTTTTTCTAGAAAATAAATTAGGACAAACAACACAAGCCATTAGATGGTGTGCCTATAAGGCAGTTATAAGAGTATATTTCATTAAAATAAAGAAAAAGATGAGAATAAATAGAGAACAGCCATTGAACGAATTATATATATCATACTATAAATTAGCCACAAAAGCTAAATTGGATCCCACCCAGGAATATAAAACCCAGCTACAATCTCTTAGAGAAAAAATCAACCAAAAAGAGCTAGAAAGAACAATATATTATATGGATAAACTTAGAGTAAACTATATTATTATAAAAGCAATAGACCAGACAAGACAAATAATCAACTTAAAAAGAAAAGAGCAAATGATAAAATAACTAAAATCGTATTAGACGGTAAAACAAGAATGTCCCCAGAAGAGGTAGCAGAGGTTATATTATGAAAAACTTTACAGCATTCCAACAGAAGTAAATGATACGCTAATAGACGAATATTTAGAAACGACTAAGTTACCAGCACTATCGGACGAAAAAATTTTTTACGCCTATTAAGAACATCAAACCAACTTATGAGAGACTGGCGAAAAGTAGAGCTTTCGTGGTGGGGCAGAGTTAACGCTATCAATTCTTATTTAATGCCAAAATGGAACCACTAAAATTTCCACAGAGCTGGCTTGCTATGCTAATACCTCCTTTATAAATTATGTTTGGAAGAGGAAGATACCTAGGATAAATGTTAAACAGATGGGTGCCCATACTAGAAATGGAGGCATGAACTTTCCTCAGATAAATCAACAATATGAAACTAGTAGAATATACCATATTGTTAAAACCTATCAAGAATCAGCTAAGCAAGACGCATGGTATAAAATAGAACAAAAGATCTGTGAGGTTGATAGCCTAAACAAATTCATTTGGTCCCTAAAAGATAAAGAAATACTAACTCAGATCAAAGATAAGAACAAGATCTTAGAGAGTATTATACCTGACTGGTTAATCATTAAAATGGGCATTAAAGATAAATTAATGAATCAATATTTTGGAGGATATTATGGATGATATCTCTCTGGATGATTGGAAACAAGCTGGAATTACTACTATAACAGATATCATGACACACAGAAAGATGATTTCCTTTCCTTCCTTAACAGCTAAATTTAAGACAATTAAACCAAATATTTTTAAGTATTTGCGAGTAAAGAATTGCATAAATAAGCATGTTCCAAATCTACAGGAGGCTCCATTACAGAAATTAGTTCAAATTTTTGGCTCCAATCATACACCGAAACTCTTTGCCAAATGCTCAGAGCTAATGAGACTAAGAGAAGGGAATAAATTCATCTTTAAGATAATATCTAGTTGGGCGAAAGAACTAAATATCTCTATCACAATAAACGATTGGTTTAATGAAATAAGGAAACACCTCCCTAGGATACATGACCTTTATTTATTGGAGACACAATTTAAAGTACTAAATAAATGGTACCTCGTACCAACTCGTGTTGCAAGTATGTTTCCAATAAATTCTAACATTTGTTGGCGTTGCGATCAGTCGATCGGAACATACCTTCATATATGGTGGTCCTGTTATAAGGTCAATAGATTCTGGGCAGAGATTCTTCTTTATCTGAGGGAAATACATAACATAGTAATTCCAGATTCCCCGGCCTCTCTGTTACTCCACTTAGACTGGCTTCCTTTGACACAAGTACAATTAAATTTAACCATCCCCACATGCATAGCAACTAAGAAAATAATAGCGAAAGAATGGAAACAAAATAGATACTTTAACATGTTACAACTGGAGAGCCAATTAAAATTCCAAATTACAATGGAGAAGGAGATTTTGTGGAATCATGCCTCCAAAAAATTAACAATTCACACCTAGCCAGCAGAAATGCCGAATTATAACGACTTACCTTTTATATTCTTTCTTCTCCTCCAGCTCCATCTCCGAAGTTTAAGTTTATATATGTAGTCTTAGTTGCTATATTTAATGTTTTTTTGTACCGGTATTTGATCTCTTTCCGCTAAGATGGTTCAGCACTTGAAAATAAGGACAATCCATATGTTAAGGGTTTTCTGCTTGCTTTTTTATTATCTTATTTTTAAACAAAAGGTGCTGACCATTCCTTGTCTTTATGTTAATTTGTTGTGTTTGTCCATGTTTTTTATATATAAAACAAAATAAAGATTATTTAAAATAATAATAATCACTACCTACATAATTACTATTAATCAATTAATACAATTTAAACCCTTATTCTATTATATAAAGTGGTGTTACCGTTTTGTAACCTTGTTCGAATGGTACTAGTGTACCGGGTCCGGCTGCCTTGCTTGGGAAACGCCCAGCAGGGTCACATAATGTGCATTATGTGACCCTGTGGTAGTAGAGAAATTGGTGTAAAGGAGGCCCCTGCGGGCCCCTAGTACCAGCTCAACCAACCCCCCTGGACATACTGCTAGGACGGCACTGCTAGGACGGCGCTGCAGGCCATACTTCTTCAGGCCCAACATACTGAGTCTGAGCACTGGAATTTGATGTAATTTCCTGGTGCGTGGATATAACACGTGAGGACCTTGATGGAGCAGAAGAACTGGCACCGGCTTACTCCCTCTTGAGCCAACAAAATTGCATGTGTGAAAGTGTAAATAAATATGTTAGCGTGTGTAAATATGTTGGTGTATGTTGTCGGAAATGGGATATATTTGGTAAAAGGGGATTCCAGGTGCCGACACACCTTCGTCTAGGGGTGAATAGCTTAAATCTACGTAGCTCGAATAATCACAAGAAAATGCTCCTTTGATAGGAAAATGGAGGGTTTAATGCTGTGATGGAGCCTATGAAAGGCTAGCACACACAGGGTTACATTGGTAATGAAGATGTAACTGCAGCAAGATTTTAACTAACTACAACAAGGATGGAAAAATTGTAACGTAACCAAGGACGTACATGCAGTTCTTATAGGGAGGGATCAAAGGTACATTCTATTAACATTCCTAAACTAATTACAATATCAAAAAGCAACACTAACACTATCACACAATATACAATTTACAATCCTATGGATAAACTAATTATAATATCAAAAGACAATACATACAATCCTATGTATACAATATCAAAAGACAATACTAACACTATCACACATTATTTACAAACAGACCGTACAGACAATGTAATACATGATTTACAGTTGCCCTGTGATGAGGGCTTCGGGGGGGGGGCTACATTTGCACTTTAACTCCTTTTACACCCATAATGTAAATAAAAGGAAATATAAACAAAAAAACATAAATCAATATTTACTAGTAAAACTTTTTTCCTATAGGGTTGTCTTATAATCAGGCTTTTTCTTTTTTTCCTAAATTAATATTCAGATTTTGGGGGGTCGTCTTATAATTGAGCAAATACGGTAATATCAATACTTTTCCACATGTAGGGTCCTCCTACTTTCTTAATCATTGATTCCACATATTCTACAAATTGTGGTGGTAACCACTGAGATTCATTAGTCATGCTTCTACTTTGTACAACTTCACTAGATATTATATTTAAACCCTTCATTTTCTTATCTAAACCTGACTCTGATGTTTTTGAAAATTGATAAAATGAAGACATAATTACCGTTTAGATTGTCCAGCCCAAAAATCCACTTTAGGACACCAAAAACGCTGCTTTTACTTGATTCTATTTCTTCTTGAACGGAAGTCCAAATTCAGAGTTGTGGTTTGCTTGAAGTCTTCTCCTGGAAACAGCGCCGAGGATGAGCCCCCAATATGTTGGAAATGGGATATATTTGGGAAAAGGGGATTCCAGGTGCCGACACACCTTCGTCTAGGGGTAAATAGCTTAAATCCACGTAGCTCGAATAATCACAAGAAAATGCTTCTTTGATAGGAAAATGGAGGGTTTAATGCTGTGATGATGCCTATGAAAGGCTAACACACACAGGGTTACATTGGTAATGAAGATTTAACAATTCCAAAATAATGCCCCAGCAGGGACAAGGGTAAGTTACAACTAAAAACAAACCAATCCCGTTCCCGGGATCAAAAATACCCTTATTACCCCACCCTAAAACATAACTTTTATTATATATAATATGTATGTTAAAAGGTATAACCAAAAAAAAGATTTTTTTAAAACACCAGTGTCACCAGTCCTACCATGAAAGGTATCCGTAACTGTAACATAAGGGCATATGCCCACAGCTGTGTAACACTAATAATATTAGATCATATATACTGTTGATGGCTGCAGTCCTAACAACAGAAATAATTGAATTATGACCAGTGACACAGGCTTATTAAAAACTCAGACGAATAGCCCCCCTGACATGTTTCACTCCTCAGAGCTTCATCAGAGGTCATTAGCCCAGACCTCTGATGAAGCTCTGAGGAGCGAAACATGGTAACACTGGTGTTTTTAAAAAAATCTTTTTTTGGTTATACCTTTTAACATACATATTAATAAAAGTTATGTTTTAGGGTGGGGTAATAAGGGTATTTTTGATCCTGGGAACGGGATTGGTTTGTTTGAAGATGTAACTGCAGCAAGAATGTAAAAATTGTAATGCAACTAAGGACATACAGGGAGTTCTTATAGGGAGGGATCAAAGGTACATTACATTAACATTCCTATTGGTAAGCTAATCACAATATCAAAAAGCAATACTAACACTATCACACAACATACAATTTACAATCCTATGGATAAACTAATTATAATATCAAAAGACAATACATACAATCCTATGGATACAATATCAAACGACAATACTAACATATGTGTATAGGTTAGTCTGTGTAAGTATGATATTATGAGTGAAAAGAAACAAATAACTGTGCACTCTGCGTAGTGGCTAATCCACACGTGTGAGTGAATAATACAAAATACATACATATACATACATGCTAATTGGAAACGGCATTACACTACTTACATCACTCCAAGGAAGACTTTTTAAAGAACAGACCTGCAGTTGAAGACGGAACCTACCTGATACACACTTGAGGAAGCTGTTACAGTGAAACACGTCTGCTTGGTAAGTGCTGACATCATCGGGGGCAGCATTGGAAGGAGGAAGTACACGGAGCCACTGGGGACTGATATCTGCCTTTAGCGAGACACTGCTATATGGATTAGTTATACGGTCGCAGTAACAAAAACGTGGAATCTCCAACTTTACTTATTATCGAATAACTATTTTTCTACTTACCTTCCGTCTTTCTGTCTTAACAGATCCTTATTATTCTATGCCCTATATCAGGCATGTCCAAACTTTTTTCGAAGAGTGACAGATTTGATGAAGTGAACATGTGCGAGGGCCGACCATTTTGCCTGACATTTTCTGAACCATTAAAATTAAATGCAAATTAACTATTTTATGCAAAGTTTATTGAAAACGACATACCTCATCTATCCCTTCCTCACTATCTCCCCTCCCTACCCCCCCTTCTCACAATCTCCCCTCTCCACCCCCCCTTCTCACAATCTCCCCTCTCCCTCCCTACCCCCTTCTCACAATCTCCCCTCTCCCTCCCTACCCCCTTCTCACAATCTCCCCTCTCCCTCCCTACCCCCTTCTCACAATCTCCCCTCTCCCTCCCTACCCCTCCTTCTCACAATCTCCCCTCTCCCTCCCTACCCTTCTCACGATCTACCCTCTCCCTCCCTACCCCCCTTCTAACGATCTACCCTCTCCCTCCCTACCCCTCTTCTAACGATCTACCCCCCCCTTCTCACGATCTACCCACTCCCTCCCTACTCCCCTTTGTAGGTCACTTACCGTCAACTCCTGTGTTGGGAGCGTGAGGCGTTTGTCTCGGGTGCCGGCGCTTCACTGCTGAGTGCCGGCATATGACGTCATATGCCGGCGCTCAGCGTGAAGCGCCGGCACCCGAGACAAACGCCTCACGCTTCCAACACTGCACTCTGGGCAGTGCAGAGGCAGGCAGCGGCGGCAGCAGCGAGCAGAGGAGTCCTGGATTTCTGTCAGTCAGGGGGGCCCAAGAGGTGCCGAGCGGTCGTTTACAGCAACCGCTCAGCACCCCTTGGGCCCCCCTGACTGGCAGAACTCCAGGTCCCGGTCGCAGTCGCGACCCCGGTAGTTCCGCCACTGCCTACAATTTCTTCATCAGATGCCCTTGTGGCTGTGTGTGCCGGCGCAGGGAGAAGGAAAGCCCAAATGTAGCGACGTCCGAGATCGCAAGATTTGGGCTTTCCTTCTCCCTGCGCCGGCACACACAGCCACAAGGGCATCTGATGAAGAAATTGTGTAGGGGAGGGTTAGATTTCAACCCTCGTCTACAGTCAAACATGAACCCTGTTTAAAGTTACCGTATATTCCGGCATATAAGACGACTGGGCGTATAAGACGACCCCCAACTTTTACAGTTCAAATATAGAGTTTGGACTATACTCGCCGTATAAGACTACCCCTCTACCCAGCATACAACAACCAGCCAATCACGGCAAGCAATGTACCTTACCGGTGATTTGCTGACATATACATACATGCACTGCCCTTACACACACACACATATATATATGTGTATATATATATATATATATATATATATATATATATGTGTATATATATATATATATATATGTGTATATATATATATATATATATGTGTATATGTGTATATTTATATATATATATATGTGTATATTTATATATATATGTGTATATATATATATGTGTAGATATATATGTGTAGATATATATGTGTAGATATATATATGTAGATATATATATGTGTGCATATATATATATATATGTGTATATATATATATATATATATATATATGTATATATATATATATATATATATGTATATATATATATATATATATATATATATATATATATGTGTGTGTAACTGTGTATATATATATGTATATATCTACACATAAGCCTGTCCATACATACACATTTATACACTGCCCTCACCACACACCCCTGCCTATATATACACATATACACACACACACATATATATATATATATATATATATATATATATATATACACATATATATATATATATATACATACACATATATATATATACATACATACATACACACACCAGCTTACAAATACACTGACCATATCACACCAACATACATACACTGCACTCACACCCCTTTCTCCCCATCTCTTACCTTATCTTCTGTCTTCTTTCTTCCATCCAGTTGTGGGAGCTCGAGGTCTGGCACTTCAGACCTCAGCTTCCCTGCTCCCTCATCACTACGCGCCGGCAATTGATGGCAAGCGCCGGGACATGACGTCATCCCTGCGCTCGGCATCAATAGCCGTCGCGTAGTGATTAGGGAGCAGGGAAGCCGAGGTCTGAAGTGCCAGACCTCGAGCTCCCTAATGTCGGGCTAGTTAGAGGGAGGTCGTGATCTCCCCAACCAGCCCTGCTGATCAGGGCTAGTTGGGGGAGATCACGATCTTGCACCTACCTCGGCGCGGCCCTGAAGACCGGCCCAGGGGAGGCGGCTTCTTCACTCGCCCCTCCCCTAGAGATTGGTGGCTTCGTGGGAACCTCCGGCTTGGTAAGTACCCGGTGGATGCCCAAATTTGGCGCTTTCCTTCTACCTGCGCCGGCTGATGACGCCAAGTCCCGGTGCTCACTTGGGGGGCCGTATCAGTCCGGAACGCGGGCTGCAATTCGCCCGCGGGCCTGACTTTGGACATGCCTGCCCTATATCATGTAAGGGACTGTCTTTGTATTTATATCCTCCACATATATCTATCTATTTACTACACTATATAGTGTTTATGTTCTGGTTTTTTTTTATATATTTGGATCCATTTCAGTTTCTTCCGGCACTTTCGTGTATGTATTTTTTTATTATTCACTCACACACGTGGATTAGCCACCACACATACCGCGCGGTTATTTATTGTTTCTTTTCATTTTCTCTGTCACTTAATCAGCAGTGAGGTCTGGTTTTATAACACGCAGCACCGGCACATTTGTGTTTATTATTGGTTTCTTTTATACTAGCGCATCACTTTATTTGTTTTTTGCATTATGATACTGTGAGTGTAGGTTATGTTTGTACCATATTTGCTCGAGTATTTTTCAGAGTAAATGCTCTGGAAAATACCCCTCATCTTATATTCGAGGTTGTCTTATAATCAGACCTTAAATAGAGGTCTGACTACAAGACTAAGATCCAGATCCCCCGTACCGCTGAAGGGGAATTGGATCCTCCTCTCTGGCATGATGCACACAGACAACCTTCTTTGCTGCGGGCACTTCTGCCGGGGCTTCTATGACGGGGCACCGGAGTGACATGACCTTCCGGTGCTCCACCATAGAAGCCCTAGCGAAAGTACCGGCCAGCAGCAGTGGAGGTTGTCTACGCGCATCACACAGACGCCCACCGGCTGCCCCCACATGACACCAGGGGGTCTGAAGCACGGGAGACAAGTCTAGGGATGCATCGGTAGGTTGGGGGGCATATAGAGGAGTATAAGGTGTCACGTACCTATACCCCGGAACTTGAAGAACCGCAACTTCACCCTGGGAGATACCGAATGGGAAGGCCCAAAGGGAACACCCAGGGCCGAAGAGATATTGAGCAGCCAGAGGACAGGGTATAGGCAAAATAATTAAGGCAGTCTCTGAGGAGTAGATGGCAGTAGCGTGGACAGTGAAGGTAGCACCGGAACTGCAAAACGGAATGACGAAATCAAGCCAGGATTCGGTACACGGAGGAGTTACTCAGACAAGCCAGGATTCAGTACACGGAAGAGTTAGTCAGACAAGCCAGGATTCGATACACGGAGGAGTTACTCAGACAAGCCAGGATTCGGTACACAGAGGAGTAAGTCAGACAAGCCAGGATTCGGTACACGGAGTAGTAAATAAAGCAGGAGTAGCTAGCAGCACGTCAGACTCAAAGACCACACAATGGTAAAGTGCAGCAGACCAGCAGGCTTTTTAAATTAGGAGCCACACCAAGCCACGCCCCCAGAACTGCACAGGAGATTGCTCAGGCAGCAACACCCCCAGTCATCTCCCAGCCTGGACACGCCCCCTCCTATGACTCACACGCAGATTGCTAGGAGACATGTGGCTAGAAGCAGCTACACTAGTTTTGCTGCTATGCCGCAAATGTGAGGAACGGCGCCCTGACATGGATTCTCCGGAGAGGTAAGTTGTGACATTACCCCCCCTCTGAGGGCCGACCGAAGGTCGAGATGGCCCAGGTTTAGCAGGATATTTAGCATGAAAGTTCTTAAGCAGCATAGGGGCGTGTAAATCTTTACTAGATATCCAGGATCTTTCTTCAGGACCATATCCTTTCCAATGGACGAGGTACTGTAAGGAATTCCGGACTTTCCTGGAATCAATGATAGATTGAACTTCGAATTCAAGGTGGGAATCAACAATTACGGGTTTAGGTCGAGAGATTCGTCTTGTGAACCTGTTACAGGTAAGAGGTTTGAGTAGAGAGACGTGAAACACTCTTGGGATTCGAAGAGAATTAGGAAGCAAAAGTTCATAAGCCACTGGATTGATACGTCTTAGAACTCGAAAAGGACCAATAAAACGGGGAGCTAGTTTCATGGATGGAACTTTCAGTTTGATATTTCTTGTAGATAGCCACACTCTGTCCCCTCTAGAATAAGAAATGGCCATCTGGCGATGACGATTGTCTTGGCATTGATATTGTATAGCCGCTTTAGACAAGGATTGTCGGACCTTATTCCACAGGGTAGGAAGTTGTTGTACATAAGAGTCCACAGCAGGCACCGAAGATTCGGGGAAAGAAACAGGTAAGTCCTTAGGATGATAGCCGCAGGTGCAGAAAAAAGGTGAAATCTTAGAAGCTTCATGAGGCAAGTTGTTTCTAGCATATTCAGCCCATGGGATAAGACTGGACCAATTGGATTGATGGTCATTAACAAACAGACGAAGAAATTGTTCAAGAGACTGGTTAGTTCTTTCGGTGATGCCATTAGTCTGTGGGTGGTAGGCTGAAGAGAACGCTAAGGAGATATCCATAGAAGAACAAAATGCTTTCCAAAAGCGAGCCGTAAATTGAACTCCTCAGTCGGACACAATTTGAAGTGGAAAGCCATGAAGACGTACAATTTCACGGATAAATATAGGAACCAGTTCTGAGGCGGTAGGTAATTTGGATAGTGGAATAAAATGTGCCATCTTGGAAAAACGATCGACTATAACTAAAATATCAGTATTTCCTTCTGACGCAGGTAGCTCTACTATGAAATCCATAGCCAGGTGAGTCCATGGGCGAGTGGGGATTTCGAGTGGGTGAAGAAGTCCCTGGGGGCGAGTGTGAGATGTTTTGCTAGTAGCACATGGAATACAGGATGCCACGAAGTTGACGCAGTCAGTCACCAAATCTGGCCACCAAAAGTGTCTGGATATAATGTCTCTGGTGCGGCGAGCAGAAGGGTGACCCGAGGTACGAGAAGAATGAGCCCATTTCAACACGTTCAATCTCTCAGAACTCGGAACGAACAAGGAACCGGTAGGCCAATTGCTGTGTACAGGCATGCGAGCTTGATTCTTTAGTATACGTTCAAACAGTGGAGAAGATACTCGAGTAGTGACTGTAGCAATGATCCGAGAGGGAGAGACTATAGGTGCATGGTCAAGCATTTCATTAGTATTATTGATGAACTGCCTGGATAGGGCATCAGCTTTAATATTTTTAGATCCTGGGCGATAGGATATAACAAAGTTAAATCTGGACAAGAACAAGGACCAGCGGGCTTGACGAGGATTCAGGCGTTTAGCTTTACTTAAATACTCAAGGTTCTTGTGGTCTGTGAGAATTGTAATAGGATTTCTGGCTCCTTCCAAATAATGTCGCCATTCTTGAAGTGCTAAAATTATAGCCAGAAGTTCCCGGTTGCCAACATCATAGTTGATCTCTGGTGGCGTGAATCTCTTGGAGAAATATGCACAAGGATGCAGTTTACTCTGGAAGTCCTTTCTTTGAGATAATACTGCCCCAACACCGATCTCGGAGGCGTCTACTTCGATCACGAAAGGGTTAGACATGTTGGGATGGACGAGCACAGGTGCAGACGAAAACACACTCTTATGCTTGTGGAAGGCCTGTATGGCCTCCTCTGACCAGTGAGAACAATCTGCTCCTTTCTTGGTCATAGATGTAAGTGGAGCCACTATCTTGGAAAAGTCTTTAATGAACCTCCGATAATAATTAGCAAAGCCTAAAAATCGTTGGAGGGGTTTCAGAGCGACAGGCTGTGCCACTCGGATATAGCCGTCAATTTGGCCGGGTCCATCTCAAATCCATCTGCCGTAATGATGTATCCCAGGAATGAAATACGAGGAACTTCAAACAGACATTTCTCAAGTTTGGCATAAAGATGGTTTTGACGAAGACGTTGAAGTACAATGCGTACATGTTTACGGTGGGATTCTAGATCAGGAGAATGGATCAGTATGTCGTCTAGGTATACAATCACGAATTGTAGTGCAATATCACGGAAGATATCATTAATGAATTCTTGAAATACTGCTGGGGCATTGCACAACCCAAATGGCATAACAGTGTACTCATAATGGCCCATACGTGTATTAAAGGCGGTTTTCCACTCATCCCCCTCACGGATTCTGATCAGATTATAGGCACCTCGTAAATCTAATTTAGAAAATACAGTGGAATTGCGTAGGCGGTCAAAAAGTTCAGGGATGAGAGGCAGAGGATATTTATTTTTTACTGTAATTTTATTGAGACCACGGTAGTCAATACAGGGCCTTAAACCCCCATCTTTCTTAGATACGAAGAAAAAACCCGCCCCCGCAGGAGATGTGGATTTACGGATAAAGCCCTTGTTTAGGTTATCCTTTATATAGTCCTCCATGGCAAGCGATGGTGCCAGGATATATTTCAATGTGACAGTCATAAGGGCGGTGAGGAGGAAGAACATCAGCTTGTTTCTTGTCAAAAACATCTTGAAAGTCAATATATGGAGTGGGTATGAGTTGTTGTATGGATCCTATGGCTGAACTATTGGGTAAAATTTTTGGAAGACAATGGATATGGCAGGTCTTTCCCCAGGAGGTAATGTCTCCAGTGAGCCAGTCGATGGATGGATTATGCGCTTGTAACCAAGGCAGACCCAGAATTATGGGACATTTGGGAGAGTCTATTAGAAAAAACGACAGTTTCTTGATGTAATAGCCCCACTCTGAGAAGGAGAGGAGACGTCCAAAAGGTAATGGTGGCTTGGTGTAGCGGAAACCCGTCAATGGCAGAGATGGGAATAGGAGGAACCACAGAAGTATTAGGAATATGGTATTGTAAAGCAAAAGTCCAGTCAATAAAGGATCCTGCAGCCCCAGAGTCGATCATCGCTGTTCTGGAAACAGAGGAGTTATTCCAATAAATGGAGACAGGAACTGCAAAACGGAATTACGAAATCAAGCTAGGATTCGGTACACGGAGGAGTTACTCAGACAAGCCAGGATTCGGTACACGGAGGAGTTAGTCAGACAAGCCAGGATTCGATACACGGAGGAGTTACTCAGACAAGCCAGGATTCGGTACACAGAGGAGTAAGTCAGACAAGCCAGGATTCGGTACACGGAGTAGTAAACAAAGCAGGAGTAGCTAGCAGCACGTCAGACTCAAAGACCACACAAGGACCACACTGCAGCAGACCAGCAGGCTTTTTAAATTAGGAGCCACGCCCCCGGAACTGCACAGGAGATTGCTCAGGCAGCAACACCCCCAGTCATCTCCCAGCCTGGGCACGCCCCCCCCTATGACTCACACGCAGGTTGCTAGGAGACATGTGGCTAGAAGCAGCTACACTAGTTTTGCTGCTATGCCGCAAATGTGAGGAACGGCGCCCTGACATGGATTCTCCGGAGAGGTAAGTTGTGACATAAGGCATATCAGGGAGAGTGACATATAGGGGGGTATAAGGCATATTTGGGGGGGGGCAGAGTGACATATAGGGGGTATAAGGCATATCTGGGGGGGCCACAGTAGCAAGCCGTGGGGCAGATGTGCATAACTGGGGGGGGTTGACAAATAAAAGGAAATAAGAACAAAAAATGCATTTTTCTCAATCATAGTTTGTATTAAATCTGAAAAAATTGTTTACATGTGAATTAATGTTTACTAGTAAAACGTTTTTTTCTATAGGGTAGTCTTATATTCAGGCTTTTTCTTTTTTTTCTAAATTAATATTCAAATTTGGGGGGTTCATCTTATACTCAGGCTCGTCTTATAACCGAGCAAATACGGTATGTGTGTAAGAATGTTAGTTCTGATACTGTGAGTGTAGTCATTAGTATATATATGCATGTGTGTGTGTGTGTGTGTGTGAGTATGCTACTTCACGTTAGTATTTTACTGTGCGTGTGAGTGTGTTAGAAAATATATTATTGTGTGTGTGAAAGTACATATGCTAGTGTGTGTGAGTACTTCACCGTGTTTGTACATATGTCAGTGTGTGTATGTTACTGTGGGGGGGGGCTTGGGGGTCCCTGTACTGTATGGTACTGTTGTGTTAGTTAGTTTGTCAATATTGTAAATATGAACAAAGAAGGCTGTGAAAAATTGTCTTCATTGAACCTTTTGATCGTTTCTTCAAACAATACACAAAAATACTCTGCTCACATGGATATCAAACAATTGCAAACGCAACGCAAGTTTATCCAAAAAAAATAAACTTGTTCAATATATGTGTGACATCATTATTAGCACCCTTTTAGTCAATACTTTGTGCTACTGTTAGGGACCGGGAACCAGACGGACACAAAACGTAAAATGCAATCACCTTTATTGTTATAACAATAGTGAACAGAGCCAAATCGTGATCCAAAAGCATATACCAAAAGACAAGCCGGGGTCAGGAACCAAGACGGGTACTCAGACAAGCCAGGGTCAGGAATACGGAGATCAGCGAAGTCAGGATCAAGCCAGGAATCAGAAGCCAGGAATCAGGAGCCAGGAATCAGGAGCCAGGAGGGACGTGCGAGAAAGCACTTGCAGCCGGAAACAACAAGGGCAAGGAGGAAGTGAAGTTTAGCTGCTTAAATAGCCAAAAGGGGCTGGCTGTGGGCTGGACAATGGACTGAGTCACAGGAGTGTAGCCATGGCAACCCAGCCAGGCTGTATTAGCCTCCAGCAATGCAGCAGAAACAGCTACCACGCTTTGCCAAGATAATATTTATGAGTCTTCTCCTATAACGACTGATGACATGGGATCTGAAACCATTCCTCCATACAGAATCTCTCCAGATCCTTCAAATTTCAAGGTCGACGCTGGGGGACTTTCCTCTTCAGTCCACCCCACCACACTTAAGGGTTAGCCCATTGAAGATCATATATTTTGTATATCACACATAAAAGTTAATGTTTTCTGTGACAATGGATTATTAAAGGAAATATATATGTTTTCCCAGTCATATCTGATGTTTAGATTGTTTGGAGAGCAACAGAATATCTCTTTTGGATCATTGTATTCATTTAATATTTGTTGATATTTGAGTCCATGATCCCCTGTATGTAGACACACACCCTCTTCCAATAATTGTGCTACACATATATTTAACAATTTTTTGGGATAAACGTGTGTTTTGTTTGCAATTGTTCAATATCCATGAGAGCAGAACAATTTTTCACTGCCTTCTTTGCTCGTATTTACCAAGGGTGCCAATATTAGGGGAGAGCACTGTATAATATACGCATTGACTCCAACACTATACATACTAAAGTGTTATAATATACAGTGTTATAAGGTACATGTATTTTCCTTTTCTGCAGACTAGTGAGGGAGCAGGGAGAGAGCTGTCTTATTTGCTGCTGCGTGGTGCTGAAATATATATTACTTTCATATATTAAAGAAAAAGCATTCTGGATACAGCTCTGCTGCCGATAAATCTAAAAGGAAAGACAAAAATAACAGTGTATGGCGTGCAGGGCCGGCCCTATAATGGGGCAGACTGGGGCAATTGCCCCAGGCGGCACTTTAGAAGGGGCGGCACTTTGCCGCCCCAAGCGCTTTTTTTTGTTTGTTTTTTGAAGCGGAGGAGAGAGAGAGGGGCGCCTCTCTCTCTCTCTCCTCTGCGGCGAGTCTCCCTGTTCGGTCCCGGTGCCGGCTTGTAATGCAGAGCGCCGGAAGTGACGTCAATTTCCGGCGCTCAGCATTACAAGCCGGCACCGTGGCAGAGCAGGGAGACTCGCTGCAGGACTGTTTAAAGGTAAGTACCGGGGGGGGGAATCGTAGATTATGGCGTCGGCGAAGTTTAAAATCCCCCCCCCGACGTGGGCGGGGGGGGGGTTAGCGGCGTTTTAAACTTCGCCCCAGGCGGCGTTAAGTCTTCGGCCGGCCCTGATGGCGTGGATAATATTTCAACTACCTGGGTAAAGTGAGGGGGAAGTGGAGCGATGATGTAACACGCTAGCGTGTCACGCTCGCGGCGATGGAGTCTAGGGCGCGAAAGGCCCTGTAAAATCGACGGCGTACCGGTGCACCAAGACTGTAGCTGTACCCGGGAGTGAAGCCGCAGCCGTAACCTCCGCCGCAACCGCAACCAAACCCGAACCCGTAGCCGTGTCTGCGGTAATACCCGTGACTGCAGTAGTACTCACCCGTAGCCGCAGAGAGTAAGATCTGTGGCGTGGGCCCGTGGGAGACTGCGGGGCGGATCTGAGGAGAGAAAGGGGTCCGGATCGGACGAGTGGAGGAGCAGCTGCATGGTGACTGTATTGGAGCCTGGTGTCTGAATTGGCTGATGCGGTGGAGGTAATGAATTCTCTGGCTGGGAACTGAATCAAATCAAATTGC
This sequence comes from Spea bombifrons, assembly GCF_027358695.1. NCBI lineage: Eukaryota > Metazoa > Chordata > Amphibia > Anura > Pelobatidae > Spea > Spea bombifrons. Next base: position 14,558,160 of record NC_071090.1, read on the forward strand.
ATTGAATTGAATTGATCTGAATTGAAATCAATTGAATTACATTGAATAGATCTGAATTTAACAGCGAATTGAACTGAATCGAATTGAACTGAATTGAATCGAATTGAACTGAATCGAATTGAACTGAATCGAATTGAATTGAATTGAATCGAATTGAACTGAATTGAAATGAATTTAATTGTTTTTGACCTGTTTTCAACCTCTTTTGAAAGAAACAAGAACTAAATAGTACTAAAACAGAACCAAATTGATATAGATACATAGAGAACATCCTATTACAAGTCAGATAAGTGGATTCCTCCTTTTATATTTTTCTTTTGGATCTTTATTGATTCTGCTGAGTTATTGGATAAAATTACTGGACAAAATCTTCTTTTTTCTTTTTGATTGTTATGTAAACTGATGGTGAATTTTCAGATCGGGAAAGTCAAATAACCTTTTTGAGAAATATACTTCACAATATATACTTAATAATTAGCATCACTAAAAAAATATTTTTCACGCTGGACAGTTTACTGACTGAATATTGTCACCTTTCCACATTAATTTTTTACTACAAAATTGTAATATTCAATCTAATATGGCGGCAAAAAACCCATAGAAAAATCCTCTAGAAGAGATAAAAGACAAACCAGAGAAAAGGCTATCTTTCTTCTCACCACAAACTTCCAAATTGGATACAGAGAGATTGGAATTAGAGCAGACTTTAAATAGATCAAGCTCTGGAGAGGAAGATCAGCACAAAACAAAGACTTCCATAGGAAATATTACCCCTTTAATTCAGGAACAACTTAAAACAGTCTTGGATTCTCAGTTTGAAAGAATTAAACAAGAAATACAAATACAGTTTCAGGACCTGAGAGCTGATCTGCTATCAGTGGCTTCAAGAGTTAAGACAAATGAAGAAAAAATAGGATATTTAACGAAACAAGATCTGACACAGCAAGACATTATTAAACAAAATAAGTCTAATATAGAAGCACTGGAACTAAAGCTGGCAGATTTTGAAGATCGAGCGCGTCGTATGAATCTGAGAATAAGAGGAGTACCCGATTCTCTCACACATGATGATTTAGATCGTTTCCTCAAAGATCTGTTTTCAAAAATGGGGGTCATCCAAGAAGGTCATACCCCTTTATGGGAACGATATCATAGATCCATAAAGGCTGCAAATTTACCGTCAGATCTACCTCGTGACGTCTTGATCCGTTATACAAATGTCCAAATACGAGATAAAATCCTAAAAATATCTAGGGAAGGGCCATTAGCCGAGCCCTACCAGAAAATTAAAATATTACCAGATCTATCCTACTTCACACGATCAAAGAGACGGCAATATGCTCATTTGACGGAGACCCTAAGGAGAAATATAATCCGCTATAAGTGGCTATATCCGGTAAAAATTTCTTTAACATATGAACAAAAAGTGTGGACTTTCGATACACCTGAAAACTTGGATAAATGGTTACAGGGGGAAAAAATCCAATAATCAAAGAAGACATGAAGAAAAGAAGAAGAAAAAAATATATTTATATTATAAAGAAAATTCCGGATTATTATGAACAATTTTTTTTTTTTTTTTTAATGAATATCTCTATGCAGCCTATATAGCACTGAATACTATATTCATAATACAATTTGCACTTTGACTGTGTAATATGCACATGGGTATAGTGTAAAAGGCATCTTGATTGGTAGATTGTTTGATGTACTTTGGCTCACAATGAAATCACACATATGTTTTTATGACATCTGTAGCGTATGAAAACAGTTGTTATACGCAAATTAGAACACAATATATACGTGCCTAGGTATAAGATTTAAATCTATTAGTGTCTATTACGGAGTATTGTTAGTGCATATGAGCAGTCGAATTTTTTTTTAGCCTCATTATTATGATGGGTTTTTATGCACTATACAGGGTAGCTAATACCGTATTTGCTCGATTATAAGACGACCCCAAAGGAAAAAAGTTTTACCGGTAAATGTTAATTCAAGTAAACTATTTTTTTTAATAAAAGCTATGATTGAGAAAAATATTTTTTTTGTTTTTATTTCTTGTATTTTAAAACCTGTCCCCCAGTTACGCACATCTGCCCCCAGGCTTGCCACTCCAATATGGCACTGTGGCCCATGATATGCCTTTTAACCCTCTATATGCCACTGTGCCCCATGGTATGCCTTTTGACCCCCTATGTGCCACTCTGCCTCCAGAAATGCCTTATACCCCTATATCCCATTCTGGCATTTAGGGGGTTAAAATGCATATTATGGGGCAGAGTGGCATATAGGGAGGTATAAGGCATTTCAGGAGGCAGAGTGGCATTAAGGGAGTTAAAAGGCATTGTATAGAGCACTCTGCCTCCAGAAATGCCTTATACCCCTATATGCCACTCTGGCATTTAGGGGGTTAAAAGGCATATTATGGGGCAGAGTGGCATATAGGGAGGTATAAGGCATTTCAGGAGGCAGAGTGCTCTATTAAATGCCCCCTTAACGCCACTCCAGAAATGCCCTATGCCCCCATTTAACACACACACACCCTATACCCCCATTTAACTAACACACACACACACACACACACACACTCTCTCTCTCCCCCCTCTCTCACCCCCCCTTCCCCCTCTCTCACCCCTCTCTCCCCTCTCAGCCCTCTCTTACCGGTGCTTCCAGCCGGGGCAGCGGGTTGACGTCGCCTTCCGCTGCAGCCGGAAGGAGGTGGAGTTGGCAGCGGGGGTTTGTATGCATCCGTCACATACACTTTCCCCGGCTGTCAGAGATCAGAGTTCCCCGCACCGGTGCCGCACCGGTGCGGGGAACTCTGATCTCTGACAGTCGGGGAAGGTCTACACGACGGACGCAGACAACCCCCGCTGCTAGCCACACCTCCTTCCGGCTGCAGCGGACGTTGTCTACGCGGATCGCGTAGACGTCAACCCGCTGCCCCGGCAATACAGCAGGAAGCACCGGTAAGTGTGTGTATGATGGGGGGGGGCGAGACAGGAGGATCCAGGTCCCCTGCAGCGGTGCGGGGGATCTGGATCTTAGTCTCCTAATCAGACCTCTATTTGAGGTCTGATTAGAAGACGACCCCGATTAGAAGACGAGGGGTATTTTTCAGAGCATTTGCTCTGAAAAAAACCTCGTCTTATAATCGAGCAAATACGGTACTAAGGTATAATGGACAATGTGTAAAGGCACATGGATAAAGTTTAAAATGCACCTGGATTGGTAGATTCTTGATGTACCTTGAAACACAAAGAAAATCACACATATGAATTATTATATCTACAGTGCATGAAAATAGCTGTAATGTAAAATAGAACATAATATACACATATTTAGGTATAGGACTTAAATCTAGTTATGCTCTCTATGAATATTATTAATCTGTATGTAGAGCTGAATCCTATTAATTTTCAATTCTTTATTATATAAAATCTATCCTGTTTAATTTAGGTATGATTAATGTTGAAACACTAAGCTGTTTGCTCACATGTACGGGACCTTCAATCACAGAGGACTAGGGGTTTTTATTCTACGTATTATATACACTAGCGAACACTATGTCTATAAAGCAATTTGCACTTTGATTGTGTAACTTGCACATGGATATAGTATAAAATGCATTTCTTTATCACAGATGACTTTTTCTCTTTTTGTAGTAATCTTAATATGATGGTCTTATATATACACTTTATAGGGCTGCTAAATGGAAAATGCACTTGGATAGTGTAAAACGCACATGGATATATTTCAAAATGCATTTGGATTGATATAGATTTGATCAATTGTTGAAGCACTAAGCTATTTGCTTATACGAACGTAGGATTTTTAATCACAGACGACTTTGTTTCTCTTTCTTTTTATTAATTTTATTATGCTGGGCTTTTATGTACTTTATAGGGCAGCTAATATTAAGTTAATATTAATATTAACGGAAAAGGCACTTTGACTTTGACTGTGTAAAAGGCACATGGATATACTTTAAAATGTATTTGGATTGGTAAAATCTTGAAACACAAAGAAAATGACATATATGAATGTCTACAGTGCATGAAAATAGTGGTAATATGTAAAATAGAACATAATATATACATGCTTAGGTATAGGACTTAAATTTATCTACGCTTTCTATGGAATAATATTAATCCACATGTAGAGCCGAATTTTATTATTTTTGAAGCCTTTAACATATAAAATTCACCTTATGCAATTTAGATATGATTAATGAAACATCAAGCGGTTTGCTCACATGTATGGGATTTGTTGTTTATTTTATTTTATTTTTTATTTTATTTTTTTTTTCTTCTTCTTTTTGCGCTGATAACAGGAATTTATTCAATTTAAATAAGAATAGTGTCCCTAGACTCCGAATGCCATCGTGTTGATGGCAATAATTATTCACAGTAAAAGTAGGGGGAGATATTGCGAATACAAGTGGGGGCATCAGGGGATGTCCCACTTATTGTGTTGTCTTTATTTAAGTGTTAAATGTTTATTGTGTGGATTCATATTAATGTTTTGTAATCTACTGACAGTGTTGGACTCATTCGGGGTTACTTAAGACCTTAGCTTGTATAGATATGATAAGATTTGCTACAATAAATACTCAAGGCCTTAATTCTGTACACAAAAAAGCTATAGTCTTGCAGAGACTTTGGAAAGAAAAGATAAACGTCTGTTTTCTCCAGGAAACCCACTGGCGGCTCCTGGATAAAACTGATATTTCTAATCAAAGATTTCCCTTTTCTATAAAGGCATCATTGAAAGCAAATAAAAAAGAGGTGTGGCCATTTTATTCTCTAAGAGATTAGACTTGAAACTCAAACATGTAGAAATCGATCCGGAGGGAAGATTTATAATAGCAATAGTAGAAATCAATTATCTGCTTTTTACTCTACTTAATGTATATGCCCCAAATCGTTCTCCAGTTAGGTATCTGATTAAGCTATTAGATAACGTTCTAAAAGTAAAACAAGGGTTTTTTTTATGGATGGGGGATTTTAATTGTGTTTTAGATCCCCACTTTGATAAAATGTCTCCAAAGGGCCCCATTAAAGACCAAAGCCTTTTCTCACAAGCCTTAAGATTACAATCTATATTAAAAAAACATGCTCTATATGATATCTGGCGAATTTTTCACCCGACTGAAGCTAGGTTTCCATTTGGTTTTTTTTTTGCTAAAAACGCCTATAAAACGCCAATAGCGCCACCTGGCGTTTTTTTTGTGAAAAACGGCTGCAGTCAGATGTTAGCTGTAATTCAATAGGAAATCGCAAAATGCCATTTCCACTTGGCGTTTTTCTGTTTGGCGTTTTTTCAGTCCTCTTTGGCGTTTTTCTGCTTTTTTGGGCTCTGTGGCAGTTTTTCAAAATTGCAGCATGTTGACACTCTGGCGTTTTTTGCAAGAAATCTTGTCTTTTTTTCTCCAATAGAAGTCTATGGGAGAGAAAAAACGCCATGAAAAAGCCATGTGGGTTTATTGCCTTGGCGTTTTTTATGGCGTTTTTTCCACAGTTACAATGCAGAGGATGGACCCAGTATCTGTGTGTCCTACGAGAAATAGGCTGAAAACAAACAGTTTCACACAAAACAAAGTCCTGGACTGGTTCATATTGAATTTTACACCATTTGGAACAAACATGCCATTACAAACAAACATACGCGACCGGATCCTGCGTGCCAAAAGCAACAGCAAACAATTTGCACCATCATTTGGGGCCAATCTTCCCAGAGGAGCAGACATTCGAAATAAAGCATGCCTTACAAACCACAGAAAAGAGACAAAAGGGTCTACCAAGTAAATGACATCAGGAGAGGGCAGATACTTGCCATTTATCCTAATCCCTTTTAGCTGGGTGAAACTTCTAACTTGTAAAGGCTGGAAAAACTGCCTAAGGTCAAAAAAAGCAATTTCCACAGAAAGGCTAAAACGCCAGAAAAAACTGCAGAAAAAACGCCAAAACGCAGGTAAATGCAGTGGCAGTTTTCTTGGCAGTTTTCCTGGCGTTTTTCATCAAGAAAAAAACGCCGGACAAAAACCCAAGTGGAAACCTAGCCTGATAGAGATTTTACATGCTTTTCTAAATCCCACTGTGCATACTCCCGTATTGATTTAATATTGGGGGATAGCAATTTAGCTTTTAAAGCAAAAAATATAAAAATCCATGAAATAATATGGTCAGACCACAACATGGTATCAATGGATTTAGATGAAAGTAGGGAAAAACTCAGAGCCGAATGGAGACTAAACCCTAATTTATTGAAAAAAAGAGATTGATATTGAATACATAAAGAAGATAACAGAATATTTTTTTATGGAGAATGACCTAGAAGGCACATCAGCCTTGAATGTATGGTGCGCTTATAAGGCGGTCATTAGGGGGCATTTTATTAAACTCGGTGCTCATGTAAAAAAAAAAATAGATGCTAAATTATCCGACCTATATATAACTTTGTTTCAGTTAAATACGCTAAACAAACAGAACCCTACTAAATATAATGCAGATAGAATTAAAGAAACAAAAGATAAGATAAACTCCCAACTATTAGAAAATACCAATAAAGCCCTGATGAGTTTGAACTCAAGGAGATATTATAAAGGTAACAGGGCAGATAAAATGCTGACTAATCAATTAAAGAAAAGAAGGGAGGATAAAATGATATCTAAAATTATATTCAAAGGGAAAACTTTATTAGCACCTAACGAAATAGGACAGGCCTTTAGTCAATTTTATGCAGACTTATATAATTTATCTAATACAGCTACAGAAATTGAGTTAAACAAATATTTTCAGGAAAGATCATTCCCTAAGCTTCTCAATCAGTCTATAGACAGCTTAAATGGAAGAATCACTTTAGAAGAAGTATACAGGGAAATTCGAAGATTAAAAGAAAAAAAAGCCCCAGACTTTTATAAAGTTTTCATAGAGGAGATTTCTCCACACCTAGTTCGAGCATTTAATGAGGGCATGGCGATAGGGACACTTCCGGAAGAACTATTGCGGGGGAATATTATTCCAATCTTAAAAACAGGGAAGGACTCAGAGAATATAACTAGCTACAGGCCCATATCTCTTTTAAATACAGATATAAAAATATATGCAGGGGTCTTAGCCCAAAGATTAAGTGTGGTTTTACCACAGTTGATCCATAAGGATCAAGTTGGATTCATAAAAGGCAGGCTGGCGGCTAATCATTTAAGGGCCCTAGTGGGCATATTTGAAGAAAATGCATGTGAGAGAGTTCCCCAGCTGACCCTGTCATTGGATGCTGAGAAAGCTTTTGACAGGGTCAGCTGGAGATTCATTGCTGAGTCTTTGAATGCTTTTGGTATAAAGGGGAAATTTCACCAGGCCATTATGGCCCTGTATAGTAAACCCATGGGTAGAGTAGTGGGCTCCGGCATAAAATCAAATTGGTTCCCTATTTTAAATGGCACAAGACAGGGGTGCCCTCTTTCTCCCTTGCTCTATGTGCTTTCGCTGGAATCGCTGGCGAGGGACATTAGATCCAATCCAGATATTGTGGGCTGTGGAAAGGGGAACCAACAAAAAATAAAGTTATATGCGGATGACGTACTACTTACAGTCAGAGACCCCTTAAATTCCTTAATGAAGACAATGGATTTCATACACCAATATAGTTTGGTTTCTAACTATAAATTAAACTTAAAGAAATCCATTGCACTCCCTTTCTGCATAGACGTAAAACAAAAGAAAGAAATGGAGAAAATAGGACTAAGTTGGGCTAATCACTCTCTTTGTTATTTGGGAGTTAAAATCTCTACTACCCCAAATAATTGGATGGAGATCAATCTCCTCCCATTGATAAAAGAAACTAATCTCTATTTTAAAAATTGGAGCAGTTTGTACATATCTTGGTGGGGGAGGATAAATGTGGTCAAGGCATACATCTTACCAAAATTTTTGTATATTTTTTAGAATGATTCCCTTGAGTATACCTTATAGTTGGATGGGGCTAATCCAACGATCCTTTAATAGATTCATCTGGGCAGCTAGGAAACCAAGATTGAAACAGCAACTGATTTCAATGAATAAATCACAAGGAGGTCTAAGCGTGCCACTCATTCAAGACTATTCACAAGCGGCTATATTTTTACAAGCATGTTTAACACAGAGAAATGAAGCAACTCAAGAACCGTGGTATAGAGCAGAGATCCCAAGAAATTATCCATATGATAATTTACGAACTATTTTTTGGTTATCGACCAAAAAGCCACTCATATAATGGAAACGGCAAATAGTATGGTTCTGAGACAGCTCCTTAAAAATTGGAATTGGGTAAAAAGGCAGGCAGGATTAAAAGATAAGATCATAACGAGCCTCCCACTCCATATTTTAGGAAACTGCATTGAGAATATAAATTTGAATCCCTGGAGCCAAAGAGGTATACTCTTAATAAAAAATTTGACGGATGGAATTGCTATTAAATCCTTTTCACAACTCCAAATTGAATACCAACTTCCAATTGAAGAAAGAATGCTATAACTATTTAAGAGTAAAAAGTTTCCTATTAAAGTCACTAAAGTGGAACTTAAACCCTAAAATACAAGAACTCTTAGGCTATTTGACCGAAGGAGACACCCAGCGAAAAGCTCTCTCAAAGGCGCTTCAACTTATAGCTTTACTGAAAAAAGATCATACTCCTTTGGCTCTAAAAAAATGGGAGAAGGATCTGGGAAGTAGAATTACTATAGAAGACTGGAATAAATCGTTGAATCTAACTTATAAAAATATACACTGCTTAAACTTGAATGAGGTACAATATAAATTAATGAATCGTTGGTATTTAGTTCCTACAACTTTAGTAAAAATGTATCCAAACAATATACCGAACTGCTGGAGGTGTAGATATTTTAAGGGAGATTTTCTCCACATATGGTGGAATTGTCCCCTTTTAAATAGACTGTGGAAGAAGGTATCGGAAAAACTTACAGATATATTTGGCTCGCAATGGACATTAACTCCAGATAGAGCGTTATTACATTTGAATTTACCTAACGCCACAAGTCAAGAAATACAACTATTATTACACATATTGACAGCTATTAAGATAGTAATAGCTAGAAAGTGGAGATCTCCAGAGCCAATATCATGGATAATAGTAAGATCGCAAATCCTACACCAATGCCACATGGAGAAATTGATCATAACACAAGATAGAGGTACTATTAAAAATAAGGAAACATGGGAAAAGTGGATTAACCTTATTTCAGCCGGCAAATTAGATTAGAAATAAGTCTGACTAAATATTTTATATCTACTTTCCTTTTGTCCCTGGCCATAGGCTAAAGAAATACCAAAATAAGGCCAAAATATCTTAATAACGACAATGAAATATACATACACACTATTATGTGAATGCGAAAACCCCAAATCAGTCCATACTTACATATTCAGTATATTTAATCTATAGAATTACGGAATCCACAATAACTGTTGTCTTAGTTTGTCAGTTTTTTTTAATTGTACCGTGCTTGTTATTTGTCCAAATATTGTACTGTTCTCTTTCTTTATGTTGTATTTTACACTCAAAAAACAATAAAAATAAAAATAAAAAAAATATTTCAACTACCTGGTTTGCTTGACATACTTTTTTCCCTTTTAATATCATCTATATGATTTATAAAATTGGTTTTCAAAGGAGACTTTTAACCCACAGAATTTATTAATACTGGTTCTAAACGACAGTTAAAACTTTGATCGGATAACCAATATAATATCGCGTCTCCTTTGTTATGGCTTTAAATAAAAGGGAAGAAAAGAGCAAGAGAAATAAATAATGTCTGTTTAAGTTCTTTAATTTCTCTGAGATATTTTGGTTTACTCTCCAAAAGGAGGCTTATTAACGTTGCTTTGAGATCTGATAGAAAGATTCACAAAAAAAGGGAAAAAATGATATATATATAGGTAAAGAAAATAGAAAAAGGGGAAAGAAAGGAAAAAAATATAAGTAAAAGCAAGAGAAAACTGACAAAATTGGCTAATACTTGATACTGTTCCTCCTAAATCTATGTAAAATCTTGGTAAAATTGGACATGGTCCATATAAGTATATTGACTAAGACTACAAAATTCAGACTGGTATATCAGATACATAAATATTTTATTTCAGTCTCTTTCTTGTGAGACAAATAGAGGGATTGTAAATGGCTAATATGAACACATAAGATCATAAGAAAGGCTCTAAGAGAGGCAAATAAGAGTTCAAAGCAGAAAAGCATCTTTTTATCTAAATCACCAATAATGGAGGCGGATAAATCTATATTGGATGACTAAATGGGAAGTTCCAGAACCAGAGAAATGGACATAATTAAAGAACCAGTAGAAAGGCCTTGATAAACAGAACAACCTGTTATAACCCAAGAACACTTAATGGCACATCTTGAACAAGATGCAAAGGTTGCAGAAGTCGCAAATGCGACGGGGCCCGTGCAACCCCTGCAACCACTAGTTCGTGTGTCCTCGTACCGGTTCAGAATTGTTTAAAAAGGGCCCTTCCAACCTAGGCTGAGAGGGTATGTGAGCATGAATGTGGATGTGTAATTGTGTGTGTGTCAGCATGGATGTGTAATTGTGTGTGTGAATGGATGTGTAGGTTGGTTTAGATCAAGTGTGCATTGGCATAAGTGGTGTGAGGGGGAATGTGTACTTGTGTGTTTAGTGAGCATGAGTCACTGTGTGTAATTTGTGTTCCAGAGTGTATGTTGGAAGGGGGGAGGGGGCAAAGAAGGCACAGACAAGCTTTTTGGGTCAACGATGGCACAAACAGACTGTTTGGGGGTTAGGATGGCACTGATAAGCTGCTTGGGGCAAAGGCATTCACAAGCTGTTTGGGGCAAAGGTGGCCCTGTGGGACATGTTGCTTGGTAAAGTTGGGGGGCCTGGGCAATATCTCAAGTCCCACTGCCAGATTTTGAGATACATCCTATCTCTACAGATTTTGACCTCCTAGTACAATTCAAATATGCTTCTCTAAGATAATTCCTCTTCGTGTAAGACATGGCTCTTTGTTTTAGGAAATATGTAAACTTAGAAAAAGGCTTATCCTGGGACCTGAATTTGGTCCTTTCTTTGCTATCTACAGCACAATTTCAACCGGTAGAAGAGGTACCAGCAAATCTCCTCACAATAAAGACTGTTTTGCTGATAGCTATCACTTCATCGAGAAAGGAATTGTATCTCAAGTTCTTCAAAGATCATGTTACCTACCTCCAGAATGTGTACCTCAGGTTTATTCGGGTTTTCATCTAAATCAGAATATCTTTATATCAGTTTTCTGCCCCTACCCAAGGAATGAGAAAGAATCCTGCATTCACTCACTAGATGTTTACAGTCTGCAAATCTAATCAGAAAAGGACTGCATCTTGGAGAAAATCCTTTAATCTTTTCTTTTTGCCTTTGCAGGCCCTAGAAAGGGACAAACGGTTTCCAGAGCCACCATTGCCCAATGAGTTGTGTTAAAAATTAAGGAAACTTACATTGAGGCTGGAAAGGAACCTCCTATTAGGTTATGTGTACACCCTACTAGGGCTGTGTCAACCTTCTGGGCAGACGCAGCTGGCATATCAGTTTATCAGAGTAAGTCAGCAATTTGGAAGAATCTGCATGCAGTTACTCAATGCCATTGACTTGATGTTTCTCTAGCTAAAGATTCTAAGATCAGCGCTACAATCTGTTTTGTGATGCACCTCTATTGCTTTGTTATATGTCCTCTTCATGCTACCTGGAAATGAGAAGGAAAATTATAATTTCCTGTCCAACATAGCTACCATAGAATGATGTAGAAATGTACTGTTTCTGTGTCATTCCTGGTAGCATGAAGGAGAGAGATGGAAAGCAAACAACAACGGTATTTCACTAGGATCGTCTTTTTCTGCCAGAGTTAGCTGTAATATTATTGTTTGCACTTTTTCACAGTGCTTCTTTGTCATTTCCTAGGATTTCTGAAGTGTAGAGAAATCCACAAATACATTTTAAGCTACATCTTCCAATTATGTAAGTATTACACATGCATAAATTGTTAGAAGCTAAAGATTGAAAATAATAATGGACATTTTACCTATTATTTTCTGAGCATATGTCTCACTTGGGACCTACAGCCTACAGTTAGTGGAGGATAAACAATGGGGACTCCTTTTTGCAGTACGGGTACATGTAGAGAAATAGAGATAGATTCAATTATGGGCATCAGTGGTGGCAGAGCCAGCCTCCTGTCATGTGACAGGATCAGTGAGAAGTTCTGTAGTCACTCGTTACAGTCAGTAAGAGTGGAGGCTGTATGGCTCTCTGGTTGGAAAGAAAAGCCAAGGGTTAGAGTTTATGTGTCAAGATCCCCCAGACATCAACCTGCAGGTATAGGGAGATAGATATTGTGCAGATAGGAGCTTGGATCTGTGTTTATGGCGGTCTTATGTCTTGTGTGTTTATGTATAGCAGTGCAATATAAGGACAAAAGCAGGTTCCATGACATATGTAAAGATGTATTTTATACCGCCTTATTTAAATTCAGAAACCAAAACGAATCCACTTGGGGTGCTCATATAAGACACAAAAGAAGAAACAACAAAAATAGTGTAGACAATAGTTATTCAATGTTGAAGTCAATCATTACACTCACAATGGAGATGTGATTTTCAAGCCTGTTCTCTGCATCTCTTGCAATTCCAGATAAAGACTAAAGGAGAGAACCCAGAACCAAATGGTGTAGTATGTCAAACTAATACATTATGAAATGATTACACTCACATGGAGTATTGCACACACGACCATGTGCAAATAAATCTGATTGTATCCCAATGGATCCTTGAATATGTTCTTCTCTTCCTCTATAGCATTTGGAGAGTGTTGTTGTTGGGTGGCAGCTGTGAGAACAGAAGGAGGAAGTATATTTATATATATATATTGACTTTGCACTTTGAATTATTCACTTTTACAATTTTATTTTATTATATTTTTTGGTTTAACTGGGATTCTCCAACACAACACATATATATATTCTTTACCTGAAAATTCAGATAGCCAAGTAATTTTGATGTAGTTTTGTGGGAACAAAACCTTATTTGTAGTTCCCCTATTTTATAATTCCGCAGCGCTGTACAAGGTAAACATTTTCACAGATAAAGACAAGTACAAAATGACAAGCAATTGACATACACATACAAGAGGAATGGAAGGCCCTGTTCCCGCAGGAACTTACATTCTAGGTGGATAAGGGGTGATAAACAGGAGGTGAGGACTGCGTGGTAGTGAATTATGTTAATGTAGGGGGAGTTTATGTCAGTGGTAGGCTTCCCTGAAGAGAAAAGTTTTTAGGGAGCGTTTGAAGGAGGGTAGAGTTGGTGAGCGTCGGACAGCATGGGGAAGGGAGTTCCAGAGGGTTGGTGCTGTATGAGAGACGTCCTGTAGGCGGGCACGGGAGGAGGTGATGAGTGAAGATGCAAGGAGCAGGTCATTGTTGGATCTTAGAGGGCGGGCTGGAGTATATTTACTGATGAGGGAGGATAGGTAGAGGGTGTGGTGTTTAACCAAATATAAAAATATATCTCACAAAGGTTCGTCTACTTTAACAGATATTTAATAAGAGACAAAAACACAGTAACATACAATAAACGAGTGACAGCCCAACATACAATGCAACACTTTCCAAGACTAACCTGCAACCTAAAGGTCCAACATAACCCAGCACACCACCGATTACCCCATCCATGCAGGATGGTGGGCAGAGAGAAACCGAACTAAGATTTTTCATTCAACAGGCATATTGAATCACTGTAGGTGTGCCCTCGTTAACATATCAAAAGACATGTAATACGGGAAGAGTTCAACTGGCTAAAACATTGACAACAATACCTATGTCCCCACAGAGGGGAGCGGTGTTATGGAGACCTTTGTAGGATAGAGTGAGTATTTGGGTGAGATAGATTAGTCTGGCGGATGCATTGAGCACAGATTGAAGAGGGGATAGTCGGGAGAGAGGGAGGCCGGTAAGTAGGTTGTTGCAATAGTCTAGACGGGACATTACGAGGGAGTGGATTAGTTGTTTTGCGGTGCTGACAGTCAGGAAAGGACGAATTTTGGAACTGTTACGTAGTTGGAAGTGGCAAGATTTAGAGAGTGATTTGATATGAGGGATGAAAGATAGGTTAGAGTCTAGGGTCACTCCGAGGCAGCGGACATGTGGTGATGGAGCGATAGTGGCACCGTCAACAGTGATAGAAAGGTCAGAGAGGGGAATAGAGTTAGAGGGAGGGATTAGAAGTAGCTCAGTCTTAGACATATTTATTTTGAGGTGGTGAGAGGCCATCCAGGAAGAGATGGGCAGCTGCTGATCTGAGAGAGGACAGATGCAGATAGTTTGGGGGTGGAGAGATAGATTTCAATTCTTCGTTTATTGAAATATGCACACATACAGTTTACAAAGATGAAATGACAGTGCTATCTAATATGCATAGCGATGTGCATAGCAGACAAGATCAGAAGTAAAATCCCTTCGAGGAATACATTGCAGCGAGTGGAAACATGGAAACATCAGGGACACATCATCATAGCAAAACAGAGTCGTCAATGCATGCATATAACATCCCTTCACTATCTGGGAAGAGTAAGACCACTGGAGAAGAATGACCGTGTTACGTCAAATAATAATAAAACAAATACGCACGAAGCGAATAGAACAGAAAACCAAAACAATCTGCCGAATAGTGTTACCATAAATTAGCAGTCACTTGGCATATCACAGTACATCAGGAAAAGTAGGTAAAAGAACTTGTGAATGCCATAGCTAAAAACCCCAGGGAAAACGCGAACCTCAAGGAAGTTATAATTAATAAGAAAACCTTATTATAATGATAAAAACCTTCCAGGGCAGCCATTTAAGACCATTATGATATGCTCTACCATTTGCAGAGGCCACTAAGTCTTCCTTACGAAAAATAAAATTAACCCTATCGACCCAGGCGCCAATGGGAAGGGGACCTGGTGTCTTCCAAAATCGGGGGATAACAGCTTTCGCCGCCTGAATCAGGTGCAGCGTTAAGGAGAGCTTGTACACTCCATAAGGAGTACGCGTGTGGTGCAATAATAAAGCCTCAGGGGAAGCCACAAAGTCAGGGTCCGACACCTCCCGGATTGCGGCCACCACAACCTCCCAGAAAGGACAGATATCTCCGCACTCCCACCAAATGTGTATATATGAACCATCGACAAGACTACATCGCCAACAGAGGGGTGACACGCTTGGGAGGAAGCCTCAACAATAATTTGAAGGAACATTCCTGAACCTTACTGGAAATTATACTTTTATGTGCAATAAGAAAAATTTTCCCCCATTCAGAGTCACTAAACTGGAGGTTAAGGTCCCTCTTGGAGAGATAGATTTGTGTGTCTGCATAGAGGTGGTATTTGAAGCCAAAGCTGTTGATGAGTTTTCCAAGTGAGGAAGTATAGATAAAGAATAGTAGAGGACCCAGGACACAGCCCTGGGGTACGCCAACAGACAGAGGCATTGAGGAGGAGGAGTCACCAGCAAAAGAAACAGAGAAGGATCTGTTGGAAAGATACGAGTTAATCCAGGAGAGAGCAGTGTTTCAGAGACCTAGAGAGCTGAGAGTCTGATAGGGGTGGTCGACTGTGTCGAAAGCAGCAGAGAGGTCAAGTAAGATTAATATAGAGTAGTGGCCATTGTTTCTAGCAAATAGGTAATTTGTGACTTTGGTGAGAGCAGTTTCGGTGCTGTGGGTGTAAACCGGATTGCAGGGGGTCGAGCAGAGAGTTTGAGGACAGAAAGTGGGTTCGACGGTTGTAGATTAGTTTTTCTAAGAGTTTGGATGTTATTGGAAGTAGTGATATGGGGCAGTAGTTAGCAGGGGAATTTGGATCAAGGCAGGGTTTCTTGAGGATGGGAGTGACCTGTGCATGTTTGAATGGGGATGGGAATATGCCATAGGGCAGGAGTAAGGCTACAGGTGAGTGATGGAATTAGGTGTGAAGGGATGGGGTCAAGGGGGCATGTAGGGAGGTGTGAGGAAGAGAGTAAAGCGTGTACTTCGTTCACTGTGGTTGGGGGGAAGGAGTTAAGAGAGGCAGAGGGGTTGCTTGCAGAAGGAGGAAGAACGGGGAGACCATGCACAGAAATGTTGCGGATGGATTGGGTTTTTTGTTGAAAATAGTCAGCAAGGTCTTGTGTACTAAAGGCAGATGAGGGAGGTGGTGTGGGTGGGGAGAGGAGAGAGTGGAAGGTGGAGAAAAGTTGTTTGGGGTTGGAGGAAAGAGATGAAATGAGGGAAGAAAAGTATGTTTGTTTAGCAAGCTGAAGAGCAGATGTGTAAGCGTGGAGAATTAACTTGTAGTGGTTGTAGTCAGACACGCTCAGCACTGCGGGAGCATTTTTGTAAACAGCGCGTCTGCCTTGAGTGCCAGGGCTGAAGCTGACGACGTGGAGCTTTGCAAAGTTAAGGGGGAGCAAGTGAGTCAAGTGCAGTTTATAGAGTGTTGTTATAGTGTGCTGTGGCTAGGTCAGGATATAGTAGAAGTCTGGGAATATTAGACATGTGCAAATGTCGTTCCCTGCCCAATGAGTGTGGCCAAAAATTCAGGGCATTTTTAATTTGGGAATGAAAATCATTGCCAGGTGCCCACATTCACTCTCGCAATCTCATGCTCTCACACCCTCTAAATTTTTCCTTACCGTCTCTGCTGACCACTTACGCATCTATATCTTCTTCACCTTCTATCTTCAATCTACTATCTTAAGAGAACCCGAGAAGATAAAAGATAGAAGGTAGATAAAGAAGATGATGCGGAAGTGGTGAGCAGAGAAGGTAGGGAAAATTCTGTAGAGTGTGAGTGACCGAGAATGAGAGTGTGAGGTCTACTCTCATTTTTGTGGCTTAGTACACATTGCCAAATTTAACAGAGTTTGCACTCATCTACAAAAGCGAATATAAAAATCTGCTAAATAGATTATAATATTTGTTTAGAAATATCCAGTGGTTTTATGTTTTTTTCTGCATGTTTAGGGGAATAAGTACAAGTAGCATATTGCTATTTCCAAACCATTTTTTTCATATCTTGTTATTCTGGCCCCATGTCCTATTTGGGACATCTTTGAAGCCAGTAAGCTTACTTTACCTTATCAAACCATATATGTTTGAAAACTAGACACACCAAGGTATTCCAAATGGTGGTATTAACTCTTTCCACGCACTAATTCTACCATCAGCCTTCATCATTGTTTGTGGTAGTATTTTTTTTGTATGGGTGTTTTTTTTCCCCACACACATTGTACTTTATGAATGAATTTTTTCTCCTGGTATATGAAAAAACAATGGAGCACTGTCACTTTATGAAGTGCTTTTCTTATGAATTCAGGTTAATCTCTCGACCAGAATCACCGTTTTTCACAGAAAAATAAAACACAGACACCATAGGGGTTTTCCATATAATATAAATAATCTATATCACTTTCCCCAATAGGTATCACACTCACTTTTAATAGAGTAGATTATCACTGCTCAGTGTGTGCGTGTACGAGATCCTGATGGGTTTCTTATGATTCTTCTAATATATTATCCCAAAAGGACCCTGGAGGGATTCAATCCACTTTGGTGTTCAAAAGATAGAAGGAGATACCATATAGTGGGATACTACATTTTTGATATCGTAAAAAAGGTTAAAAAGGCTTACATCAAGTCGCCTGTCTCTCTCTATTGTTGTCGGGTGATGAAGAGGAAGCCCGCCCTTTTGAGCTTCATATAGAAACGTCCTCCGTATGGAGGTAATTAACAGCCAGCTGGGATAATTCCATCAGAATGAATTGGAAACCTAAAGAGGAGACATTTCCTGATGAATCAATCTATAATCTGATGAAGCCTAAGGCTCCTTTGTTTTTTTCTTTCTATTTTGTAGTGTTAGAGGTGTTTTAAGGGGATCAATACCTTGTAAATGTTGAGCAGCTTGTAAATAATTTGTGAGATATTATTAAAGCGCCTGAAAACACACCCTCACACAACTCCTGATATATGTCACTGTCAAACACGGCCAATTAACTTTACCCGATCAAACTGTATATTTTTGAAAACTAGACACCCCAGGTTATTTCAAGCATGTTCAGGCATTGCAACATCAGATAAACCAAGAAAGCAACCATTGACTGCTTTCTACGCTAGTTTAATCCCATGACATGCCAGGTCAATTCTCGTTAATGGGATGCATTTCCGTGACATGCTTAGCACGTTAATTGTCATCAAGGAGTTAAAAGAATCAAGAAGTCAGAGGATTACCAATGCATTTAACAGCAAAATTTGCTACCTAGTAATAAAACTAGTAATACGTTGAAGATCATGGATCCTGCAGTAGGACAATGATCCAAAGCACATAAATGGTTAAAAGGAAAATAAATACCGTATTTGCTCGATTATAAGATGACCCTGATTATAAGACGACTCCCCAAAATCTAAATATTAATTTAGGAAAAAAACAAAAAGCCTGAATATAAGACGACCCTATAGGAAAAAAAGTTTTACTAGTAAATATTATTTCATGTAAACAATTTTTTCATATTTAATAAAAGCTATGATTGAGAAAAATATATATTTTTTTATTTCCTTTTATTTGCCAACCTGCCCCCAGTTATGCACATCTGCCCCCAAGGTTGCCACTCTGCCCCCAGAAATGCCTTAATCCCCCTTTATTTGCCACTCTGCCCCATGATGTGCCTTTTAACCCTCTATATGCCACTCTGCCTCCAGAAATGTCTTATGCCCTCCTATATGCCACTCTGCCCCATGATATGCCTTTTAACCCCCTATATGTCAGAGTATATATATATATAACTGCTAACAGCAATCAAACTCCTATCAAGCCAAGGCAGCCGGCACATGCTGGAACCTGGGGATGATAGGAGTTTGAGTACAGCCTCCCTATGCCATGCTACCACCCCCCCTTACACATCCATGCTATCACACACACACACTCATTCACAAACATTTAAATACTCATTCATTCCATTAATCACACATACACACACACGCTCAAACCCCCCACCCCCTTACCTGAACTGCAGATCTCCCACTCGCAGACTTCTGCAGGGGCCCGGCTGTGCGAGCAACTTCTCTGGCCCCGCCCCCAGAGGAAGTGGGGGCAGAATTATGTGACACTCTGCTAGCTTCCTGCTGCTAATAGAAGAGACGCTGCTCGGGACCAAAGCACCAGTAAGCAGCCTGGCCCCAGCAGACATTTTTTTGAGGTTTAATTAGAAGACGACCTCGATTATAAGACGAGGGGTATTTTTCAGAGCATTTGCTCTGAAAAAAACCTCGTCTTATAATCGAGCAAATACGGTACACTGTTTCAGGCTACTCCTCATGATTGAAAGCCTTTGGAAAGACTGAAATCTGCTATAGGGAAAGGGGATCTTTCATACATTCATGAGCTCGAACAAATTGTAATTGTGAGAAACTGCCAGCAGACAGGTCCAAGAAGCTCAAAGACGGCTATAAGGAACACTCAGTGAACTGGGGCACAGAGTGAATTGCAGTGGATGGCCTGGGCAGGCCACTTGAGCTCTAGCCTCCATAGATCCTTCGTGACACAACTGAGACAAAATATACAAATTAACAGAAGTCAGAGACACTTCTGGCATATTATAAGGCTTCTGCACTTACTGCTATCCTCTCTCTTTTTGCCTTCCAATTATCTTTCCTACAGTTGAAATTTGATTAGTTCACAAGAATGTAGAGCTACCTGAGGTACATGACATGGAATATAATTTTTGTATATTTGAATGTTATGTACAATATAAAGTAGTGAGTGTACAGCCTGTATAACAGTGTAAATTTGCTGTTCCCTTAAAAATAACTCAACACACAACCATTAATGTCTAAACCTTGGCAACAAAAGTGAGTACACCCTCAAGTGGAAATGTCCAAATTGGGCCCAAAATGTCAATATTTTGTATGGCCATCATTATTTTCCAGCACTGCCTTAACCCTCTTGGGCATGGAGTTTACCAGAGCTTCACAGGTTGCCACTGGAGTCCTCGTCCACTCCTCCATGATGACATCACGGAGCTGATGCCTCACAGAGGCCTCACAGATGCTCACAGATGCCTCACAGATGCTCAATAGGGTTTAGGTCTGGAGACATGCTTGGCCAGTCCATCACCTTTACCCTCAGCTTCTTTAGCAAGGCAATGGTCGTCTTGGAGGTGTGTTTGGGGTCGTTATCATGTTGGAATACTGCTCTGCGGTCCAGTCTCTGAAGGGAGGGGATCATGCTCTGCTTCAATATGTCACAGTACATGTTGGCATTCATGGTTCCCTCAATGAACTCTAGCTCCCCAGTAGAGCCCTGCGCAGGACTTTTTTATGCCCGCTCACGCTGATTTTGTATCCGCTCCCGCGGGCGGGATTGACCACATATGTGGTCAATCCCGCCCGCTCCTAGCACATATGTGGTCAATCATGCCCACCTCCTTACCTGGACTGCAGATTTCCCGCGCAGTCCCACAAGGCTGCCTTCCTGTTGCTCCCTCACAGCGTCTCTTCTCTTGTTCTGCCCAGGAACACAGCGAAGTCATGGGAAGTGACGTCACATCACATGACTCCGCTGTGTTCCTGGGTGGAGCAAGAGAAGAGACACTGTGAGGGAGCAGAGTGAAGGCAGCCTTGCGGGACTGTGCGGGATTACCGAGACCCGCAGTTACAGTGTCTGATCGCCCGCAACACCAGCAAGACCGCCCGCAAGTTTTTTGGCGGGACTCGCCTCCCAATGCAGTCCTCTACTCCCCAGTGCCGGCAGCACTCATGCAGGCCCAGACCATGACACTCCCACCACCATGCTTGACTGTAGGCAAGACACCCTTGTCTTTGCACTCCTCACCTGGTTGCAGCCACACACGCCTGACACCATGTGAATAAGTTTATCTTGGTCTCATCAGACCACAGGACATGGTTCTAGTAATCCATGTCCTTAGTCTGCTTGCCTTCAGCAAACTGTTTGCAGTCTTTCTTGTGCATCATCTTTAGAAGAGGCTTCCTTCTGGGACAACAACCATGCAGACCAATTTGTGTGCGGCGTATGGTCTGAGCACTGACAGGCTGGCCCCCCACCCCTTCAACCTCTCCAGCAATGCTGGCAGCACTGCTATTTCCCAAAGACAACCTCTGGATACGATGCTGAGCATGTGCACTCAACTTCTTTGGTCGACCATGGCGAGGCCTGTTCTGAGTGGAACCTGTCCTGTGAAACCACTGTATGGTCTTGCCCACGGTGCTGCAGCTCAGTTTCAGGGTCTTGGCAATCTTCTTTTACCCTAGGCCATCTTTATGTAGAGCAGCAATTCTTTTTTTCAAATCCTCAGATTGTTCTTTACCATGAGGTGCCATGTTGAACTTCCAGAGACCTGCTCCCCATTCACACCGGAGACCTTGTAACACAAACGAGACACATGACACCGGGGGGGCGGGGGATGGCTAATTGGGCCCAATTTAGAGATTTCAACTTTGGGGTGTACTCACTTTTGTTGCCAAGGTTTAGACATTAATGGCTGTGTGTTGTTATTTTTAAGGGAAAAGCAAATTTACACTGTTATACAGGCTGTACACTCACTACTTTACATTGTAGCAGCGTGTCATTTCTTCAGTGAGGGGTGTACTCAATTTTTGTGAAATACTGTATACTACAATGATGGTGCTATATAAAACAATGAACAAATAAGAAAACAAACATCATCCTCTATTACAATCTACACATACTATATGCACTACACGCCGCTCCCCTTGATTTTTCTCTATGCAGCTGAAATAAGTGAGCAGACAGGGGAGGTTTCTGGGGGCACAGGAGAGAGAGAGAGAAAGAGAGTGAGAGAAGAAAACTGAATTTGACCTCTGAAAATGAATTGAACAGCATCATCTTAGGGTTTAGATTTTGAATTGAATGGCCACCAGGAACTGCAATGCTACATCAATGGATAAGCACAACCAGCAGCATGGAACTGAATTTGAATAAAAGTAACACCAGTTATTGAAATTGAGCCTTTAGAGTAAGGAAAGTGTTAAATCAGCCACAGTATGGCAATTGGGAAGGCACAGGCAGAAAGGCACATACAGCTACATGGCATAGAACACTAAATTTCACCAAAACTTAACATTTTTATGAATTTATCCCTTAGAGAAAGGAAGTTGATATTGTTGAAGCAATAGTGCAATGAGCAGACAAATGATGCAATAATTATTTAAATTTAAATAATCAGCACACATTCAATATTGAATGCTGGGTAACTTAAATTAAGGCAGATTGACTTGAAGAAAGCTCCACCAGCTCCCTTTAGCTCTGGATGCTGGTGGGTGGGTATGAAGATAGATGCTGGACTACAAAGCGTAGGCCATGCCAGATAACAGATTTCTGGTCTCAATAACTTAGGGCCTAGCGGTAGAAAGCATTGATAGTTCTTCAATGTAGTCTTCTGACCATTTCAGAGACACTAATCATACTTTGGGGAGCTTGGGTAGTACAACCCAAAGAATCAAGGAACCGCTGCTCTGCATGGGTGCAAGGGATTGAGAATTTGATCATTTCCTTCACTACGTCCAGATGTAATCCTTTGCCCATTTTGATCTTATAGTTTTCCAGGAATGAAGCATTTTCTGAATCAAATGAGTAAATAAGAGGCTAACCTGGACCTAACTGGCAGTGTTTTGGCTTAAATTCCTGGCCACAACCTTGAACGCCTTCTAGACCTGCCCCAGTAATGACCATTTCTTTCAGCCCAGTGGGCTGAACACTGTAATAATCTGCTCAGAAGTCATTGAGTGAGGAGCCCGCAGCTACTCTAGTATCCTCTCTAGCATTTCAAATGTGGAGTTCCAAAGGGTAACTACGTCATAATGTAGATGGCGCTGGCGTAGACTCACCTTGTGCTGTTCCTACTAACCAACCATCTTCAGGGACCTTTCAATGAGGTTCAATAACCTGCACTGCTCTTCGGTTGGGGCAGCTGCCCTTACCACTAAATGCAGTATAAATTCCATGAAAAGCAATGTACAAAGTCTTTAGCTGTTTTGACCATGCTTGATGCCCCAACTGTCACCAGCAGTCCCATTTGCACCACTATGCCCACCTGCAATACATTGCACCAGCAGCTTCTTAGCTGCTGCCAAATGTGATCTGTTGTGTGCTGCTCATCCATAACCTCAGCAAGGAGTAGAAAAGATTTATTACCCCATTTCCCTTCCTTTCACCCAGTGCGCCTACATCTTACACCCAGTATGCCTACACTTAGGATTGCCACCATGGTTGCCTTCAGGGACAGAAATCTATGCTAGTTTTGGGGATGCTCTGACCCAGTCGTCTAGCTATCACAATTTGGCCCTTGTCAAAGTCGCTTAGATCCTAACGATTGTCCATTTTTCCTGCTTCTAACATATCAACTTTGAGGACAAAATGTTCACTTGCTGCCTAATATATCCCACCCACTGAAAGGTGCCATGATATTATTATTAGACTTGTGCATTCGTCTTCGGGCGAACATGAAAACGAGCACGAAGAGGCCGTTTTTTTGTTCGTTCCGAAGGAACGTAGAACAGAATACAGTGCCGGCAAACCGTAGGCGAAGACGAAGACTCACAATCACGAAGAATCGAAGATTCTTCGTGATCGTCTTCGTTTTTGCCGCGCAACCGCCAAAATTTCAAACAGGAGTGAGCTGATCCTCGTCTGTCCAATCAGCTCACTCTTGTGACGTAACGCTAAGGGTCTCGTCCAATGCCTGTGCTGCTGTTTTTTGAATTCTGAAGGCGCCTTTATAAGACCAGAGCTTGCCTGAGAGATCCATTCATTTTTCGCTGTGACTGCTTTGGCAACACTGCTGTGCTGCATCCGAGCGTTACAGAGAGAGATTGTTCTGTTCTGTGTGAGACTGGTAAGCCTTAGCCTGCCATTTCTCACTGTGTACTTCATCCTCACTTCAGTGCTACTTAATTAATATATTTAATAATAATAATTTGATTAATTTAATTTTTTTAAAATTAATTTGTCATCAACTTTAGTGTAAGTGCTGTTGAGTTGACAGTGCACCCAGTGCCTCAGTGGCACTGGGGTGCCCTTGCCCTGGGCTGGCACTAGTGCCTATTGCCTGTCCTGCTTAAATAAATTAAATAGAATTTATAAATTACAATTTAATAGAATCTATAATTTAATAGTTCATTATAATATTATATATATATATATATTTGTCAGTCATATATATATATATACTATAGTATACTAGTGTAGAGTGTACTGTAGACATTCATCTACTAGTGTCTAATTTAAAATCAGTAATATTAATTAATATAATTAATAATTGAATTCATTATAAAATATATATATTTGTCAGTTATAGTTAGTAATAGTATACTAGTGTAGAGTGTACTGTAGACATTCAGAACATCTACTAGTGTCTAATCTAAAATCAGTAATATCAATAATTCTCTAATTCTTTCTTATCTTAATAGTTAATTAAATTAGCTATAAATAAAAGTAATAATATTAATTAATTACTACTAGCGTATAGTTCAGCTAATCTTATTAGTACTGGTGCTGCAGCTCTATAGTTTGTGCTTTGTTTTAGCAACAGTAAGAGACCAAGTCAATTTTTCTTAATTAATCTTTCATTTTATTTCATTTGTTTTGCTCACCTCAGTCCATCAGTGAAGTGAACTTGTTGGGCTAGTGAGTGCAGCCGCATAAGTGCTGTGTTTTTTTTTGATCAGCAAGCAGTGACGTTAACTGTTTTGCAAAGATTTTCTCATTTATTTTACATTTTATTTCAATTTTATTAAAAGTACCCTTAGTGTTTTGCTCACCTCAGTCCATCAGTGAAGTGAACTTGTTGGGCTAGTGAGTGCAGCAAGCAGTGAAGATAACTGTTTTGCTGTGACATTTTATTTTATTTCTAATTCTTTTCAAGAAAAATTGACTGTGACGAGCTGTACTAAGCAAAGCTTCAAGCTACTAGCTGTAGTACTAAAATAATTCTAATCTTCTTTAATCTTAATCTATAATATATTATAAATAATAATATTCTAATTCATAATCTATAATATAAGTAATTCTAATTCTAAATTCTAATTCATAATCTATATTCTTCTATCTATAATACATAATATATAAGTAAATTAGTTCTAATCTATTAATATTATATAACTTAATATTAATTAATAAATCATATACTGAATCTGATTTAACCTCACTTTAGCTTAGTGGGTTTGAGAGCGTCTGCCTAGAGGTAGACTTATAGTAAGGAAATATAGCTTTAGGCTAGCATAGTAGTAGGCTAAGCTCTTAGGCCCGTGTAAATTCAAATTAAAAATAAAATACTGCTAGTTATTAAATAGTTAATCTTGAGTTAATAATTTAAATAACTTTAGGATTTTGGCAGATTGCACACAGCACAGTGCAGTAGTGCATAGTTTTACTTTTTAAGCAGTAGCACTGAAGAGAACTTCCTCTAATTTTTTTGTCTTTAATTCGTTTTTCCTTTTTTTTATTTTTATTTTTTTATTTTTTTTTTATAGTTTTTTAAACACTACACTACACTACACTACACTACACTACACACACAACACAAAATTTGAAATGGATCCTCCTTTTGGGACTAAGGAGGGACAAGCTCCATCTACCACCACCACCACCACCACCAGCACCACCACCAGCACCACCACCAGTTCTAAGATGCAGCCTTTGCGTCAGTCTAGTCGGCCAAGTAGGCCAAGCTCTCGCTTATCATTTGGGGAAGCATTGCTTGAAGGATCATCAAGTAAAGGAAAGGCACCAAAAGCAGGCAGTAGTAGTGCGGCTAGGCCCACAAGCTCTATGGTTTTTTACGGAAAGCCTAAAGCACCAGAAGCACGTTCAAAGTTAAAGGGTAGCACAAGTAGTACCAGCCCAGTGACTAAAAAGAAGTGCCTTTTGCCCCAAGCAGCATCTTCCCCATCCACCAGCAGCATGCAAGGTACCAAGCAGAGCCAAATTAGCAGCAAGACTCAGAGGGGTCCCAAACCAAAGCGATCTCATTCCTTTGTAGGGAAAACCACCACCACCACCCCCACCTCTACCGCCTCTACCACCACTAGTGCTGCGCCTACTGTTCCCACTGGTACCGCCACGCCATGTCCTCCTAGTACCTCTAGCAAGCCACCAAGTCCTTACAAAATTTTTGTAAAGACAGTTAGAGAGAGGGCTACACATAGTGGAACTCCACCTAGCGAGGTAGCAGAGGAGCCTGAGACTGAGAGGCCAAGTGCAGAGTCTATTCTTCCTGCTCGCACTACTACTAGTCACGAGTCTCACGACGATATCAGTCTTAGCTCCAGCCTAGCAGGAATTCCATTCGATCTGGCTAATGAAGAGCTAGACTATGAGCCAGAGGAAGTAGAGGAGATGAGTGGTCAGGAATCAGATTCCTCAGGGAGCAGTGTCCAAATGACTAGTGCACAATTTTCCCCTGAGCCTCCACCTTCTCCGCTACGATCATCACCATCACCACCACCAGCAGCAGCAGCAAAACCTAGCAAATCTAAAGCAATTAGCAGTCCCACTATGGCCAGTACTGTTACCACCAGTCCCACCACCACTAGTTCTGCCTCTGTTCATCCACCCCGAGCAGTAAGAGCAGCACCCAAGGCACACTCCAAGGCTATGCGCGCCCCAATTTGGGAGCACTTTGAAAATGTTGAAGAAGGGCGCTATGGAAAGTGCAAACATTGTGGGAAGCTAATAAGCAGAGGGAAAGTGTCTGGCCATTTTACCAGTGCTAGCATGAAGCATCACCTCAGCACTTAACACAACGCTGTGCTATTGGGGAAAGATGCAGAGGTAAAACTTAGTGCAGGCAGCATAGCTGGTGGCCGTGGAAAAACCCCAACAGCTTCTTCTTCTGAGCCAATAGCAGCAGCAGCAGCAGCAGCAACTAGTGCTGGCAGCCAGAGACCAAGGCAGGTTGGAGCACTGCATGCCCAGCCCACCCTGGAAGAATTTGGGGCATTCCACTCCAAGAGAACGATGCCCAAACAGCAGGCCAATAAAGTAACGCGACTTATTGGTCAGTTCATTGCTGTTGGAGGGGCATCCTTCTCCATGATTGAAGGGGAGCCTTTCAAACAATTGATGGCGGCTGTGGCTCCACAATACACAGTTCCGTCACGTTCCACTTTCAGCAGGAACATTGTCCCCTCGCTGTATCGGTCCTGTGTTGCAGCAGTGAAAGAGGAGCTTTCCAAGGCTGCTGGTCAGTGTGTTCATTTCACTACAGATTTGTGGAGTGCACCTAGCGCCCAGCATGCCTTTCTTTCTTTGACAGCACACTGGTGGCAGCCCGGTGTGTCTAAGGAAGTTGCTGCAGCAGGCTACCGATCATTCCTTCTCCATGCAGAAGTGATGGATGAAAAGCACACTTCCCAAAATATTCTGCATGCGATTAGGAAAATGTTTAGCCTTTGGGTGGGAGCAGAGGCGGGCACCAATGTTGAAGTTGGTTTTGTGGTAACTGACGGAGGTGCCAATATGGTGAAAGCGCTGCGAGATGGTCATATTGTTGGTGTGCGCTGTGCAGCCCACATCATCCATCTTGTAGTGAAGGCAGCAATGTCAGAAGGAACTAATGTGGCAGCAGTAGTTCTGTCCCGCTGCAGAAAGATCGCTGGGCACTTTCACCATAGTGTTAAGGCTAGCCAACTTTTGAGGGAAGAGCAAGAGAGGTCAGGTCTTCCCGTACACTGCCTACGTCAGGATGTCAGTACACGGTGGAACTCCACGTTAGACATGCTAGAGAGGATTTTGGAGCAGCAGAGGGCAATCCATAATCTTGCCTCAGAGCACAATATAGGGATTACCTCTCCATTGAATAGGGAGGATTGGACAGTGATCGCCCAGCTAGTGGCAGTCCTTAAACCATTCAGGGATGCCACAGAAAATTTAAGCTCAAACACTGCCAGTCTGGCCCAGGTAATCCCAGTGTTCTCCCATCTAGGCAGCAAGATGGATGTGTTCCTTGGAAACCGTGAGGCTGTTCAAGGTGGCACTCTACATCCTGACGTAGCAGCCATAGTCAGGAAGCTGAAGGATCTGCTAAAAGTACACCTTCGCAAGCGAATGGAAGAGAGTCCCGAAATGATGCTAGCGTGCCTTTGTGATCCAAGAATTAAGGGAAAGCTAGCTTTGAAATTCAATGTTCTCAGTAGCTACCGGGAGCAATTGGTCAACAAGGTGCGTGACTGGCAGCGTAAAATGGGAATGCTGTCCGAGGAGGGTGAGGTGCAGGAGGAGGAAGAGATGATGTGGTCTGCTACCCCTAGCAGCAGCATCAGCAGCAGTGCCACAAGCAGCACAACACAGCTGAGTGGAGCAGCTGCGTTTTGGGAAGAGGCACTTGGCAGTATAGTTGGACCATCTGACAGAGCTAGCAGCAGAAAGGAGAGTAGTGCTGCTGAAATGGTCAAACTTTACCTCTGTGAAGTTCCTTCTGCTCCTAATGTTGATCCTCTTAGCTACTGGGATGAAAAGAAGAGTGTGTGGCCTGCACTCTCATGGGTTGCGCAGCAGCTTCTATCATGTCCGCCAACCACTGTTCAAAGTGAGCGCGTGTTTTCTATGACTGGAAACATACTGAGTCCACAGCGCTCACGCATGGCACCTCATCTCATGGAGCAGATTGCCTTTCTTAAATTCAATCTGCCCAAATTGGGTTACCCAGCTCTTAGCTTGGAAAGTTAAATTTTTTCTCTCTAATGTTTAAGGTAGTTTCTCCCCCTGGTTGCACTTGCTGCGGTGTGGCAATGCCTGCTACCTCCGCTGGTGTAGCCAATTTACGCTAGGGCCTAGTGTCTGAGCTCTGTAAGTCCGCTCCCAAACGCCTAGGACTGACAGTCTTTGGATGCTTTGCCCTGGGGTGAAACAGGTGAGTGGGTCGTCAATTGCCCACTCATTCACCTTTTTCCGTTTCCAACGCTGCTGCTGGTGGTGGTGCCAGTATCTTTTGCCAGTTCGCTTCCTGGCTGAAATCATGCCTCAGATGTCCCTAATGGAAAGGGTAGTTTCTCCCCCCTGGTTGCACTTGCTGCGGTGTGGCAACGCCTGCTACCTCCGCC
Source organism: Spea bombifrons (assembly GCF_027358695.1). Lineage (NCBI taxonomy): Eukaryota > Metazoa > Chordata > Amphibia > Anura > Pelobatidae > Spea > Spea bombifrons. Next base: position 14,587,311 of record NC_071090.1, read on the forward strand.
GGTGTAGCTAGCTTATGCTAGGGCCTTGTGTCTGAGTTCTGTAGGTCTGCTCCCAAACGCCAAGGACTGACAGTGCTTGGATGCTTTGCCCTGGGGTGAAACAGGTGAGCGGGTCGTCAATTGCCCACTCATTCGCCTTTCCCAATTCTGCTGCTGCTGGTGGTGGTGCCAGTGTCTCTCTTCAATGCCAGTTCGCTTCCTGGCTAGTGTCATGCCTCGAATGTCCCTGATGGTGAGGGTAGTTTCTCCCCCCTGGTTGCACTTGCTGCGGTGTGGCAACGCCTGCTACCTCCGCCAATGTAGCCAGCTTACGCTAGGGCCTTGTGTCTGAGCTCTGGAAGTCCGCTCCCAAACGCCAAGGACTGACAGTGTTTGGATGCTTTGCCCTGGGGTGAAACAGGTGAGCGGGTCGTCAATTGCCCACTCATTCGCCTTTCCCAATTCTGCTGCTGCTGGTGGTGGTGCCAGTGTCTCTCTTCAATGCCAGTTCGCTTCCTGGCTAGTGTCATGCCTCGAATGTCCCTGATGGTGAGGGTAGTTTCTCCCCCCTGGTTGCACTTGCTGCGGTGTGGCAACGCCTGCTACCTCCGCCAATGTAGCCAGCTTACGCTAGGGCCTTGTGTCTGAGCTCTGGAAGTCCGCTCCCAAACGCCAAGGACTGACAGTGTTTGGATGCTTTGCCCTGGGGTGAAACAGGTGAGCGGGTCGTCAATTGCCCACTCATTCGCCTTTCCCAATTCTGCTGCTGCTGGTGGTGGTGCCAGTGTCTCTCTTCAATGCCAGTTCGCTTCCTGGCTAGTGTCATGCCTCGAATGTCCCTGATGGTGAGGGTAGTTTCTCCCCCCTGGTTGCACTTGCTGCGGTGTGGCAACGCCTGCTACCTCCGCCAATGTAGCCAGCTTACGCTAGGGCCTTGTGTCTGAGCTCTGGAAGTCCGCTCCCAAACGCCAAGGACTGACAGTGTTTGGATGCTTTGCCCTGGGGTGAAACAGGTGAGCGGGTCGTCAATTGCCCACTCATTCGCCTTTTCCAATTCTGCTGCTGCTGGTGGTGGTGCCAGTGTCTCTCTTCAATGCCAGTTCGCTTCCTGGCTAGTGTCATGCCTCGAATGTCCCTGATGGTGAGGGTAGTTTCTCCCCCCTGGTTGCACTTGCTGCGGTGTGGCAACGCCTGCTACCTCCGCCAATGTAGCCAGCTTACGCTAGGGCCTTGTGTCTGAGCTCTGGAAGTCCGCTCCCAAACGCCAAGGACTGACAGTGTTTGGATGCTTTGCCCTGGGGTGAAACAGGTGAGCGGGTCGTCAATTGCCCACTCATTCGCCTTTTCCAATGCTGCTGCTGGTGGTGGTGCCAGTGTCTCTTCTCTGCCAGTTCGCTTCCTGGCTAGTGTCATGCCTCAAATGTCCCTTATGGTAAGGGCAGTTTCTCCCCCCTGGTTGCACTTGCTGCGGTGTGGCAACGCCTGCTACCTCCGCCAATGTAGCCAGCTTACGCTAGGGCCTTGTGTCTGAGTTCTGGAAGTCCGCTCCCAAACGCCAAGGACTGACAGTCTTTGGATGCTTTGCCCTGGGGTGAAACAGGTGAGCGGGTCGTCAATTGCCCACTCATTTGCCTTTTCCAATGCTGCTGCTGCTGCTGCTGCTGCTGCTGCTGCTGGTGGTGCCAGCATCTCTTCTCTGCCAGTTCGCTTCCTGGCTAGTGTCATGCCTTAATTGTCCCTTATGGTAAGGGCAGTTTCTCCCCCCTGGTTGCACTTGCTGCGGTGTGGCAACGCCTGCTACCTCCGCCAATGTAGCCAGCTTACGCTAGGGCCTTGTGTCTGAGCTCTGGAAGTCCGCTCCCAAACGCCAAGGACTGACAGTCTTTGGATGCTTTGCCCTGGGGTGAAACAGGTGAGCGGGTCGTCAATTGCCCACTCATTTGCCTTTTCCAATGCTGCTGCTGCTGCTGCTGCTGCTGCTGCTGGTGGTGCCAGCATCTCTTCTCTGCCAGTTCGCTTCCTGGCTAGTGTCATGCCTTAATTGTCCCTTATGGTAAGGGCAGTTTCTCCCCCCTGGTTGCACTTGCTGCGGTGTGGCAACGCCTGCTACCTCCGCCAATGTAGCCAGCTTACGCTAGGGCCTTGTGTCTGAGCTCTGGAAGTCCGCTCCCAAACGCCAAGGACTGACAGTCTTTGGATGCTTTGCCCTGGGGTGAAACAGGTGAGCGGGTTGTCAATTGCCCACTCATTTGCCTTTTCCAATGCTGCTGCTGCTGCTGCTGCTGCTGCTGGTGGTGCCAGCATCTCTTCTCTGCCAGTTCGCTTCCTGGCTAGTGTCATGCCTTAATTGTCCCTTATGGTAAGGGCAGTTTCTCCCCCCTGGCTGCCTCTGTTTGCGGTGTGGCAACGCCTGCTACCTCCGCCGGAGTGGCCAGCTTACGCTAGGGCCTTGTGTCTGAGCTCTGGAAGTCCGCTCCCAAACGCCAAGGACTGACAGTGTTTGGATGCTTTGCCCTGGGGTGAAACAGGTGAGTGGGTCGCCAATTGCCCACTCATTCGCCTTTTCAATGCTGCTGCTGGTGGTGGTGCCAGCATCTCTTCTCTGCCAGTTCGCTTCCTGGCTAGAGTCATGCCCAAAATGTCCCTAGTGGTAAGGGCAGTTTCTCCCCTCTGGCTGCGTCTGTCTGCGGTGTGGCAACGCCTGCTACCTCCGCCGGAGTGGCCAGCTTACGCTAGGGCCTAGTGTCTGAGCTCTGGAAGTCTGCTGCCAAACGTCTAAGACTGACAGTGTTTGGGTGCTTTGCCCTGGGGTGAAACAGGTGAGTGGGTCGCCAATTGCCCACTCATTCGCCTTTCCCAATTCTGCTGCTGCTGCTGCTGCTGGTGGTGCCAGTGTCTCTTCGATGCCAGTTCGCTTCCTGGCTAGTGTCATGAATCAAATGTCCCTAATGGTAAGGGCAGTTTCTCCCCCCTGGCTGCCTCTGTCTGCGGTGTGGCAACGCCTGCTACCTCCGCCGGAGTGGCCAGCTTACGCTAGGGCCTAGTGTCTGAGCTCTGGAAGTCTGCTGCCAAACGTCTAAGACTGACAGTGTTTGGGTGCTTTGCCCTGGGGTGAAACAGGTGAGTGGGTCGCCAATTGCCCACTCATTCGCCTTTCCCAATTCTGCTGCTGCTGCTGGTGGTGGTGCCAGTGTCTCTTCGATGCCAGTTCGCTTCCTGGCTAGTGTCATGAATCAAATGTCCCTAATGGTAAGGGCAGTTTCTCCCCCCTGGCTGCCTCTGTCTGCGGTGTGGCAACGCCTGCTACCTCCGCCGGAGTGGCCAGCTTACGCTAGGGCCTAGTGTCTGAGCTCTGGAAGTCTGCTGCCAAACGTCTAAGACTGACAGTGTTTGGGTGCTTTGCCCTGGGGTGAAACAGGTGAGTGGGTCGCCAATTGCCCACTCATTCGCCTTTCCCAATTCTGCTGCTGCTGCTGCTGCTGGTGGTGGTGCCAGTGTCTCTTCGATGCCAGTTCGCTTCCTGGCTAGTGTCATGAATCAAATGTCCCTAATGGTAAGGGCAGTTTCTCCCCCCTGGCTGCCTCTGTCTGCGGTGTGGCAACGCCTGCTACCTCCGCCGGAGTGGCCAGCTTACGCTAGGGCCTAGTGTCTGAGCTCTGGAAGTCTGCTGCCAAACGTCTAAGACTGACAGTGTTTGGGTGCTTTGCCCTGGGGTGAAACAGGTGAGTGGGTCGCCAATTGCCCACTCATTCGCCTTTCCCAATTCTGCTGCTGCTGCTGCTGCTGGTGGTGGTGCCAGTGTCTCTTCGATGCCAGTTCGCTTCCTGGCTAGTGTCATGAATCAAATGTCCCTAATGGTAAGGGCAGTTTCTCCCCCCTGGCTGCCTCTGTCTGCGGTGTGGCAACGCCTGCTACCTCCGCCGGAGTGGCCAGCTTACGCTAGGGCCTAGTGTCTGAGCTCTGGAAGTCTGCTGCCAAACGTCTAAGACTGACAGTGTTTGGGTGCTTTGCCCTGGGGTGAAACAGGTGAGTGGGTCGCCAATTGCCCACTCATTCGCCTTTCCCAATTCTGCTGCTGCTGCTGCTGCTGGTGGTGGTGCCAGTGTCTCTTCGATGCCAGTTCGCTTCCTGGCTAGTGTCATGAATCAAATGTCCCTAATGGTAAGGGCAGTTTCTCCCCCCTGGCTGCCTCTGTCTGCGGTGTGGCAACGCCTGCTACCTCCGCCGGAGTGGCCAGCTTACGCTAGGGCCTAGTGTCTGAGCTCTGGAAGTCTGCTGCCAAACGTCTAAGACTGACAGTGTTTGGGTGCTTTGCCCTGGGGTGAAACAGGTGAGTGGGTCGCCAATTGCCCACTCATTCGCCTTTCCCAATTCTGCTGCTGCTGCTGCTGCTGGTGGTGGTGCCAGTGTCTCTTCGATGCCAGTTCGCTTCCTGGCTAGTGTCATGAATCAAATGTCCCTAATGGTAAGGGCAGTTTCTCCCCCCTGGCTGCCTCTGTCTGAGGTGTGGCAACGCCTGCTACCTCCGCCGGAGTGGCCAGCTTACGCTAGGGCCTTGTGTCTGAGCTCTGGAAGTCTGCTGCCAAACGTTTAAGACTGACAGTGTTTGGGTGCTTTGCCCTGGGGTGAAACAGGTGAGTGGGTCGCCAATTGCCCACTCATTCGCCTTTTCAGTTTTCAATGCTGCTGCTGGTGGTGGTGCCAGCATCTCTTCTCTGCCAGTTCGCTTCCTGGCTAGAGTCATGCCCAAAATGTCCCTAATGGTAAGGGCAGTTTCTCCCCCCTGGCTGCCTCTGTTTGCGGTGTGGCAACGCCTGCTACCTCCGCCGGAGTGGCCAGCTTACGCTAGGGCCTTGTGTCTGAGCTCTGGAAGTCTGCTGCCAAACGTCTAAGACTGACAGTGTTTGGGTGCTTTGCCCTGGGGTGAAACAGGTGAGTGGGTCGCCAATTGCCCACTCATTCGCCTTTCCCATTTTTCAATGCTGCTGCTGGTGGTGGTGCCAGCATCTCTTCTCTGCCAGTTCGCTTCCTGGCTAGAGTCATGCCCAAAATGTCCCTAATGGTAAGGGCAGTTTCTCCCCCCTGGCTGCCTCTGTTTGCGGTGTGGCAACGCCTGCTACCTCCGCCGGAGTGGCCAGCTTACGCTAGGGCCTTGTGTCTGAGCTCTGGAAGTCTGCTGCCAAACGTCTAAGACTGACAGTGTTTGGGTGCTTTGCCCTGGGGTGAAACAGGTGAGCGGGTCGCCAATTGCCCACTCATTTGCCTTTCCCATTTCCTTTTCCATTTCATTATTTTCCTTCTGATACACAACCAACCAAACATAACACACACAATAACACATATAACACATATAACACACAGTGACATCACACATAACACACATACACACACACTTACAATGCACAAAACACAAGGACCTTTTCCTTGTTATTTGCCCTGGCCTTCACTCACTAATAGCATTACATTAACACTATAACTCACACTTCACCCTATAACATTTTTCCATCCACATACCTGCCAACAGACCCAACTTTTTCAGGGACAGTCCTGCTTTTTTCCAGTCCTGTCCCATCTAATTTAGCTAAACTAGGTATGCAAAATGCAAATACACATAGGTAGGTATAGCTCGGTAGGTAACGCTACTATAAACATTTAATAAATATAATCAAGTACTAAATAATAAATCTAACTTTAAAATACATTTAAATAAACCCCTATTTTTTTTTAAAAAAAAACATTAAAATTAAATTATTATTATTTAGACATAATCCATCTTTAACCAAACCAGTGCACTGCTACTAATCTTAAACATAACCGTACATTAACCCTAAGCTATTTTTTAGTTCTTGTCCAACATTTTTCCATCAGCATACCTGCCAACACACCCAAGATTTTGGTGGACAGTCCTGCTATTTTCCAGTCCTGTCCAATAAGTAAGTTGGGTTGTTGCAAAGTATGCCATTGTAAATAGGTAGCAAATGTTAGGCATGTAAAGTGGTCCAAAATCAATTTAAAAATGTAAAATATTCCCTATTCTTTTATTAAACATCTATGGACAGTACACCTCGGTATGTGTGTGCAACTCTATTGGTCGTTTCGGCAGGGGGCTCGCCTGCCATCAACGAATGAAGTGCATTCTGCAGTTCTGCAATTCACTCGTTGATGCCAGACCAGCCCCCTGCCGAAACGACCAATAGAGCTGCACACACGTACCTTCACGGCAGCTGCTGCTGCTGTGATGTGTTATTAACCCCGTATTAACCCCTGCTAGGCAACCAGGAAGAAAACGAAGATTAAACGAGCACGAAGAATGTCCGCGAATATTCGCCCGAAGAGAAGACAGGAACGGGCGAATATTCGCGGAATACGAAGATTTTTTTTTCCCCGAAGACGAGCACGAAGACGAACACGAAGAGCCCCCTGGTGCCCAAGTCTAATTATTATTCACCTGTCAGTGGTCAATTTTATGGCTGATCCGTGAATATCTATATGCATAAATATCTATAATCCTACATATACAGTACTATGCAAAAGTTTTAAGGCAGGTGTGAAAAAAATGACGACATGTAAGAATGATTTAAAAATAGACGTCAACACTTTAGCATTTAACAAAATGCAACGCGAGTGATAACAGAAAAAAAAATCTAAAATCAATATTTGGTGTGACCTCTCTTTGCCTTCAAAATAGCATAAATTCTTCTAAGAACGTTTTCACACTGGTAGGTTGTTTCAGACATCTTGGAGAACTAACCACAGTTTGTGGATTTATTCAGTCTCAGTTGCTTCTCTCTCTCTCCATGTAATCCTGGACAGATTCAATTATGTTGAGACCAGGGCTCTGTGGGGTCCATAACATCATTTCCAGGGCTCTTTACACTGAACATAGTTCTTAATGACTTTGGTTGTATGTTTGAGTCATTGGCATACTACAGAATAAATTTGGGGCCAATCTGTTGCCTTCTTAATAATATTGAATGATTGATAAGTATCTGTACTTCTCAGCATTGAGATCGTCAATTCCGAGCAAATCCCTAACTCCATGTGCAGAAATGCATCCTGAAACTTGCAAGGAACTTCCACCATGCTTTACTGTTGGCTGCAAACACTTATTCTAGGGTAAATCAAATTTTATTGTATTACAAACGTTTTGGGGAGGGATACAGAAAGGAAAAAGGGGGGGAGGGGGGGAATCAAGGAACAGTGCAAACACTTATTCTTGTACCACATCCCTTTGGTGAATAAACTGCCTTCTGTTATAGCCAAATACTTTGAATTTGTTTCCTCGTCAAAAGTATGGTTTCTTTGCCTGCAAGTTTTCCATGAAGACTTCTTCGGACAGCAGATGGATGTACCAGGGTCCCACTGTTTTTGCAGAGCCTATGGCAGTGCTGGACATCTTCTGATTGCAAACGGAAATAAACTTGATTTGTGTTTCATCTGGTGCACTAAATTTTATTGTTTTACCATTGCATCCTTAGCTCTAAACATTGCCGGTTTCTTTGTGCTTTTTCTTTTTTCGAGCTTGAACTCAACACCTGGACATTCATACACCCATCTATATGCCTACAAAATCACTGACTTTGTGTAAGTGTACCTACAAGAATTGATGCGGTTTTGAAGGCACAAAGAGTGGTCGCATATGGATTTTAGATTTTTCTGCTGTTCACTCACTTTGCACTTAGTTTATTTTTATACTATCAACATGCGTGTTTAACGCACCCTTTACAGCATTTTTGACACCTCCCTTACGTTTGTACAGTACCGTACATGTGGATTTTATTTTTGTGTGTATTGTAGGACATTCATTCTTACCAGAAAGTATAGTTTCTTTTGATGCACTGATTCCAGGTATATTTGCAAACTGCAACCATATATACACAGAGGGCTCACACAGATAAGTATTAAAATATATTTAATATGCCATTTTGTAATAACCATCACATGGCATTTTTATGTGCTTAAACACACGATACAAAGAAATGCTTACTTTCTATTAATACTATTTTGTAAAAGCAGACCATTTAGTATTTAGTGAAGAAAAAAAAATGTAATTTTACTTATAAATTAGTCTACATACTATGTTAAGGAGACACTTATAAGTATGACACTTTAATGCCATCAAAGTGCTTCAACAATAGCTTTCTTCTATTTTGAACTTGGGGCGTATCATGGAATTCTGAACATAGAAGGTAGAATATATTTCTGCCTCATCCTGGAACACCAATATTTTATTTATTGCCTAAGGTTCACAAGTCTCCCTGCCAGAGGACTTATCGTGTCAGGTATCTGTAGTCTTGGTGAGGGCCCCTCAGAGCTTGTGGACCTATATTTACTACTTATAGCGGCTGCTCAAGAGAGGTAAATTTGTGATACCAAACAAATACTTCGACAAATTGGTGGCTTTGATTGGCAGATAGTCAAAGCTTTCACTTGCTATTCCTGTATACCGCAGAATAAGGGTCTGGAAAGTATTTCTTCATGTTTAAATAGATTCAGCAATTACACATTGGACACAATTTTGTTTTATTCGGTATTGGCGTTTGCAAAAAATAGTCCTCCAAAATATTGTCAATTTCAAGGGACTGCAATGAGGGCATGTTTTGTACCCACTTATGCACGTTTGGCAGGAGCATCATATGATCAAAATCAATTTAAGGAATATATTGTCCACTTTGTTTATTACATTGATGACCTATCAACAGCCTCGTCTGGTGATATTCATTCATTTATGTCGTGTGCAAATTTCAATCAACTTAACTTACATTTTACTCATTAACATCAGTGTCTATTACTATTTTGGGATTTTAAGATTGAGCCAGAAACCAATCATGTGGCCTTTCAGTTGACCAACCTATAATAAAAAGAATTAAAAAAAATGCTCTTATCCTTTACGTTCTTAGCCTAAACACAAAAATTCTATTGTTGAAAACAATCTTTGTGACTACATATAGCTCAGGTTTTCATAATCCATTTTGAAGAAGCACTTACCTGTTTTGCAAGCAGATAAAACTATTTGTGAATGTTCACCCAAAAAAATCAGTTAACGACAACTGACGTGCCAGGACCATCATGACTTTTAACGGGTACAGAAAGCGATCTCTGTTCGCTTTTCACCCAGACGGTGTTGCTGTAATGCCTCAATGTAGAGACGCCCGCTGTAATAGCTTGAAAATATCAATGGAGTAGCTGAAATGACTCGATAACAAGGCATTCAGCAACACTGAACACCCACCCCAGAACGAGCTGTGACCGCTCTGAAGAGCAATCACAACTGCAAGATATTTTGCCACTCGCAAGATGGCGGCACGTCCATTAAAATAATAATAATTTTTTAAAAAATCCAAAGTTTCCAAGAGGGTTTCTCCAGACCCTACTGGGAACTCTGGCTCCCCTTGCAAGTTGAATACAGGTACTGCATTCAACCACACAAGTCATTTTATGAGGAAGTCCTAAAATTTGTGCTATATCTTCAAACAATTCTCAGATGGAAAGAGTTAAGATATTGACATGTTAAATGCCCATGAGGTGTCTGCTTTGAATTGGCCGGGTTCAATCATGTCCCAATTAACAGAGGGAGAAGGATGACCACATGTCAAATTTCCAATTTGAAAAATACACACGTCCCAAATGTGGCCTTTTAGCCCCCAAACAACCCAACAAGCCCACTGTAGTCAGGAGATGTTGAACACATATTGGGGTGTTGTGTGAGTGATATATACCAGAAACTGTAAATGCATACCTAAAGTACAACGCGTGTGGGAAAAATACACACGCAAAAAAATACTACTGCAAACTTTGACAAAGAATGGTGGTAAAATGTGTGCATAGAAAGAGTTAAACTAGTAGCATTTGAAATACCCTGGGGTGTCTAGTTTTCAAATGTCTATGGTTTTATTGGGCACATTGAATTGGCCAGGCTCAAAGATGTACCAAATAGGGCATGGGCAGTGGATCACCAAATGTCAAAGTTCAACATTGAAAAATGTGCGGCCAGGCAAACCCATGCATGGTTGAATGCAGTACATCAAAATTGAGGCATTACAGCAACACTGTTTACAAGAAGAAAGCTTTCTACACCCTTTACACTCGCCAGGCACATCAATTGCCACCAACATGCTGTTTATCTGTGACATGCCCGGCCCATCAATTGTCATCAAGGGGTTATGTCTTCTAAAGACAAGTTTCCTTATATATTGATAGTATTTTGGTTATACTAGCCTGAAAACGTATCCAATTTATAGGGCAAAGACATGGTTAATGTCAGGCTACATATGTCATTGTTGAGTTTATATTTACACATTCAAGATACTTTTTTTGTTCATAAATCTCAGTTTCTTAAAAAGATACTCAAAGCATACAACAAAGTTCTAGTATCCAAGCTGTAGAAAGTGGATCATACAGAGGCGTACAATGAAAAGGTATGGCACGTATTGTCGTGGGTGTGAAACAATGTACATTATGCGGTAAGACAAACAATCCACAAAAACATACAATAGCAAGAATACGCAGCCATGTCGCAAAGAGACACCACCGACGTGAGTGGAAAAACAAATGATTCAAAATAAATCAGGCAGCAGTGCAAAAGAACATCAAACAATGTAACGTCACAGCATTACTGAGATTACTCATAATCAGTTGCATCCTGAATGGTATAGAAATAACACAGAAAGGAACATAAAACAAGGACTAAAAGTCCAGTCTGGTGGAGAGGCATAAATAAAAGAAAACCAATGTACAGAGAATGTGCATGAGTGTGATATCAGGCAGGAAGTAACACATTACAACAGGAGGCTCATCACTGCATTTACGTAACAATGGTAGCGCCCGAAAGAAAGTTCAGAAATGCCGGGGATATAAGGAAGGATTGCCACGGAAGCCATTTCAGACCATGTTTATAGTCAAGTCTCCTAGAGGACATAACTAGTTCCTCCATCAGGTGAATAAAGTTGACGCGGGACAACCAGGCAGAGAGGGGTGGGGTGTCTGTGCACCTCCAAAACCGAGGTATAACTGCTTTAGCAGCATTAAGCAACTGCATGGTGAAAGAATGTTTATAGGAGGCCACAGATGCGTTGTGAATGTGGAGCAGGACATTGGCAGGGTCGAAGGGAATGTCAGGGTCATCTACAAATCGTATTATGCGAAGAAGTAAGGCTTAATCAGAGGGCAGTCCCACCATATATGGAGGAAAGAACCCCTAGAAGATCCACACCTCCAGCAGGCAGGCGAGACATGAGCAGCAAAAATATGTATGGTCGCAGGGACCCTATACCGTAAGTTTTGCTTAATCCGAGTGTCAAGTAAAGCGGAAAGGCGGGCCCGAAGGGTTTTAAGTTGGTCTATTAGATTGGGAGCCAGAGTAAATTTATGCTGTAGTTCAAGTTCTGCAATTTTGCGGAAAAGATCAACCATGGACGCCTGGCTAATACGCTTCAATTTAGCGCCCAATTGGATAAACTGACCTCTAATAATAGCCTTATGGGCCTCCCAAAGAGTTTGAATAGGAGTGTCCTCTAGAGCGTTGTCAGTAAAGTAATGTTGTAGGTGCTCAGAAAACTCAGTGATGTACTGCGGGTTACCCAACAGATTCTCATTGAGGCGCCAATTAAAGTGTTTAGGGAGAGAGGGTGGGAGACGCAACAACATATGGACAGGTGAATGGTCCCCCAGAGTACAGGTGCCGATCCAGGAGGAGTGCAAATGAGAGGTGATGATGGGATATAAAGAGAGCATCAATCCGTGTGTACCTGTTGTGCAGTGGGGAATAATACGTGTAGTCTGAGGTAGTAGGGTGTTGAGATCTCCAGGAGTCTGCAAATTGATTAAACAATCGCATGCGAGCATATTGACAGGGCTCCCCCGCGCTTATTACAATCCGGGGTGCATCACCCTTACCGAGCGCCATCGCCGCTCCCTGAGAGTGCCGGGAAACGGCGGGGGTTGAGGCCTACCTTGCCGACCAGCTTTCTGCCACACCGAGGCCTCGTTTCGGTGACGTTGGAGCCGGGGTTGATCGGCTATCATCCCCTGAGCTCACCGGTACAGCTTCAGACGGTGGAGGAAGTGCCGTCCATCGCTTTTCATAAGTTTTTCCCGGAGCGCCGCGTGGCCGCCACCCGCTACAAGACCCTGGGCTCATCATCACACCATTCAGGCCTGTATACACCACAGCATATATATGTCCACAGTGACTGACCACTGTATAGGAAAACGGCTTTTACCTATATATTGATGGGCTATCAGCCATAAATTCATTATACGTATTTTTCAAGTTGTTTTACTGGGCCCGGTCTGCCTAACGGCTCCATTGTTTTGATATATAACACATTGCATGAGGCTCATATCAGTCTTCATTCTACAAATTTTGTGCTTTATCACCGTTATCTTTAAGTGCCAAACTCAAAAATTCAAATGAACCCTTTACACGTCGACGGCTTATTGAATTCAGCAACGATTTAGGCGTTTTGGCCCTAAAATATAAGGTCTCTGCTCTGGGCCGTTACTATATGATATATATTTGAATTTTACTACACAACTCTCTAGCACCTGTGCTGAATACCTGCTATATATTGGAGCCTTACTTCCACGACAAAGCGTGGCTCAGTATTTGTTTTATTTTCCACGTTTTTACATATTATCATTTCAAGCCTGATTTACTTACTGACAGCACCGTGAGCAACAGCGCATCGTGCATGACGCTCTCCAACTTTCACCTTGCAACTACAATACTTCATTGGCAATACTCTTACCTAGCAAATTCTATTGTCTCCACTGACTCTTTTTGTGTCATAGTGTCCTCACCCATTACAGTACTTATTCTTTTCTGCAAATAATCACTACACTGTTCAAGAAAACCAGACAAGGAGAGGTGACAAAGCTAACGGCGACCACGTGATGATGGATAAATTCCTCAACTCTTCGGGTAAAACACCCGGCAAATCCTCTCAAAAAAAGCGTTTAACTAAACTGCAGTCATCCCAACCGACAAGTGAAGACTCGCAGTCTCTTTCTCCCAAGGCTGCCTTCTTTGAGGCGGATCCAGAGGACAGCGCTACCCCTCCTCAGGCTCTGGCACTGGTGAAGGCAGTTTCTGACGTCATGATGCCAATGCTGGACCAGTGTTTCAAAGACCTCAAAGAAACTTTACTCACTATACGGCAAGAAGTAACAGATCACACTAGTAGACTCACCACGTTAGAACAGCCACAAAGTGACAGCGAAGACCTCATTGCCAAAATGGAAACTGACCTATCTACTCAGGCCCAACAGATTAAAACACTCACTGAGATTTGTGGGTATCCCAGAATCTGTCAAGCCGTCCTCTCTACTCGCAACGCTTCAGAGCTGGCTTCCGAAAGTGCTGCAGCTGACTCTAGACAACGGCTTACCCCTTCAAATTGAACGTGCCCATCGTTTGAGCCCTGAGAGACCACCAAACAATAGCCGTCCGAGACCTGTCATTATTAAGCTGCTGAACTTTGTCTACAAAATCAAAATACTAACAGCTTACCGTAAAGTTCCTGATCTCCGATTTGAATCCTACAAAATAATAATTTTCCAGGATTACTCGGCTATGGTGGCGGCCAGGCGGCGCGAATTCGCTCCAATATGCAAGCGGCTGATCGAGGGTCAAATAAAATTCACCATGCTTTACCCGCGAGACTTCGCTTCACAATCCACGATACGACCTGGGTCTGTGACTCACCCCAAGAGGCGGTGCTACACCTGGATGCGATGACGTCTTCACCTACTCCATCTGCTTCACACAACTCTCCATGAACTCTGGACTGTTCGTTCTATATCCACACGTATACACGTCTTGTCTGCGGTACTCCGAAGACCCGGCGATGATGGCACTCCTTACGGTTTTAAGGTTTCATTTGTTTTGTTTAATTTTTGTACTGCTCCTGCGTGGTGTGTGCGGGTATACCCGCTTTTTTTATTTTTCCTGTTTTTGGTTTGCCCACAATACCTCACTTCCTGTGTGAGCTGGGACACACAGGGATGCATATTGTTCCATTATCTTTTCTACAACTAAGTGACCTCTTTCTACCCCCATTTCTAGATATCAATGACTGCACCATCTGATCAGACTCACACACAATGCCCCTTAAAATTAGTATCCTGGAACGTGGCGGGACTTAATACCCCTGTCAAAAGGAAAAAGGTTCTAACAGTGTTACGAAGGTACAAACCCCATATAGTGTTTCTCCAGGAAACGCATTGGAAAGTAGGTTCCCAATCGACATTAAAGGATTACTGGATCGAAGCCTGCTATTCTGCCCCTTATAAAACTAAATCTCGGGGAGTGGCAATCTTAATTAGTAAATCCTTACCTTATGACATCCATAATACAATTATTGATCCCAATGGCAGATACATACTCTTAGATCTCACCATACATCGCCAGAGGTTTAATATTATTAATTTATATGCTCCTAACTACCCGAATCATTCATTTTATGTACACCTTTATGAAATGCTTATTAACCTCTCTTTCTCCTCCAACTTCCTCATAGGCGGTGACTTCAACACAGTTCTAGATGACAATTTGGACAGGACGGGACGGACTTTACACTCGTTGACCCCTTTGGAAGGTATTCACCAACTCATTACACCTAGTGGACCCATGGCGTGTCACACACCCTACACATAAAGAATACACTCATGCTTCTAGAGTACACCACTCTTTCTCTAGGTTTCTTACATCATCGTCGCTTTTACCGTTTATATCTAACACTCACATAGATACAATAGTAGTCTCGGATCACACACCCATTCGTCTTACGGTCCAACTACCCAACACACAAAGGTCACATAGACATTGGACATTCCCTGCTCACTATACCTGTAGAGACGATTTTACCACCATGTTACAAACATCTTGGGCAAATTACCAAGATGACAATTTGGAACACATTGATAATCATATGCTCTTCTGGGAAGCCTCTAAAGCAGTAATAAGGGGTAACATTATATCTTATGAGGCAAATCAACGTAAACGCTGGTATCAGAGGTATGATTCCTTACTTGCAGAAGTGCAACGCACTTTTCTTGACTACTCTGTCCATAAAGATGACTCTCACAAAATCAAATACACGGAATGTAAGCAGCTCTTAGACGCTTTGTTATTAGAGAAAGCCCAAACTCAAATAGACTACACAAAAAACAAATTTTTCCGATGGGGCAACAGAGCTGGTAAATTATTGGCCAATATGGCGAAATCCCGCAAACCAAAACATATTATTCATAAAATCGTTACCGACGCGGGACATAGCGTTTTTCAACCTAAAGATATTAATCATGCATTCTCAACTTTTTTTACACACCTATATACCCCAGCACAAGATAACATAGAGTCAGGCATACAATTATTACAGAAGGCAAAACTGACAAAACTTACCAATGAACAAAGGGACAACTTAAATGCTATCATAACAGAGGAGGAGGTTAAACACACCATTCACTCTCTGCCCAACGGTCGTGCTCCTGGCCCAGACGGCTTTTCCGCTGAATACTATAAGATACTCTCACAACACCTAGTGCCAGCCCTCACTGCATTATATAATGATATTTTTCAAAATAATTGCCCACTACAGTCTTTGACACGTTCCACTACAATACTGACACCTAAACCACACAAAGACCCTACAAATGTTCAATCATACCGACCCATCTCACTTCTCAACCAAGACTTGAAAATTCTCACTAAATTAATTGCCTCCAGACTGCAATCCTTCCTACCAAAATTATTAATACACCACCAATTGGGTTTCGTAAAAGGTCGTAATTCAGTCAGGGGTATCCGTACAGCCCAGGGAGCTGTAATAACATCCAACTCTGACCCTGATCGCCATCCTCGAGCCTTATTAAGTTTAGACGCAGAAAAGGCTTTCGATACTGTAGCTTGGCCTCACCTCTACAGGATCTTAAAAAAACGTTTCTTTGGACAAAACTTTTTAAACTTTATACGCAATTTATACACGTGTCCAGAAACGGTTATCATCACAAACGGGATGGCGTCTGAGTCTATTCGCTTGGGCTGAGGGGTTAGACAGGGATGTCCTCTTTCTCCTCTCCTCTTTAATTTGGCTTTGGATCCCCTGCTCCGTATTCTTATTTCATCCACTGATTTTCGAGGTATTTTTTTTGGTTCACTGGAACACAAACTGACGGCTTTTGCTGATGACATCCTCTTATACATCTCTGACCCCAAAACGTCCATCCCACACACTCTCTCTTTACTACACACCTGGGGAGAGGTGATAGGTTTTAAAATTAATGTCAACAAATCGGAGGCGCTTTATTTGGGCCCTTCTGTTTTGCCTCCGGATACCCCTAGTTTTGGCTTTCATTGGGCGACGACCTCAATTAAATATCTAGGCATCACTTTACCAAAACACCCACGTCTACTCTACAGATTAAACATTTCTAGAATCATTAAGGAGGTTACGAATGAACTGAAATTATGGCACGCGTTACACTTGACACTGACGGGTAGGATTAATCTCATTAAAATGATTAGCTTTCCTAAACTTCTTTACACCATACAATCCTTACCCCTTTTAATCAAATCCACTGATCTCAAATTTTTGGATAAACAATTTAACCTCTTCCTCTGGAAGGGAAAGAAGCCCAGGATTGGCTTATATAAACTTAAACACACACCACAGTCCTTGGGTTTTAATTTCCCGGATATTAAGCAATATAACATAGCTGCTCTTTCACGACACGCGATTGATTGGTTGTCCCTGTCCCACAAATTTACAGACACCTCTCTTGAGAGTCAATTATGCACCCCGCATTTGTTATCTGTCTTATTACACACGCCATACCTTTTATTACCGGAAAATGTGAGAGACAATCCTTTATTATACTCCACGATTAGAGCTTGGAAATCTCTTCGTACCCTCCTCAAACTCAATTGGCAATACACTTCTCACTTACCGCTTGTTCACAACCCAGCCTTCCAGGAGGGCCGCTCCTCACTTCCATTCACCATGTGGCACGCCATGGGTCTCACATCAATTTCTCATCTCCTTGATGAGTCTAACCAACGCATTCTTACACTAAGTCAATGTCGAGACAAATTTCCTAACCTACAGATTCCTTGGTTTGCATACCTGCAGCTTCAAAGTTATGTTGGTTCGGTCACTGCTCATTTCACCCGCCATGACTGGCACAACCTTCTTGACAGACACATTTACGAACACAGAGGACATACACCTTCCATCAGATTTTTATATAAATTTATTCGATCTACATGTGACTCGACTGACAAGATTGGTGGACTGGACAGATGGACAAAATACATACCGACTGTTACCAGAGATGACATATGTAAAGCTACCGTTACCGCCTCCTCTGTTCTGCCAGTGGCGACGTATAAGGAAATGGCTTATAAAATAACTCATGATGTATATTTCTCTCCTGAGCGTCTCCACAAACTGGGTTTGCGGCCAACCTCTAATTGTCCTAAATGCAATGCTGAAAATGCACACTCCTTTCACTGCTTCTGGCAATGCCCTTTAATTCAAATTTTCTGGTCCCATTTACATACTTTTGTTTTGAACCACAAGATTGTATCGTTTCCGCTATCTCCTGAGGTGGCGATGTTGGGTATGGTTGGTCCTACTGGTCGTTCTTCTAAAAAACTCACACATATTGTTACTGCTGTGGCCCGTAAATATATACTTCACCACTGGATCCGACCTCAACCACCCACTCTCACTCTTTTCCAAGACAAATTGTTTTACCTATTTCGGATGGATTGGGTAGAAGCCACGCTGACAAAAGAAAAATCCACCAGTAAATTTTTTGACACTTGGGGCACATTCATTTCCACATTGAAAACAGACACACAATTGTTGATCCAATCCGCTTTTCAACATACCTCGTGGTACAGTCTCCAACTTTTTCAAGGCAGAACTCCAACTGTACCTGCATAGGTTCTGTCGCTGTGCACAACATGGTGTTTAATAATGGGCAATCCCCCCCCCTTTTTTTTTTTTTTACCACCACGCAGGATGAGCAGAGGGTTTATTTGTTCTTGTTTGTTATGTTCTGTTTCATTTCAGACTACATTTATACACGTTCACGTCTATGGATACATAGTGTCATATTCACCTCACGGCGAGAACCTCTGTACCTACCCATATGGCTGACACACACATTACCATCTCACCTCCTCTTTGTGGACCTCTACTTGATACCATGTCATTCTCCTCAAATGATGAGGACTACTCATGCTTTTCATTCTCTTTGCTACATATCCTCAACTTATACATATTCTTACTTATATTTATTATGCGACATTCTTGTTGTGTTGGCTCTGTACCCCTCCACATGTACTGTGTGAATATGTTTGTCATTTGAAATTTACCATGGATCTGACACTGCATTTTATTTTATTTTTTTTGTGACCCCCCCTTCTTTCTTTCTGTATCCTTATCGTGACGAACCAAAGAAAACATAAAAAAGAAAAAAAACTTTAAATAAAAAGAAGTTTGAAAAAAAAAAAAAAACAATCGCATGCGCTTATCCGTTTAATCTTAACATAAGGTATGTGAGATTTCACAACAGAGCAATCAAGTCTCGGGTCCAAAACCATGTCCAGATCTCCCCCAAAGATGGTTACGCCCTCCTGGTAGGTAGCCAGTTTAGAGAGGAGTTTTGTCAGAAAAGGAACCTGATCCCTATTAGGGGCATAGACAGTGGCAAAAGTAATCTTATGGGGACCTAGGAATCCCTTCAGAAACAAACAGCGGCCCTCAGGATCTCTCCAGACGTCAGTGTACTGGAAAGGAACCGATTTATGAATCAATATTGCCACCCCCTTAGTTTTAGAAGAGGGGGAGCTAGCAAAGTAAGCAGTGTGATAGACGTGATTAGTCAATTTGGGTGGTTTTGAACTTAAAAAATGGGTCTCCTGAATAAAAGCGACATGGGTCTTCAGAGAGCGTAACATATACAGCAATTTAGAGTGTTGCTGTGGTTTATTGAGCCCCCTAACATTAAGGGAAGTAACATTCAGTGAGTCAAGAGCCATGGGTATCCGAAAACAACAGGTGTCTGAGAATGTAACGCAAAATAGTATAGTCTCCACAGGACATTAGCAACAAAGAGTAATACCGAAAGAAAACAGAAGAAAGGAACAAAAAATTCCAACTAGGGCAAAACAGCAGCCCGATGCCGAAGCATCCAATGGTGAGCCAATGGACCAACCATGCGGTCAAAGAACCACAACCCATCCTGCAAGGATAGGTGGGCAGGCTCTGGTGGGGGAGCACGTGAGAAGTAGCAGAGAGTAAAGTAAAGAAGTGCGTGTGATTGTGTAAAGAGGCCAGGCAGAGCCCACCGCCTCTCCCCCACAAAAATATGTATAAAAAGTGCAATATGACAATCAGTGTAGGGTAAGGTGTGTAAGGGGGTATGAGATATACAGCGCGTGTCCCACTGGGGGTGGGAATGTATATGTATACTATAAACAAGGTGCAGAGGCCATAGCATGTGTAAGGTATAGGGCACAGGTAGAGTGATGTAATGGGCGTTATGCTGGTCTAATCAGGAGAAAGAGGCCTCCAAAAGAGTCGTGGAAGGGAAATGGGTGCCTAAAGAGCCGACCGCGGCTATGGCAAGGCAGTAATGGTGAGTGAGAGGTATCATACCGATACCCCATGGTGGCGTGCAACGTGTGGAAAAGGATGTGAGTGTATGTGTGTGGAAAAAATTAATAAAAAAAAAACATCTCATAAATAACGTAACCCCAAGCACATAGAAATTGCAGACATACAATTGAGGTACTCTGTCATGTCTAAATAACAGTTATCAAACCGCCTGGGCTTGAGAGCCATGTGAAAGGATACGAAGTAAAATTCCATGACCTGTTGCCTGTTGAAGTAAGGCGTAACGGTGCATAGTCACAGTAGAGACAATGCAGCTGTGTGGGATTTAAGGTGAGTCGGCGGTAACACAAATAAAAAGGAAATAAAGTCATCACCGTAGCCCAGCGGCACGGATGAATCGCAAAGCAGGACTGGATCTGCTGGAGGGAAGAAGTATGTGGAAGTATGTAGCAGGAACGTGTAGACGATGGAGAAGATCCATACGCCGCGAGAGGTGATGGACGACAAAGGAACAGTCCCCAATGAGGCGGCCGTGCAGGGGCTAGGAGCCCGGAAAAGTACTGCGGTCGTGAAGAGTAGGTGATTCGTGTAGCGGTCCCCAGAGGTTGCGAGTCCCCGGAGTTGGTTTCCAAAGGGCCTGAAAAACTTCCTGACGGAGGTAAGGTTCGATTTTTCTTTGGTGGGATGTGATTTGGGTGTACCAGACAACCAATTATGTTTCCCCATGGCAGCGGAAGGTGAGGAATAGCACACTGAAAGCCAGTTGTAGCAGAGAGGGTCAGCAGAGCTCAGAGCCATCTTGTTTGGCGGTTAACCATGCCCCCTCCACATTCAAGATACTTTGACTTTCTTTCTTCATATATTTTCTTTGCCTTATCTGATGAATTTGTTAGTACATGGACCTTGTTTAACCTATTAGTCACAGCCCAAGTTAAGTTTTTATTATAGATTTATCTATCCATTCTCTCTTGATTTTCAAACACAGCATATTAATCTTCATTTTATATGTATTCTAGTCTTCTCCGGTAGTTTACTATTCTCTCCCCCCCCCCATAATGTTTTGTAGCTGACCCACTACCAGTGCAGATTTGGAATAAGGATGTATAATGCCAAATGGGTTAAGTTTGGTCCCGCTAGGTTTCCTGTGTTGCCTTTGCTTCCATGGCCCAAATATATGAATAAAGACATTTGTTGTATCATCTCTTCTTTCCAGAGTTCAAGCTGGCATTTTTCTATTTGTTCTTGGATTTATAGCAGAGGTAAAAAAAATTAAGTCTGTAGTGCTCTTTTGCTCTAGTTCCAACAAGCTAGGCTTTCACAAAAAGTTGTTTTGACAGAGTGACTTTCATCAGTTAACGAGTAATAGAATATTTGGGTAAATCCTCATATTATAAACGAAAGATGCAAAACTGGAAGGTAAACTATATATAAGGTTAAGATTTCTCTGTGTATGGACAAAGGAAAATACTAAATGCTTAATTAAAGTAACTGCTACATTTTCTAATTACAAATTTAATTACATTTTTCGCATGATTCCAATTAACACGTATAGTCCCC
This sequence comes from Spea bombifrons, assembly GCF_027358695.1. Lineage (NCBI taxonomy): Eukaryota > Metazoa > Chordata > Amphibia > Anura > Pelobatidae > Spea > Spea bombifrons. Next base: position 14,608,472 of record NC_071090.1, read on the forward strand.
TCGGGAACATACCTCTATATCCTTACAACTTATGGCGAACACTAATACATACAATCAGCTGGCACAGAGGCAGCGGTGTAGTGTTTGCACACAAGGGAGGGTCCAGGCTGTTGGTAGACAGCACAGAGATGTGTCTACACTGCAACAAATTTATCCTAATTTTTAATTGTTTGAGAATTATTTTAGTTAAAGATTAGCAAATTGAAAGATCAAAATGTAGAGATTCTCTTGCTACATGATATTTTTAGGGCTGCAACAACTAATCGATAATGAAATTAGTCGGCAACGGTTTTCATTATCGATCAGTTGAATCTATTTTATCGATTATAAGATTAGGGTTTTTCCAGAGCAAATGCTATTTGAGGTCAGACAATAACACTAAGAGCCAGATCCCCCGCAGTGCAGCAGGGGACCCGAATCCTCATCTCTGACAGCTGTGCCCTCCACTTCCGCCAGGGCTTCTATGATTGAGCACCGGTGTCACATGACCTTCCGGTGCTCAGTCATAGAAGCTCCAGCGAAAGTGCCGGCCAGAAGCAGATGTCTACGCACACGCTCACCGGCTGCCCCTACTAGACACCAAGGAGTCTGAAGCATGGGGGGTAAGTCGGGGGGGCATATCAAGGGCACAGGGGTATTTAGGGGTTATAAGGCATATTTGGGGGGGCAGAGTGGCATATCTGGTGTATGAGTCATATCTGGGGGGCAGAGTGGCATATCGGGGAGGACCGAGTGGCATATCTGGGGGTATAAAGCATTCTGGGGTACGTGGCATAAGGGGGTATAAGGCATATAGGGTATATAGGGTATATAAGGCATATGTGGGGAGGGCAGAGCTGCATATCTGGGGGTATGTGGCATATCTGGGCTCAAATGTGCATAACTGGGGGGGGCAGGTTGGGAAATAAAAACAAGAAATGCATTTTTCTAAAAGTTTTTTTTATTCTGCTGTTTTTAACATCAAGTTTATTACATTTTAAATAAATGAAAAATGTACATATATATTTTTTTTATCCGATCAAAAAAAAAAAAAAAAAAAAAAAAAAATCGCCCAACTAATAGTTAGTTGTAGCCCTAGATATTTTCAATTGCTTTCTGTAAATTTCATCTCAATGTCTGATTTAACCAGATAATTTAATAAAGGATTGTAAAGCTCTGGAAACATAGGGAAATAAAATAGAAGCCAAAATGTATAGTTCTGTTGATCATTGCTGGAGGTGTGGTTTAAGGAGTGGATAATTTCTGTATAATCGGTTTAGTTAAGGCCAATAAATTGGATTGGGGGGGATTTTAAATTTGTTATTGTTGCCCTTTCTGCCAGAGAGGGCTTTGTTAGATCTAGACTGGCCACTTATCTTAAAAGAAAACTAATTTTAGTGGCTACAAAACCTCGAGTTACTAGGCCCTTCAATAGTGCAATATGTATCAACACAAAATGGGAAGGGGTTTGGTCTAGCAAAATATCACTTTTGCCATAAATTGATTAGCAAACTAGAATCTCTGACATCCTTGTATTTGTGGACTGTCTTTTAAATATTGTTTCTGTATTTTATCTTAAATTATCTATATTCAGAATACAGGTTCATCACTTTAGAACTTTTATATTATATTTTGGGGGTTCACACTTATGTAATTTCAATTTATTGCAGCCCTAACCCTATGTATATTCTCAGCACTTCATGCCTCATGTTATTTCAGTACTGTTAGGGGTTTAAACGCAGACACACACACACACACGTTATATTATGCATACATGCTTTAATGACATCTAGTAAGCCTGATATAGATTGTAGGCTGAGGGGCAGACCCGTCCCCCTGGCACAATAAAAGGAAAAACAAAATGTGAGCGTGTTAAAATGCTTGGCTTAAAATGGGGAAAAAGGAGATACAGTGAAATGTAAAAGAAAATAACTGGTTAACATGAGACGAACATGAAGGTATTTCAACATAGCTTGTACTATAGCAGATGTGCTTAGCAAAAAGTTAAGTTGTTGTGACAGCTAGCACCCCAATTCTGCTTAGCTAAAAACCTTGATTTGCTTCATAGAGCGCTAGGAAGGTAATTTTAAGGGACACTCAAGTGTTCCAAGCAGGATGTTTAAACAGAGTAATATAATATGCAATATTCAAGCCTTGTGCAAGAACTGTAGTTGAGAAGCTGCAGATCCCTACCTCCTGTGGTCTGACCCTTCCTAAAACCCATCAACAAGAGCGCTTTTTGAACAAGCACACAGGGGTATCAGACTCATAAAAACAGCCCTGGAGGTGACTAGCATCGAGTGTACCATGTGTCATGATAGGAACAAATGCATATGCACCAGAAGCCCTACAGAAATTTAAAGCACATATGATGGCTGGAATGTCCCATTTAGTTTAACTATGCACACCTATAAAACTAATGAAATATGGTGTAAAATAACCTTTTGGTTTGGTCTTAATTTCTACAATACTAATACACAAAGGCTCTGCATACCGTGAGTTTATGTTTGTACAATCAAAGACAAAAAAAATCTGATATTGTATAATGCAATAAAAACAAACTAGCATATTTAAGAATACTGAAACACCGGAAATAAAAAACCAAAAGAAACCAAGTATTTAATGCTCTAAACACAAGGAAAATTATTCGACACAGGACAGGTTTTGATCCTCATGCCTTTTTCTTTGTATTCTTGGCAATCTTTATCAGGACTTTCTAAAGAAGAAGAAAAAAAAAAAAATCAGAATTCATAAGGAATATGTACATCAATATCAACTCCAATCTAAGCATGTCAGCATAATCTAAAAATCTTATTTTGAATAATTTAACATTAACACTTAACACATCTGTACAAAGCAATGATATGACAGCATGTAAGTTAATGGAAACTCAAATTTTACAAGTGGTAAAAATGTTTAAAAAATGTTTTTTAAAAAATTAAAAGCTAAAGGGCTAATATTGCAAAATAAAAATTTCAGACAGCTGCATTTAGGTCACATGAATGTGGCTATAATGTTAATGGGCCGGCTGTAAACAATGGGTCAGTTTCAACCCCTTCATAACATTCCATGCCATCGTGAAAAGGTGTGCCTGTAAAAACTAATGTCATGACTAAAGTGTGCACTTCACAATGATCCCAGGCTTCCCATCAACCATAGCAGCCCCTAAATTAACCCTAAAGACCCCATTAACCATAGCAGCCCCTAAATTAACCCTAAACACCCCATTAACCATAACTGCCCCTAAATTAAACCCCACCTCTCCTAACCTCAGCCCAAATATGAATTGTGGACGCTATAAGGAAATGGGTGGGGCCAAGCGTCAGTGACTGCAGGGAGGGACTGGTAAGTAGTAACTGCTGTGAGTCGCACTGAATGAAAGATTATAAAACGAGGGGTATTTTTCAGAGCATTTGCTCGATAATGAAATTCGTTGGAAACAATTTTCATTATCGATTAGTTGTTGCAGCCCTCATATATAGGAACTTTATGTTAATATACACAATCAGCAGCCCCAGAAACACGTAAATACGTACCATATAATTTTATAAACACACTCACTGGCCACTTTATCAGGGAATGCCTGTTAAATTGCTTGTTGACACAAACGGGTAATCAGCCAATCACACAGCAGCAATTCGATGGATTTAAGCATGTAGACGTGCTGAAGATCAAACAGAGGATCAGAATGGGGATTGAACTGACTTTGACTGTGACTGTGACATGGTTGTTGGTACCAGACAGGCTGGTCTGAGTATTTCAGAAACTGCTTGGATTTTCACACAAAACCATCTCTAGGGTTTACAGAGAATGGCCCGTAAAAGAGCAAATGTATCCAGTGAGCGGCAGTTGTGTGGACGTAAATGCCTCGATGTCAGAGGAGAATGTCAGACTGGTTTAAGATGACAGAAAGGCAACAGTAACTCAAATAACCACTCGTTACAACCAAGGTATGCAGAATACAATCTCTGAATGCACAACACGTCGAACCTTGAAGCAGATGATATAGCAGCAGATCACCAGGTGCCACTCCTGTCACCCAAGACAATTAGCACAGGCTCACCAAAATTGGACAGTGGAAGACTGGAAGAACAATGCCTGGTCTGATGAGTCAATTCAAGCTGCGACATTCAGATGGCAGGGTCAGACTTTGGCATAAACATGAAAGCATGGATGCCTCCTGCCTTGAATCAACGGTTCAGGCTGGTGGTGGTGTAATGGTGTGGGGGACATTTTCTTGGCACACTCTGGGCCCCTTAGTACCAATTGAGCATTGTTGAAATGCAACAGCCTAGCTGAGTATTGTTGGTGACCACGTCCATCTCTTTTTGACCACAGTGTACCCATCTTCTGATGGCTACTTCCAGCAGGATAATGCACCATGTCACAAAGCTCACATCATCTCAAATTGGTTTCTTGAACACAACAATGAGTTCACTGTACTCCAATGGCCTCCACAGTCACCAGATCTCAATACACTAGAGCACTTTTGGGATGTGGTGGAACTGGAGAGTCGCATCATGGATGTGCAGCCGACAAATCTGCAGCAATTACATGATGCCATCATATCCATATGGACCAAAATCTGAGGAATGTGTCCAGCACCTTGTAGAAAGTATGCCATGAAGAATACAGGCAGTTCTGAAGCCAAAAGGGGGACCCAACCTGGTACTAGCAAGGTGTACCTAATAAAGTGGCCAGTAGAACATACACTATGAGGACAAGAGTATAGGAATTGTCCTAAGTAAAATTTGAATTCAGGTGTGTCAATCATACCAATTGTCACAGGTGTATAAAATCAAGCACTGCATTTAGACATTGTGATAAAAATCTCCAACACTGATTGCATAGCTGAAGAGTTTCAACTTCCACAGGCATGAATATCTGCATAAAAACGAGACGCACCGATATATCTGGCCAAAAAAGGCATTATTGGCAAACTGCCGACATAATAAAAACAAAAGTCCGAAAATAGTCTGCAGGGGCCAGGCTGCTTACCTGTGGAAGCAGAGTCTCTACACCGGCCAGGAGAACAGGAACCCAGAGGATAATCTATATACACTGCTCCAAAAATTAAAAGGCAACACTAAGATTACACATCCTAGATCTGAATGAATGAACTAATCGTATGACATACTTTCGTCTTCACATAGTTGAATGTGCCGACAACAAAATCACGCAAAAATTCTCAATGGAAATCAAATTTATCAACCCATGGAGGTCTGGATATGGAGTCACACTCAAAATCAAAATGGAAAACCACACTACAGGCTGATCCAACTTTGATGTGATGTCCTTAAAACAAGTCACAATGCGGCTCAGTAGCGTGTGTTGCCTCCACGTGCCCGTATATGACCGCCCTACAACGCCTGGGCATGCTCCTGATGAGGTTGTGGATGGTCTCCTGAGGGATGTCCTCCCAGACCTGGACTAAAGCATCCACCAACTCCTGGACAGTCTGTGGTGCAACGTGGCGTTGGTGGATGGAGCGAAACATGATGTCCCAGATGTGCTCAATCGGATTCAGGTCTGGGGAACGGGCGGGCCAGTCCATAGCATCAATTCCTTCCTCTTGCAGGAACTGCTGACACACATTGTCTTGCATTAGGAGGAACCCAGGGCCAACCGCACCAGCATATGGGTCTCACAAGGGGTCTGAGGATCTCATCTCGGTACCTAATGGCAGTCAGGCTACCTCTGGCAAGCACATGGAGGGCTGTGCGGCCCCCCAAAGAAATGCCACCCCACACCATTACTGACCCACCGCCAAACCTGTTATGCTGGAGGATGTTGCAGGCAGCAGAACGTTCGCCACGGCGTCTCCGGACTCTGTCACATGTGCTCAGTGTGAACCTGCTTTCATCTGTTAAGAGCACAGGGGGCACCGCCAGTGGCGAATATGCCAATCCTGGTGTTCTCTGGCAAATGCCAAACGTCCTGCACGGTGTTGGGCTGTAAGCACAACCCCCACCCGTGGATGTCGGGCCCTCATAGAGTCTGTTTCTGACCATTTGAGTGGACACATGCACATTTGTGGCCTGCTGGAGGTCATTTTGCAGGGCTCTGGCAGTGCTCCTCCTGCTCCTCCTTGCACAAAGGCAGAGGCAGCGGTCCTGCTGCTGGGTTGTTGCCCTCCTACGGCCTCCTCCACGTCTCCTGATGTACTGGTAGCGCCTCCCTGCTCTGGACACCATGCTGACAGACACAGCAAACCTTCTTGCCACAGCTCGCATTGATGTGCCATCCTGGATGAGCTGCACTACCTGAGCCACTTGTGTGGGTTGTAGACTCCGTCTCATGCTACCACTAGAGTGAAAGCACCATCAGCATTCAAAAGTGACCAAAACATCAGCCAGGAAGCATAGGAACTGAGTAGTGGTCTGTGGTCACCACCTGCAGAACCACTCCTTTATTGGGGGTGTCTTGCTAAATTGCCTATAATTTCCACCTGTTGTCTGTTCCATTTGCACAACAGCATGTGAAATTGATTGTCCATCAGTGTTGCTTCCTGAGTGGACAGTGTGATTGACTTCGAGTTACATTGTGTTGTTTAAGTGTTCCCTTTAATATTTTGAGCAGTGTATATAAGTGCTAACAGCAATCCCTAATATTGAATTTTTCTGTCTGTCAATAATGCCTTTTTTGGCCGATATATTTCGGTCACATATCGGTGCATCTCGTTTTTATGCAAATATTCATGCATGTGCGTGCGCGCGTGTGTGTGGGGGGATACCATGGCATAGGGAGGCTGTATTCACACTCCTATTATGCCCAGGTGTGTGTGTGTGTGTGTGTGTGTGTGTGTGTGTGTGTGTGTGTGTGTGTGTGTGTGTGTATACACACACACACACACACACACACACACACACACACACGGTGAACGCTGAATTTTCGGTTTAGGTCCAGAATTTTCTTTTTGGTGCATCCCCTTATAAAAACTGCAGCCGGAGCTTCATGGAATTGGTTTTCATTGCCAAGCAGCTGCATGCAAGCCTCACATTACCAATGCCAATTGTTGGATCAAGTGGTGTAAAGCATGTCGCCACTGAACTCTGGAGAAGTGTAAACGTGTTCTGTGTCGCGACTAATCAAGCTTCTCTGTTTGGCAATCTGCACATTAACCCCTTGGCTGCTAAGCCATTTCACACCCTGGTGCTAAGCTGGTTTTCGGCATTTTGGTGCATCTCACGTTTAAACGTGTTTCAAGTAAATTTCTTGGGAATAAACTATACAAACCATATATTGTTTTTTTCAGCACACCCAGCAGATTCCAAATATACCATTTTTATATGTGTATGTCTCATTAGGTTTGCAAAATACAACCAAAAATGGGAAAAAAGTGTAATTTTTCACTTCCAACTCAATAAAAACTAGTTCGTAATGTTATTTTTCTAAACTCTAATATCAAAACCTGTGTTGCTAAATATTTGTAGTAGGTAACCGGTCTAAAATAAACAGACAGTGAGAACAGTAGACTATGTTTTTCTAATATTTTATTGCTAAAAGTTAAATGTATTAGACTATCACAAAATTCATCTTTAAATTTAATGCATGGCTGCGTCAATTAAACAGCTCTAGCTGCCCGGGATGTTAAAATATGCCAACAAAACTATATATTTTTAGAAACTACACCCCCAGCCGCAGCAAATGAGGTCTTATTTGTATTTGTATCACAAATCTGACTTGCACAACAAATAAGTGAATATCACACAAATAAAAATAAAAAATAAATAAAAATTAAAAGCGACAAGTTCATTTATGTCTTCCGCACTCCAGGTTTGTCCTAGAAACACATGCAGCCCCTCATTTGATGCGCCAAGGGGTGTAGTTTCTGAAAATATATACTTTATGTACCATAATTTAACTTCCCAGCTGTCTAGAGCTGTCTAAATGCAGCCATCACCCCTAAATGTTTTAAGACAATTTTTTAACAAGATTCTCCAATCTGCCATATCTGAAGTTAAGGTGGTCTAGACATCTGGGAAGTTAAATTAGGGTACATAAAGTACATATTTCAAGAAACTACACCCCTTGGAGCTTCAAATGAGGGGTTACATGTATTTCTAGGACAAAAGTTAAGTTCACAGATAATGATGGAATATGTCGCTTTGGCTAGAAAATATGTTTTTTCTAACCATAGCGACATGTTCATTTGTGTCTTGCGCACTCCAGGTTTGTCCTAGAAACACACGCATCCCCTCATTTGATGCGCCGAGGGGTGTAGTTTTTGAAAATATGTACTTTTTGAGCCATAATTTAACTTCTTACGTGAGCAGTAATGCCACGTCAAGGCTTCAACCCTTATTACTGACCATTCACACGCTTTTCATATCTCCATTCACTCGCAGAAGCACACACCATACTTTCCATACATTCACTCGCAGAAGCACACACCATTCTTTCCCCTTACAATCCCAAAGAGATGATCGTAAAGGGAGAAAAAAATCACTTTTACAGCAAAAATAAGTTTTGCAGTAAAAATGCAAGGGGCTCCAGGGATGACATGGTTAACTTACGTACTACAGGCTATATGGCTGATTTTTGCAGTTCATCTGGATTTCAAAAATTGCCTTCCTCTACCATTGGCTAAATTTAACCCCCATGATCAAAGGGATCATGGGGTTAAAATTTAGTATCGGCCATTTTTAAAAAGGGAATGTGACTTTTTATAGCTATATGATCGCTGTGGTAACATTGGCTACCACAGTGATCAATTAGCTAGAATACTTAAACTTTTTTTTTTTTTTAAAGTTAAACCAGTTTATGTTTAGATAATTTAATTTGGGGGTCTCTAGGCAATTTTGATCTTTATTTATCTGCCTTTAGAGACCCCCAAATCATTTTTTTCACTTTTTTGTACATTTTTATTTTTTTAACATAATATTTTTTATTCTTTTTTTACAAGCATTATACCGTTGGAAAGGTGAGGCGATTTCCTTTCCAACGGTATATGTTGGGGGTCTGTAGCTGCTCAGATGCCTGAGATACAGGCATCTAAGCAGCATGCCCCCATACCGTGAAAACTGACAATTGTCAGTTTTCAATAAAGTTGCGCGGTGACGTCATCGCGTCATTACGCGTGACGTCGCCGGCCGGATCGGGTGGTCCCAGTGATGCCCTTCAAAATGAGGGGCTGATCGCCGGGGTAGGTGGTGATGGGGGTCCACAGACCCCCATCAAGGTAGGAGAGTGCTAGTGACGGCATGGTGCCGTCGTTAGCACCTGACTGGGACTGCTAGCGACGGCACCATGCCGTCGTTAGCAGTCAAGGGGTTAAGGGGGTACTTAAGACCTGATGCCTTTATTAGCAAGCAAAAAGGAAGATCTCTCTCTGAACTATATATAGCACTGGCAAAGGTCGAACGAATTAACAAATTAAACCCCAATCCTGATAAGAGAAATGGCAGTAATTCAGACGGAGAATAAATCAAAACTTGACGAGAAACTAGAGCAAGCCATCTCCTACTCTAAGCAGAGATGGTATTTTTAAAGTAATCGTCCGAACAAGTGGATAACTAACAAAATTAAGTCAATAGCTCAAAGACATAGAATAAAGAAATTAATATTAAAGAATAAAAACACTTCACAAATTGCAGAAGCCTTTAGAGACTATTATAAATCCCTTTATAACCTCTGATCAAGAGATATTTCGCTTTCCCGTATTGAATGCTTTTTACGTAAACTTCCGTTACCAAAGCTATCTAGAGAAAAAGCAGACCATATTAATAGACCCTTTTCACCGAGTGAAATAAGAGAGGCTATTTCAAATCTAAAGAATCGGAAATCACCTGGCCCAGATGGTTATACAGCACTATTTCATAAGATATTAGATCCCTTGATTACTCCCCTTTTGCTGAGGGTCTTTAACAAGATCGGAGAACAAGGTGTTGCTGCTAAAGACTTCCTCCAAGCTTCCATCTGTCCAATTCCAAAACCAGGGAAAGATCCCTGTTCCCTCTCTAATTATAGACCAATCTCTTTAATAAATGTTGACGCAAAGATCTATTCCAAAATTTTAGCAGAGAGATTGAAAAGTAATAACATATTTGATTCATCCAGATCAATCAGGATTTATCAGCGGCAGAAATGGAGAAGATAACACTCTGAAAATAGTAGATCTGATTTCGCAGGTCCATTATTCTCTTACTCCTGTCTTCATGGCCTTCGACGCGGAGGGTTAGCTGGAACTTCTTGAGTGCTACTCTGGATGCTGCAGGGATTACGGGATTCTTTAAATCAAGTCCAATGGCTTTATATAGCACTCCTACTGCTAAGGTCACAGGGCCCGCTTTGAACTCTACATTTTTTGATATTGCCAATGGCACTCGACAGGGGTGCCCCTTGGCTCCCCTGCTTTATGTATAGAACCTTTAGCGATCCAAATTAGATCACTGCAAGATATTGAAGGGATTAATATTAAGGATCAATCTTTTAAAATAACGTTATATGCAGATGATATTCTCACTGACTAATCCAGAGGTTTCAGTCCCTGCAGCTTTGTCAGCCATTCGAGAATTTAGTTTATACTCTAATTATAAATTGAATCTTCCAAAGACGCAGGCGATGTCAGCGTATATTTCTCCTGTACAAAAGACTCACCTCGCTGAGTATTATCATCTTGACTGTTCGAAAGAGTCGGTGGACTATCTGCGGATCAAATTAATGTTCAACTGGTCTTTTCTAATTATGAAATTGTGTTGAATAATGTTGCTTCTCAAAAAGAAAAAAATGAAATTAATAGAGCTATCTTGGCTTGGTAGAGTTAATATGGTAAAATCTTATCTAATCCCCAAAATCTTATATCTTTTTAGGACAATACTTCTCAGAGTTTCGGGTTATATTTTGGATAAATTCTCAAAACTGTTTCTCTCCTTTGTTTGGAAATCGGGTCAGAAAACAATTAAGAGTAGTTCTAGATATCTGGGTCTAGGGTTTCCAGATATCAGAATGTTACATGAAGCTGTAATATTCACACGTGTGTTATATTGGGACATTAAAAAAGATAAAGATTTGGGTTGGCTGCATTGTGAACGTATTCAAGCGAATGAGTACGACTTATTTGACTTAGACCTTCTATCTTGAAACAATTGAACTTTATGAATCCAATTATAGTGGATGCAATAAAAACAAGTCATAAATTTAGAACAGTAGAAGGCCCAGATGTGGAATTCACAGCTCTTAGTCCTTTGAACATTCTTAAATATCATATGCAGAACATTGACTTTACAAACTGGACCTCAAATAATATCTGGACACTTGGAGGTTTAAAATTGAATGATTTCTTAGTTTTTCAGAGTTACAATCTAAATTTATGCTTCCCGATAATGAATTGTTCACTTATTTTAGATTGAAACATTTTTTGAAACCCCAGATAGTCCACCCACCTTTAGAATTAGAGTTAATTATTAAGAAACATCATAATAAAAAAATTGTCTCTATGATATCATCTTATCTTGATACCCTAAAAAATTATTTGCCATTTTTCTACAGATAAAGGCAGTATATGATTGTGAGATCACATTTTCTATGGAAAGTTGGGGATTAATATCCAGGAGATGTTTTTTAAATTAATACATTGATGGTATTTAGTTCCTTCTCGTTTAAGTAAGTTTTCTAATTCAAACTAACTTATGTTGGAGATGTGGCTATGAGGAGGGGACCCAATTCCATATTTGGTGGGCACGCTGCAAATTGGATAATATTAAGATGGAAACATCTAAACTATTTTCAGCTATATTTAAGTGTAACTTTTGCATCCACTCTTATACTTGGCTTTTTCATTTGAATAAGAACAAAAAGAAATCCAAAAAAATACGTGCTACTTAGGTGAAATGTGATAAATAGTAAATAAATGTGTAAATACTTCCCTAGTATGGACCGCAGCTGCCCAAGCGACACTCTTCCTCAAAGTGTAGAAAATACAAGAAAACCAGAAATGCATGGGGCGCAGGTGCATATATAGGGAAAAAAACAAAAAACAACACAATATAGTGTAGATGGTATGTCCAATGTTAGTTATTAAGTGATATGTTGCACTCACAAGTGAAAGAGGCAAATCCAACCCATCAATAAGGACTGTAAAAAACTTTAATATTCTTCGAGGTGAATCTAAAAAAACAAACTAAAATAGTGCAGTATCTTAGGTAAAACCGTATATACCGACGGTAATGCACTCACAGTTTTTTCATGCACCAAATGCCTGCATATGCACTTTGTGCATGAAAAAACTGTGAGTGCATTACCATCGGTATATACGGTTTTACCTAAGATACTGCACTATTTTAGTTTGTTTTTTTAGATTCACCTCGAAGAATATTAAAGTTTTTTACAGTCCTTATTGATGGGTTGGATTTGCCTCTTTCACTTGTGAGTGCAACATATCACTTAATAACTAACATTGGACATACCATCTACACTATATTGTGTTGTTTTTTGTTTTTTTTGCCTATATATGCACCTGCGCCCCATACATTTCTGGTTTTCTTGCTTTTTCATTTGACCCTACCCCCTTTAAATAGCACATTTAAATTATTGGCAGTTAACATTTTATTAGCTATAAAAATATGCATGGCTAGAGCTTGGAGGAAGGATCAAGCTCCTTCCTGGAAAGAGAACAGATCAAATAACGCACCAAGCAAAAATGGAAAAATATTTTTACTTGCTGAATCAAAATCTTTCTAAATATAACCACATATGGTGATATATTATAGGTACTTATCCAAATAACTTCGATTCTATTTCCTAGATATCTTCTCATTTCGGTTTAAAGCCTAATTTCCTTGAGTCTTTTTATATCATTTACACTTGATTTTATGTACTGTAAGACCCCAATAGGTATAGTGCCTTGAAATATACCTTAGTCACTGATAACTTTTTTATATCTTCCTCCTACCGCCACCTTTGAATGCATGCGTCCAGTATGAATGTAGTGTATTTAAAATAACTGAATAAGGAATTAGTCTTGATCCATTTTGAAATATCAGTTTATTGTATAAGCAGCTATAAACAGGGATTGTTATTCCTGATATATGAAATTTGATTCTTGGATTCATGATGTATATATCTTTCATATAAAATTAACTCTGCTAAGAGATGAGGCAGGAAATCAATGTTGTAAAAATGTTCTTGAGTGGAGGCCAACTCGTAGTAATAAATATTCTTTCTGGCATACAAAAAATAAAATAAAAAACGTTTTTTAGCTGATATATTCACATATCGGTGCATCTCGTATCCCCCCCAGTGTGTGTGTGTGTGTGTGGGGGGGAGGGGATACCACGGCATAGGGAGGCTGTAATCACCCTCCTATTATGTGAACGCTGAATTTTCGGTTTAGGTCCAGAATTTTTTTGTGAGGCAGCCTTGCGGGACTGCGTGGGAACTCTGCAGTTCAGGTAAGGAGGTGGGCGTGATTGGCCACAAACACCCACATTGCGGGAGCGAGATTAAAAAAGCCGTCCCGCGCAGGGCTCTAGTATGGAGCCTTTTTTCAGGGGTTGGGTTAGACCCCCTACTTCTCTAGTTAAGTTTTTTTTTGTTGGGGGGGTTAAGAATGGAACTTGCACAATTCATTTTTTCCTAGATCAATCTATGAACATGCTTCATGATGCCATATTCCGACCAACCTACACCTGTTTTGTTTAATCGTGACAATTGGTCAATTTGTTTTACAATTTTACAAAATTTTAGAACAAAATATTTTTTAGCTGAAGTATTTTGCGCAATTATACAAAGAAAAAGGCGTAAGTTACAGGGGGAAAATGAGGGACTGACAAGTAATGTAAAATTTTAAATGTATTTTAAGTTACACAACCCCCCCCTGCCAAAAAAAAAAAAAAACAAAAAAAAAAACAGGTCCCAATGCAGAGTTCAGGCTGTAGGGGACCGATCAGCATAAAAAGCTGGAATGTCAGTTTTTCATGATTACACCAATTTGAAATTTTTCTGGATATTTTAATGGGAAAATGTCCCTACACCATGCCTTCTGCTTTGGTTTCTGGCCCACGTAGTCATCATTTTACCCTAAACCCGCAGTAATAATTCCTAACTGTCCCACCCAAATTGATGTTGATCGCAGTAGGATGTAACTCGAGAAATTAAGAGAGGACCTAAATATTAAACAAAGCTGTAATACATAAAAAGACAAAATCCAAGATGCAGCCAAGTGGAATGTACCCTAGATGAGCAAGAGTTAGTCAGATTATCTGTGAATGCCCTGGAAAGTTGATATAGGTGCGACAGGTCAATATCGTTGTACAACTCTGTAATATCCACCGACCCTGTATAAACACTGAAGGCACTAACAAGGTCATTGACAGTGGAAGGATAAAGGCTCATCTGAATTTAGTGGGAGCAGAATGACAGCCTCACTAGCTGTCAAGACCTAGGCGCTACGCCAAGGAGGCTCACGATTCTTCCTGGTTCGGAAAGGTATTAATGTTTTTCTCAATATGTGACCGTCAAGCACATCAGTTTGAAAAGCTGGAGTCTGATGCAGGATTGGGTGTAACAATATGACAGGAAAGACATACAAACTAATCTTACGTCTATACCCCATAAAAGGCCAATAAATAAGTTGTAGTGTTTGGGTCTGGATGTTAAAATAGTTGAATGGATAATGCAATGATTAGGGGCTGGTTGGCCTGAGGCACTGATAGGGTATAGCTAGATACATCAGTGGTACTGCCTCTTTACAGATCTCTGGTCATATTGCATACTGTTCTGGAGAGCCCACTGTAAAGACGATTAACCACTGAATTTAGCAACATAAGGCGTGTAATTTTACATTGATTAACAATTATATCTTGTGTTTCAATTTGTTTGGGGCGCTGGCCCACAGCTCTGATTAAAGGGTCATTAGCAGTTCCTTTAGCTGGAGTATACAATTTTGACTTCTTGGCAACCTTACAAAAAGCCTCATTCAGAGGCTTGTCACTTTGTTATTAAGAACCCACTTAAACCCAGCAGACAGTTGTCATTTCCTATGGAAACTTCAACTGGAACTCACTAGGAAAGTAGGCATTATCCAGACCTTTGTCTATTCAGAAGACAATACTTTTCAAGCCATATATATATATACACACATGTATACACACACACACACACACACACCTTACCTTTAGTTTTTGATAGTGGCCTAAGCTGCTACAATGCGTAACTTTAGCAACCTCTTCATTTGTGTAAAACAATGAACATAGTTTGCAGTAAAATCCAGTCTTTGGTACAACATAATCCACACCTAGGGAAATAAAAGTAAAAATGTAAAAAAGAATCTGTAATAAAAGCAGACGTACGGACTCATGGACTTGCCAGCAAATCTGTTTTTCTCTTTGTTTCTTCCTTCCTTTAATGTAGCCTATTTTAGCAACCAAAGCACTTAATCTGTGTGAAGTGATATCAAAACATTGTACCAGAGAAAGTCTTTCTAAATAGCTTTTTTTTAAAGTCTAAGTGTATCACTGTACTCAGGTGTTGCTGAATACATACTGGGTGTTTGACGGTGATATTTCAGTAGCGGTGAATTCATGTCAGAATTACAAGGTGTGTGAATAAACACAAAAACCACCCACCACAAACATCTTATAATTCAGGTATGAATCCCACCAGGGAGGGACAGGGAGAAAGTAAGGGGCGGGGCCAAAGTGTCAATTGGCCCCGCCCATTTCCTATACCATCAACATGGCTCAAGAACTCACTGGCGAGTATAAAAATTATATTTGGGCTGCTGAAAGTTAGGGGCAGTTATAGTTAGTGGGGTGTTTAGGGTTACTTTAGGGGCAGTTATAGTTAGTGAGGGGGTTTAGGGTTAATTTAGGGGCAGTTGTTATTAAATAAAGTTAACTTAAGGTGCAGTTAGAGCTAAAGGGGGACAAACTGAGGGGAATCTAAATCCTGGGGGCAGTGAAGATTAACCCTGTATTTATTTATAAAGGTACTGTCTGTGAGCCAGTCTGCAAACCTATAGGCATAGGGGGGTATACGGCATACCTTGGGAGGACGGAGTGACATATCTGGGGGTATAAGGCTATATAAGGCATATGTGGGGAGGGTAGTGTGGCATGTCGGAGGGCAGTGTGGCATGCCTGGGCTCAAATGTGCTTGCCCAAGGTATGCCGTACCCCCCCCCGATATGCCA